>NC_057798.1:132127340-132486036 GCF_018294505.1 Triticum aestivum
GCGGGGAGTCGGGGAGGAGAGAAGGAGAGAGAGAGAGAGTAATTAATGGGCGTGGGGTATGCGGCCATTAGTTAGTCTGCTCTTTGTCGTCCGCCGTTCTTTGTCGTCCGCCTTTGTCCCCCTTTGCCATCTGCTAGCAGACGACAAAGAGGTGGGGCGTTAAGTTTTCCCCAAACGGGCGGGGGGGTGGGGGCCACCTCTCTCTTTGCCGTCAGCTAGCTGACGACAAAGAGCCGGCAGATGGCAAATGCTTCTTTTGCCGTCTGCCCTTTCTTTGCCGTCTGCTTTTCGGTAGCTGATGGCAAAGAGCTTCTTTGCCGTTCGCTAGCAGACGACAAAGAGCTGGCAGATGGCAAAGTAGCTGATTCCAGTAGTGAATTAACGGTCTTTTGCTACTGTCTGTAAGTACTATTTCTATCATTAAGTCTCTATATATAGCTCAGCTCTTTCATTGCATGTATTTATAATTAATTATCCTCACTATATTATGCAGATTGAAGATCGTCGAGTGCAGAAAACAAGAAATCTATGATATTGGGTTCATTAACACAAATATCATAGATGAAATTCAGGTTAAAAAGCACGTCGAAGAGGCCGAGGCCAACTTGCTACAGTCGTTGATCAAAAATCAAAACAAATATACCATACTCTTTCCTTACAACTTCAAGTGAGTGTTACTGTCGTGTGCATATTCGGTTTCCCTTATTACTTGAGAGAGGTAATAGTAATGTAATTGATGAGTTATGCATGCGTGCGCAGCTTCCACTATGTTCTTCTGGAGATTAAGGTTGAGCGAGGACTAGTAACCGTCTTAGACTCGAGACGAAAAGATCCCGAAACCTATGCGTACATGACTAAATTGCTCAACAAGTAAGTTCAATCGATCATTATCGCACCATATCGGCAACTTTTTGTTCATTTCCTGATATCTCAACAAGTAATAATAATTATTTTCTTTGTCTTGCAGTGTTTGGAAGCAGTTCACCGCACAAGCTCCGGGACTGCCGAAGGAGCTACGATATACGTATCCGAAAGTAAGTACTACTAGCTAGCCAGTTGAGCGCATCTCTCGTTGATTCTATAGCTATACTTTTATCAATGCCATTTATATTGCTTCATTATCAGTTTGATTGACCTCTATTTCTCGTAAAGTGCTTGTGGCAGGCAGAAGGGAATAATTACTGTGGATACTACATGTGCGAGTTCATCTACAATGCGACTTTGAAAAATAAGCAGGGCTACTATAAAAGACAATATGAAGTGCGTAAGCAATAATATTCACAATTTCATTTTATTACACCATCATTTCTGTTGAGTTTCATTCATATATATGTATTAATCCCCTTCTTCAAATTAGACGTGGCAGATGCGCAATGAACTCCTACCACAAGATCGCATGAAAGCAATTCAAGAGGAATTGGCGGGATTCTTTCTTGACCACGTCATCAATAAAGCCGGAGAATACCATGTGGAAGTTGATTTCAAATGCTAGGGGATTGTAAGGGATCTTACATATTGTGTATGTATGTAGCCAGTAGCGTCGGATAGATAATACGAAAACTTGTTGTTCGACCAATCTCTCGGAGAAGGAGAGGTCGATCGATCACATCTCTCGGCATGCATGACGAACTTTTGTACTTAATGGTTTCCTTCATTTTCTTACTAGCTAGCGTGTCGAGGGCCTCTCTATGTATAGCATACGTAGCGTCGACCAAGCACGGACATAAGAGAGGACACTTCTCTCTATTAATTAGCAAGCTAACACAATATATGAAACACCTAAATTAACCCCCCAAAACCCCCACCCCCCCTTTCAAAAAAAAACAAAACCCCTAGCCCCTGGAATGCTGACGCGTGGATGCCTTTTTGTCCCGGTTGGTGCCACCAACCGAGACCGAAGGCCCACCTGCCTGGGCTCGGTGCACCGGCCATGTGGAGGCCCATCTGTCCCGGTTCATTTTTGAACCGGTACTAAATGTCTAGGGCATTAGTACCGACCCTTTAGTCCCGGTTCAGGAACCGGGACAAAAGGCCCTTACCAACCGGGTCCATAGGGGTTTTTTCTACTAGTGGTTGCTTCGTAAGGGGATGATTTGGATCCATATGTTTCAGGCTATGGTTAGGTTTACCTTAATACTTCTTTTGTAGTAGCGGATGCTTGCAAGAGGGGTTAATCATAAGTGGGATGCTTGTCCAAGGAAGGGCAGTACCCAAGCACCGGTCCACCCACATATCAAATTATCAAAGTAATGAACGTGAATCATATGAGCATGATGAAAACTAGCTTTACGATAATTCCCATGTGTCCTCGGGAGTGTTTTCCTTTATATAAGAGTTTGTCCAGGCTTGTCCTTTGCTACAAAAAAGGATTGGACCACCTTGCTGAACCTTGTTTACTCTTGTTACTTGTTACCCGTTACAAATTACCTTATCACAAAACTATCTGTTACTGATAATTTCAGTGCTTCTAGAGAATACCTTACTGAAAACTACTTGTCATTTCCTTCTGCTCCTTGTTGGGTTCGACACTCTTACCTATCGAAAGGACTACGAATCCCATATACTTGTGGGTTATCATCTGCGTCTCCGGGCTACCCAGGATGACAAGCCCATTTTCTGTTATGATTTTTTGTCATAGAAGTAGGAGCCCACCACATCTATGATGATACTGGGTTTTGTCACAATTATCATCATAGAAGTGTCATAAGCATGACAGAAAAAAATCGTTCGGCCCAAAATGTCACAAATGTGTCTTTTTTTGTAGTGCAACCACTGCATGCGTGTGGCCCAAACACATGTATGGAGAGCTGTGTTTTGAATAACAATGGAACAACTTTGACGTGACACCGTGATTTCGAACTAGAAATCCGCACACTGAGTGATGGTTAGGTTGACGATGCACATGTATGTTTCACCACACTTCAAGCCAACGAGGGGAATTCATGCATGCATGCGTGCATAGTATATGCGGTCAAACTTAAGGTCTGAATCTCACCATGACATATACTACGATAACACAAACCAAATGAAGAATCCGCCATAGTAACCTATCTTGTTGTTGGTCAAGGTGATCATGGATGTTCATGCGGGCCCACGAATATATAGGCTTGTCGCCGATAACCACGCGAGGGAGTGTACCATTCGAAGGTAACCACTACATGCATATGTATGGAGGTGATGCGTGCATGTATGTTTGAATACACAACATTGATGTGGCGCGTGCGTCAAAAATCGTACACTAGCTCCCCACATAGAGCGAGATCGGTTCATGATGTGTCGTTGTACTAGCCACCTCAACTCGATGGGAGGGATTCATGCGTACACATGCATGTGTGTGTGCTTAAACTGTATCATGCATGTCATCTGAGAGAAAAAATAATAATCCCCTCCTAAGTCAAATTAACCTCTCTTGTTGTTAGGCAAAAAGTAGTGATGGACCAAGTGGGCCCACAGATGGAAAGCATCGATGTCACTGATAACCGCTTAAGTGGGTGTGAGAGGACAACCACCACCGCTTTGCATGTGGGCCAAACATATATATGTTGAATACCCAAAATGCACAACTTTGATGTGCCACATGCCTCAAAAACCATAAACCATGCAACCACACAGAGCGAGGTTCATCAAGTGTACTACATATGATGGTCCCCTTCCCCCTCTTCACCGCATACTATATGCTCCTGCCATAATATATGTACAACCCAAAAGAATCCTCATCGATGGTGAAATTAATTAACCTCTCCCGATGTAGGTCAAAGTGATGCATGCATGCATCAACGATGGCCCCGTGGGCCCACAGATGGAAGCGTCACACGTGAGTGTCCTAGCTAGTATATGCATGTGGCCCAAAAAGGTGTTGTGTGATGTTTGAATAGCCAATTTCACAATTTTGATGTGGCACGTGCCTTGGAAACCAAAAAGTCCTAACAATGAGTGAGGTGTGCTTGTTCACGGACGCATACATATAGTATATATGCTAGTCCCCTCCCACCTCTTCGACGCGTACTATATACCACCATCACACAAACAAAAAAGATTCTACCTTGCTGGTCAAATTAACCTCACTATCGGCTGTTCGTCAAAGTGATGGACGATAACCTCGCGGGCCGACAGAAAGTAACACACGCGAGTATCGAGTGTCATGTAGGACAACCATCGACTGCATGTGGCCAAAACATGTATGTATGAAAGGGTTGTGTAATCTTTTAAATAAGGATATCACGACTCTGATGTGGCACCGGCCTGCCTAACAAAACGGCCGACCCACATGATGGCTCACATCTCGTAGTGTACTGCGAGCCACCCGCCAGCCCCAGACGCACACACCCACACACACATACCACGAATCCACTGCAACTACGATGCATGTTAAATTAATTATCCCGCGGTGAACATATATGTTACCAAAGGAGGGACATTTTAATTTCAAAAAAATCACAGAGATCATTAAGACGTTTTAGTACATTAACTGATTGATTTTCTATGGGTATAATGTGCAAAAATCAAATTTGAGCTACATGCACACGTGACAGTGCACCTAAATGGATTGCAAAAACACATGTGTCTCACTGGGTGCATGTTTACTCCCTGTGCAACAAATTTCAAACATTGAGAGTCTTGATTTTTAAATTCTAGTACACCAAAACTTATTTGAAGTTCATGAAACTTATCGTGTTGTCATATGGACACCAATACAAAGTGGCATTGTACTTTTTTGTCAAATTTGAGACCAGTTTTGATGTAATCTTTATCTAATTACAGACGAGACATTATTAATAATTGGGAACGAATATCCCAAACGGATTATTTATTCGAACCGTGAGCATTATACCAACAATGGATACATGCCATGCTTCGGTTAAGCAATAAAGCGGCAGCATTAATCATCCAAATAGAAAAACAATATACGTGCCACCATGCGACCCATGTGCCGTGCAAGCAGGCACGAGTTGATGGGATGCATGCGAGCAGTCCACTGCGCAAGCAGACGGGGAGGCGTGTGTGCAGGTGTGTGAATTAACAGAGGCGTGCTTGCTGCGCTGTGTCATCGGGAGGCATGCGAGTAGCTGTGTCAAACTTTGGTAGGCATGCCAGCAGTCCGGTGCACAGGCTCACCGGGAGGCAAGCCATCAGTTTGAACGCCGCCTGCCTCTCTCCCACAACTCCCACTACTCCATATTAATGGTGCACCCGAGCGGCCACGCCCCTATCCTCGCCACACACACACACACAATCCTCTCTCTCCGCTTGCATCCTCGACGCCGCTCTCAGTCCTCAAAGCCGTCAGTGTATGAGGATGCTGCCGACGCGCCCCATCGGAGGGAGTGGCGACGCTGGGGATGCTAAAACACCGGAGCACGGCGTGGAGATGGAGACAGAGGTTGCCGTCACTGCTGGTGAGTTATCGCTGCACCCTCACATCGTCGACGGCGTCGAGCTTCCACAGCCGGAGGCGGAGTTCCACACCGACTCCGACGACCACTCCGACGACGACTCCGATGACGACGGATAGCTGGTTAGTCATGTATTCCCATTTATGTGTCAAATATATCATAGGGTTTCTCTGGTTACTCCTGCCTCCCCCTTTTTGGAATAGAAATCCTATGGTTATGTTCTCCCAATCCATGAAATATGAGTAAGTTTTGTTAGATCCGTGTAGTGTATTGATTGTTTGAATGGTACATGTGAGAAGTGATTAGTTGTTTCATCTGTGCAAATGATTTCTGCTAGTAATCCGACTAGGGTTAGTGTTTGTGCTAATAATTCCTAGCGAGGACTTGACAATTGATTTTAAATGACATACATATGTTTGTGCCATTATTTTCTTTAAGATTGGTCTATATTCAAGATTGTGCTTAAAAATCGAACCATAATCTCTGGATATGTATAAATAAATAGCCATAAATTCCTAATCCTACTTCGTGGCATGTAATCAGTGATTTGATGCCAAATTTGTTTTTCTATTTTTATAGGTGCTGTCTGAAGATGTGGACTGAGAGGATGAAAATGCCCAGAGGAGGTATAAGAGGCGAATCCAGAGGGAGCTTTATGCGGGAATGCATAACAGGCGTATTAGGACCTGGAACGATGGCTATGGATGCCCATTTTGCAACCACAAGCTTCATGATGTGTATCTAAGTGTTCTGGCACATCCAAGAGGAAGGGCCGTTGGCTCCTTCAATCAGAAGTATTCTCGCAGGGTGGCGCACGACGCGTACGCCGAGTACCTGGAGAAGCTTCAGGATCGTGCCGACATGTGAGATGAGATGTGGGATGGATCGAACTATGTACGCTTGAGTAAGCTGAATGACGGTAGAACTATGTACTTATGGTTGAACTATGGTTATGTACGTGTACGCTTATTATCTATGTCTGAGTACGTTCAATATTTGGTCAAAATTTGGTAAAATTACAAAGGGGACCAATAAACAAGGATGGAGGTAGTACATCAATCACACATGGTTCCCAAAATTGGAACCGTGTGCAATGACTTTCATTTTTCCTATTGCGTCAATCACACATGGTTCGCTCTAACAAACCATCGTCCCCAAATTCTTTATGCGACAGAAAACCCTCACCACCCAATTCAAAAAAGAAAAAAGAAAACCCTCACCATCCCCATGTCACAAAAACCCTCACCTCTCCCGCCACCCCCTCCAGTACGGTCCCCATTCCCACCTGCACAAGCTCCCCCGCGTCTATGCCATGGCACCGCCTATCGCGGCGGTAAACACTTAGCTCGATGCCTTCCGCTGCCGGCAAAGCCCACCGCAATTCGCCACTTCCGCTTGCCGCCGCCTATCGCCATCAACTTTCTCGACGCTGCTCGCAGTCGACCCAGCTCCGCTCGGTTGGGGAATCTGCCGTACTAAGGGTTCTTTCTCATGGACGAAGAGGTAACTAATTTAATGAGATATTATCTCATCTCTTATCCTAGTTCATCTGCCTCCTTTAATCACCCGGCGGAAATCACCGTGAATTCATTTTTATTCGAGCTGATTTGAGGGTTTTCTTTCATTCATAGAATGTACAGGGCACCAACACTTCAGGACTTTGCGACCTCTGCCAGAGATTCTACCAGATAACTTGAGGACGCGCACGGTATGTTCAATCTCACCCTAAATTGGTTGGCATGGCCTAATTTCCTGAACAATCCTACCATTTTCTGCAGCACATCCCTTGCTATGCAATAGATTATGTACTGCACAAGTTTTCCCTTTACATAGATCAAGGATCCAGATGTCATACTGCACACAAACCATGGCTTTACAATTGTTGATACGGTAAGACTTGATGAACATGGCGACTCCTATTTTGGCACTGGCTTTTGGAAAGAAATTTCTAAGTTTTATGTACTGAAAGTTGGCACAAAAATTGCACTGCACATAAAAGGGCCTGGTCATGTGATATATGCTAACTTCCCCGACAAAATCATCCGTCCATACTTTGTTTGATGTAAGTTTTCTTTTCAACTATCTGCATGTTTACTTAACCAGCAATGTCAAATGAATTTTTTAGTATTTAAGCAACCAATTGTTATTCCCTTTTCTTACTATATTCCTACCTAATATCTTCTAGTTACCAATACACTTTTCTATTGCCATGTTTTAACTAAATATTCCATGTACTCCCATTTCGATCAGAAAGTGCCACTCACAAGGAGACTCCAGAGGTGGAGAACGGGGCTGCCAGCAAGCGGAAGCCTCCCCGATGATATGTTGAGAGTCATCATCTCCCTCCTCCCAATCAAATATGGGGCGCGGACAAACCGTCCTTTCCTGGCGGTAGCGCCCCCTATCGAACTCCAGCCTTCTCGAACTCCAGCCCTCTCGACCTCATCGACACCCATGAGCTCTGCCATGGCTATCGCAAAAGCTTGGATATGTTCTTCAAGATCCTCGACAGTCACCTTGGCCGAACCAAAGTCCTTAGAATGGTTAAGTTCCGTTCCAACGGCAAGCACCGAGCCAAGCTTGACGACTGGTTCCAATCCCCCGCCCTAGATCAGCTCGAGGAGCTCACTTTTGATGATGGGCATATGCGGTCGCTGCATCCGCACTCCGCCTCGCGACCATGCTGTGTGTCGCCAACTTCAGGAACTGCCATCCCCCCTAATGACGCGCCCGCTCTTATTCTACCATGACTGAAGCACCTCGAGCTCGTTTTCGTCTGCCTCTCAAACGGTGACATGGAGCGCCTTCTCCGTGGCTCTACTGCACTCAAGTACCTTCATCTTCAGGCAATCACTGGGTTGAGTACCTTCACTACTACGGGATACTGCTAACACGACACTAGGATCAGAGCCCCTTCGCCAAAACTATGTGCGATGCAATAATCGCAGACGGTGGTGTAAAAACCGTCAAAAAAGGTGCAACACGTTTGTGATGGCGGAGCCATCAAACACGGTTCTGATTTTAGTTGCATGTGCGATGAAGGACACACGGTTAATCTATTCAAACTGTCTGCGATGAGGCAGAACATCAGAAACGGGCAGCCATAACAATGTGTGTGCGATGCAGGACACACGGTTAATACATTCAAACTGTTTGCGATGAGGTAGAACAACAGAAACGGGCAGCCATATCAATGTGTGTGCGATATACGGCATACGGTTTACTCAAACGAACTGTTTTCGATTAGGGAACACAACAGAAACGGTTCAACTTAACAAGGTGTGTGTGATATGCGGCATATAGTTCACATGGATGAACTATTTGCGATGAGCCAAAAGAACACAAACGATTCTTCTAAACAAGATGTGTGTGATACGTGGCAAACAACCGACTCGGATGAACTGTTTGCGATGAGAAATTACAACACAGACGATTAATACAGTTACTTCGTGTGCGATTCTGTATGTACAAAAAACTTTGAAAAATAAAAACTAGTTGCTTGCGGTGGCGGAGTATCGCACATGATGCGTCTACGAGTACTCGTGTGCGATGATTAGTATGTTACACATACGTTTCCTTATGTTAACATGTGTGTGAATTTGCAATATGGATAGTTAATATGCAAATGCCTTCTGGACATCGGGGCCACGCTTGAACTCAATGAACTGTGTATGATACTAATACTTTCCAGGAAAATTTATGAACTTGGGTAACAACATTTGAGTAACATATATATAGTGGCTAAACTATTCGACAAAAGGAGGATCTTCGTAACACGGTTTTGACAACCATACGATCCATATCTACATACTTAACATAGTAACAACTATCACATTTTAAGAGGCTAAGGGTCAACAACCATATGGTCCATATCTACATACTTAACATATATAGTAACAACTAGCACATTTTAAGAGGCTGAGGGCCAACAACCACAACTATCCACTGGAAGCAGCTTGATCACGGTGACTCGACATGTCGTTAATGAAAAGGAAGAGCCCTCCTGTGCCTTGGTAGAGCATAAGTAGAACAGTGTCTCCAATTTTCCAATATGGATGCATTGCCACGAGAAGCGAGAACTTGTTAATTTGAATGGTTCCATTTTTGTGGGAAATGTAGTACCTTGCAATCACTTTGGCGTTATTAGCAGGCACAAGTGTAATTCGACCACGCCGGGAAATCGATCCAGGAACTGCTACAGGGGCAATTTTTGTTGACCTGTAGAATAAAAAACAATTGTAACATATCGTTGAAGATATATATAGTTTATGAGCATCAACATTAACATAAGACTTTTTACCAGCGCTTTGTGCACACAATTGGTCTTGTTCAGTGTGTGCACCATAGGCTAATTAATCGCATCCAAAATCCAACGTTCATACGTAATGCTATCTCTATCAGATTACCAACAAAGTTTATGACATGCTTCAAGTCCTTCTTGTGAAATTTGGTAAGCTTACTAACATACAGATCGTTCACTATGCATCCAATATATCATTCTTAAAAGGTGGAAAGGTATTATTTATTCAGAGCACGGCAGAAGAATATATAGTGCGCATAAATTGGTAAATAGAATTTGTCACTGCCTAGGAACGGAGTCAGAATATGATATCCCAATTGGTTGCTTAAATAGGGATCAATTGGTTGCTTATATAGTAATATGACAGCATGGAGAAAGTTGAAAGGACATTAACCTCGACCAGACATTGATCGGCTGATGACGTTAGGGAAGTAAACATCCATGTTAATTAGACCAGGCTGTGGTGCACGCACGAGAACTTTATTGCCAGCTTTCAGTTCATAACACTTAGACATTTTTATCCAAAGGTCCGCATTAAAATAGGAGTGACCATCTTTATCAAGTTTACGCTAACCGTCATTGTAAATCCATGCTGCATTGTCAATATGACATCCTGGGAGCCATCAGCAAAGTAAAGCCCAAGATTTCCTTCTACTCCTGTTCTTGCAAAGCAAGGGATGTACTGCTTGAAATGAAAATTATGATCGTAAATTAGATATATTGAAATAATAGAGCAAGATGCAAATATGGGAGTAACTTATAGAACAGATCCATATATAGATGAGAGCAAAGTACAAAAATATAGAATTCAAAATAGATAATGTAACAAATATTTGATGCAAATATATAGATAATGTAGCAATAGACGGTATATGTTCACAAATTTAGGCCATGCCGACCATGGTAGGTTGAGATTGAACATACCGAGCGCTCCCTAAAGTCATCCGGAATGGTGAGATAGAACTTCGTTTTTGACTGGCCACGACCACAGTTGCCCGATTTGTGCTCGCACTGTGGACACATGTATGAACACCCATGAATCAGCTAGAACAAAAATGATTCCACGGCAATTTCCGCCGGTTGATTAACATTGATGGATGGACTGCGATAGGATATGAGTGAATATTTCGCTAATTAAGTTGATTACCTTCTCCATGAGAAAAATCCCTGGCCCAATCCCGCAGAAAACCCCAGTCGACCAGAGTCTAGAATGTCGGTGCAGATAGGCGGCAGAAAGCGGTAGTTGCGAAATCCGGTACTGTTTGGAGCGCGACCTAAGCCCGCCGCCAATAGCCGTCAAGCTTACGGTGCAGAGCTGCAGAGGAGTCTGCGGCAGGTGAGTGGGGATGAAGCGGGCGAGGGTTTTCTTTTTTCCTTTTGCATGTGTTTGTGAACACACATGGTTCACAGAGGCGACGAAGATGAATCGTGTGCGATAGTAAATCCTTCTAATCAGCATGTTCAAATTTGACACTTTTCTAGGTTCATTTACAATATTTAGGGGATTATGTGCATTTTGTAGGCATTAATGCACATAATTCAAATTCAAACAATTGGTGCATGAAAGGGTGCATAAGAACGGTCTGGAAAAATCATACTCGTGGTATTTAGTAATTTCTCAAGCCTTTTACAAGGAATGGGCAGGTTTTCAATGGAATGTGTGGCAATAGTCAACCACAAACGGGTCATTTACTGTGTTATTAACTATATATAGAACAATGGAATATGTGCTTGAAACACATGATGGATGGCATGGTGCCATGGTATGGCCTTACCGTGCCCTAGTTAAAAGCTGAGAAGGTTTGATTTATGTCTTCATGCACGCCCTTCATAAATTGAACCATCACCGAGGAAGTTTAGTGCTTTCAAGAGGGAAATCACCAAGATTGAAGGAGAATCCAAATTTCCTTCCTAGTTTGTCATTCAGTTTTTTCCTACGATCAACATACCGCCTCAAATGCAGTGTGTTCAAATTTAACATTTTTTCGAACACATTTACCATATTTAGGGGATTTTGTGCATTTCTAGGCATTAATTATGCACATAATTCAAATTCGAACAATCGGTGCATGAAAAGGTGCACAAGAACGGTCTGGAAAACCATGCTCGTGTTATTTAGTACATTCTCATGCCTTTTACAAGGAATGGGCGGATATTTCAAGGAAATGTGTGGCAATAGTCAACCATAAACGTGTCGTTTATTGGGTTAACAACTATACAAAAATGAAATACATGCTTGGAAAACATGATGCCTGGTGTGGTGCCATGGTATGACCTCACCGTGCCCTGGTAAAAATGTCGTCATGAACGCCTTTCATAAAAGGAACCATCACCGAGGAAGTTTCATGGTTTCGAGGGGAAACCACCAAGATTAAAGGGGGTCCAAATTTCCTTTGTCCTTTGTCCACGAGTTTTTTTCTATGGTGAACATACAACCTGCAAATCACCGTGTTCAAATTTGGCACTTTTCCGGGTTCATTTGCCATATTTAGGTGTTTATGTGCATTTCCTAGGCATCAATGCCCCAAATTCAAGTTCAAATAATCAGTGCATGAAAGGTCCACAAGAACGGTCGGGAAAACCATGCTTGTGCCATTTAGTAAATTCTCATGCCTTTTAAAAGGAATAGACGGATATTTCGATGAAATGTGTGGCATAATAGTCAACCACAAATGTTTGTTTGTTGGGTTTTCAACTATAGAAAAAATGAAATCTATACCTACTAATAAAGCAAGGTGCGTTTCTCCAATTTTTTCATCCATTCACCATCGATTTTTTTATATCCGAGGTGGTACTAAATTTTTGTGGTCCATCTGCTAGAAAAGAAAAAAAAGAGTTTTGTCCAGAATTTCGTATGTGGGCCGCACGAGCTAAGGCCCAGAGAAGCCAGCCCATTTATATCCTGCCCATGCAACTAGGAAATCTTATTTGCCGCACTGAGCGGTATATAGTTGGAGCTTCGCATATGTCGCCCATTCTTGGGCTGGCCCATTTGGTTTCTCTGTTTTGTTTTTCTATTTTTGTTTTTTCCTTTCCAAGTTACTTTTCCTTTTTCACATAAATTTATTATTTTTATTTTTTCAGAAATTCGTTTTTTGTAAAATATTTTGTTAAAACTTCAGAATTTCAAAGTTTGTTCCCATTTTTAAAAATATTGGGAACTTTACATTTTTATTCTCGTTCCAAATTTGTTTGAAATCAAAAAAATCAATATTTTTCAAAAAGTTTTCCAAAATTGTTTGAAATTTTTCAATGATTGGATTTTATAGATAATAGAAATTTGAAAAATATTCCATTTTATTGAAATGTTCACAGATTCAAAATAATGTTCGTGATTAAAAACACATTTTTGGAAATTGGTATGAATGTTCAAAACAAGTTTCCATTTTCAAATATTGTTCACAAATTCAAAAAATGTGTGTTTCTCTGTCTTAAAAATGGTTCCTGTTTTCAAAAAAACATTTGTGATTTTTTTTAAAAACTTCCTGTTTCAAGTTTTGTTTGCCTTTTTTCAGAAATTAACGTTTTTATTAAAGGCTCGCATTTTTGATTTAAAAAATTCAGGAGGTCAGCACAACCTTGACACGGAGGCGGACCTGAAGGAAAAAAGGCATCAGTTGGGTAGTTGCCGCCACTCCGACCAACCCCACTACTATAAAGATCTCGCGGGCCAAACATGACCCACGAGAACACCAGAACTTTCCTCTCAGTCGCCTCACTGTTGTGGAGGACGTTTTGATGAAGACATCAATTATCTCCACCGATGTTTCTCGCAAAAAAATCTCTCCCATTGCAACGCACGGGCATATGTGCTAGTAAATGCTTAAAAACATAACGCCTGGCATGGTGCCATGGTATGACCTCACCATGTCCTGGTAAAAAAATTGAGAAGGTTTGGCTTATGTTGTCATGCACGCCCTTCATAAACCGAACCATCACTGAGGATGTTCCATGCTTTCGAAAAGGAAATCCCCAAGATTGAAGGTGAATCCAAATTTCCATCCTAGTTTGTCATTCAGTTTTTTCAAATGATCGACATACCGCATCAAATGCAATGTGTTCAAATTTGACATTTTCCTGGGCTAATTTACCATATTTAGGGGATTATGTGCATTTTCTAAGCATCAATGGACATAATTCAAATTCAAACAATCGGTGCATGAAAAGGTGCACAAGAACGGTTTGGGAAACCATGCTCGTGTTATTTAGTACATTCTCATGCCTTTTACAAGGAATGGGCAGATATTTCAAGGAAATGTGTGGCAATAGTCAACCATAAACACGTCATTTACTGGGTTAACTACTATAGAAAAAATGAAACACATGGTTGGAAAACATGACCCCTGGCGTGGTGCCATGCTACGGCCTCACCATGCCTTGGTAAAAATTGGAGAATGTTTTCCTTATGTCCTGATGCACGCCTTTCATAAAATCGAACCATCACTGAGGAAGTCTCATGGTTTCGAGGGGAAATCACCAAGATTGAAGGCGTGGTCCAAATTTCCTTTGTCTTTTGTCCACGAGTTTTTTCTATGATGAACATACAATCTGCAAATCACCGTGTTCAAATTTGGCACTTTTCCGGGTTCATTTGCCATATTTAGGGGATTATGTGCATTTCCTAGGCATTATTGCGCATAATTAAAGTTCAAACAGTCGGTGCATTAAAGGTTCCACAAGAACGGCCTGGAAAACCATGCTTGTGCCATTTAGTAATTTCTCATGCCTTTTACAAGGAATGGACAGATATTTCGATGAAATGTGTGGCAATAGTCAACCACAAAAGTTTTTTTGTTGGGTTTACAACTATAGAAAAAATTGAATAAATGCTTAAGAACATGACGCCTGGCATGGTGCCATGGTATGACCTCACCATGCCTGGTAAAATTTGAGAAGGTTTGGCTTAGGTCATCATGCACGCCCTTCATAAATTAAACCATCACCGAGGAAGTTCCACGCTTTCGAGAGGGAAATCCCCAAGATTGAAGGGGAATCCAAATTTTCTTTGTTCGTTGCCCTGGAGTTTTTTTCTACGACGAACATACACCCTGCAAATCACCATGTTCAAATTTGGCATTTTTCCGGGCTCATTTACCATATTTAGGGGATTACGTTCATTTTCTAGGCATTTAGCGCATATAAATACAATCCAACTACAGGTGCACGGGTGTGATGTGAGGGACGTGGATTGACATTCGATCAGGCGCATCCTACGGTGCACACGCGCGATCCGTGTGGCTAGGGTTCTGGCCAATCATAACGCAACAAACAATAGGCTCACCGCACAAAGTTTCTGGAAGCGGCGGAGATGAACCGTGTGCGATAATGAACAAGCAAAATTGTAAGGGAAGCCAAATTTCTGTTGTCGTTTGTCGTTGAGCTCTTGAATACCACCGCATTGTACAGCTGCCCGGCCCTTCCTTCCTAGAGCTCTCTCGAGGCGTTGTCTATCGCACCGCGGTGCACAATAACTGGTAAGGAAGCGATGGCATCCCACCGCTTCGTGTTCCTTGCTGCCCGCGTCCGCTCACATAAGGAAGCGATGGCATCTCGCCGCGCAGAGTTCAACGCCGCCGGCGGCCAGAATGTTACATGGGCGGACTTTGAGGCTGCCATGGCCGAATGTGTGTTGGATCTAGAGGCAGCCAAAGCCGCACAGAAGGAGCGGAAAAGGAAGAAAGTAGTCAAGAAATGAGAGTCCCGCCGCCGCAAGAAAAAAGAGGCCGCACACCATGGTGAGGAGAGCTTGGCGAAGATCGAAGCATGGTGGGCTGCCGCCTACAAGGCCGGGAAGGAGAACGCCGGCGTCTAGCCAGCATGCCCCGATGGCAGCATGTGAGAAGTAGTTTAAGTTTGTACTTTGAGGGCTTTGAGCGTTGATTAGCATGTGTGCCCGTGTGCGTTTTTTGCGTCAATCATTAGAAGATCACAAAACACACGGTTTCTATGCCGTACCCATCTCCATTTTTTGTGTTAATGACCCATAAGTCAGTTACCTGTGCGATGTTTCCTAATAAACCAGGCGTACCATTGACCAAAAAAAATCAAGTACACGTGTACATTTTTTTGGAGACGGGATCTGCCAACATTCTTTTTTCTCGCACACGAGTATTTTACGCGCTTCGTCTGTGTTGTGTGTTTCCCCCGCCCAAGTTTCAAGTTTCACAGCAAAATTTACAGTAGGCATGCGATTTCAGAATTTATTCCTCCAACATCATCCCCACCCTCAGTATCCCCCCTCGCGGCTCCCCCTACCGGCATCTCAAACCGCCGCCGCCGCAACCACAAGTTCAACCACATCTATGTTCTGCTCGGATCCAGTCAGGTAACCCACCGATCTCTATCACGACCCCGGCATGATTGATTAAATGGTGCCTGCAAAACATCCTCATGGATCCAGGCCCAGGAGCTAATGGCGGTCCATGGCGTGATCGCTGCTGTGCATGTTGACCCGGAGGAACACCTCGCCTCCGCCTCCACCGCCGCCGCCGACATGGTGCAGGCTCTGGCCTAGATGAAGTCCCCCAGTGACTACCCCCAAGGAATTAACAGGTATGATCTGACCAGCTAAATCTTACCAATACCACTTGCAATGGCTATGATTTCTAAGGTTGATGTATTAAGCATGTTCGTGCCTTGTTTATTTCAGTACTGCACACTGTGTGATGTTCAAATATTACCGTGTCCATCCCAATTTCACAAATACTAGCAACAAACTTACAATACATTACTCAGGATATCACTAGAGATGTGGCCCATTTGCTATTTTTAGTGGATGCTAACCCTGTTGTACTTAACATGCATGTCCGTGTACTTACACAGGGTCATAACTGCTGCTGCTTTTGTTTGCCGTCGAGGTGAGCTGCATCCCATGTCTTACAGCACTTCACATAATATGTGCAATTGCAGTTTAACTTCTACCATTTACTGGTTGCCTGTAGGAATACATGTTAGGGGCACTGATCCAGGCTTTGACCTGGAGGAACAGCTCGCCTCCGCCGCCGCTGACTTTGGGCGGGCTCTGGCCAAGATGAAGTGCCCCGGCACCTACCTCTCAGGACATACCAAGTATGTACTCACCAGTTCAATCTTAGCAATACCAGTTGCAATTAATGGCTATGTTATGTACAATCGATGTATTAAGAATGTTCTAGTAAATATGCCTAACACGTTTTTGCTACTTTCCCTATCTTTTTATAGACATATGGGCCACTCTCTGCTCTGGCAGCACCTGCCTTGTGATGTTTAACTATACCAATTGCATTTTTATCAGTACCGGTTTCAATGTCTATTAAGCCTGTTGCAATTAACAATTGTATCCATTTTTTAATCTGTCCATTTGCTATAATGATACTCTCCGCAATGAAGATATATTAGAGATGCTGATCATTTGCTATTTTTGGTGGATGTTAATCCTATTGAACTTAACATGCTTGTCCATGTACTTACACAAGGTCATAACGGCCGATGTTGTTGTTTGTCGTCGTGGTTAGCTGCATCCCATGTCTTACACTATTTCACATCATTTGTGCAATTACAGTTTAACTTCTAGCATTTACTGGTTGCCTGTAGGTACACATGTCAGTGGCACTAATCCACGCTTCGTCCCGGAGGAACATCTCGCCTCCGCCGCCGCTGACTTTGGGCGGACTTTGGCCAAGATGAATTGACCCGGGAACTATCTCTCAGGACTTACCAAGTATGTACCCACCAGTTCAATCTTACCAATACCAGTTGCAATTAATGGCTATGTTTTGTACGATTGATGTATTAAGTGTCGTGGTTTTGTCACGGCAGATGTACTAAGGAAAGGACTTAATCGTGGAGCCATCGCTATGGGTTAGCTTAAAGGGGTTAAAGCGGACAAGGGACGCAGAGAGTTTATACTGGTTCGACCCCTTGCGGTGAAGGTAAAAGCCTAATCCAGTTGTTGTGGAATTGCTAGGGTTTCGATGACCAGGGAGCGAATATGCTTTGCCTGAGTCTCGAGTTGTTGTCTGTTATCCTGAACCGCCGCCGGGTCATCCCCTTATATACATGGGTTGATGCTCGTCGGTTTACAGAATCCCGAGGCCGGATCATAAACGTGTCCTGCTCGGTCTCTGCTCTTTCTATCTGAAAACACAAGTTTACATATCCATGCCGGTTTATGTCTATAGGCCTTAAACCGGCTTTGGGCTCTGGGCCTTCATAAAGCATCACCATCTTTGTCTTCATGGGCTTCAGGTATAATGAACCACTATGGGGTTAACCCGGCCTCTCCTGGCCGGTTTACGCCTAGTAGTAATATCCCCATCATTAGGCCCCAGATTGATTTGAACTGGTTCATGTCAATCCTCAACGCATCATCATCTTCACAGAAATCTTGTAAACCGCCATGACGTCACTTTCCAGGACCATGATAAATCACCATGACGTCATCTGTTATTAAGAACTGTGCATAACCCACCTTCATTAATAGCCCTCCAACAATCGAGGCAAGAAAGCTGTCACATATCCCATTTTTCGGCTCCTCGATTCTCGCGCCTGCCTTTTATCCATTCTCCTTATAAATAAGGCCAAGTGGTCCCTTTCACTTTTACCCCTCGTGCCTCCTCGCGTCGTCTTCTTCCTTGCGCCGACCGACCTTCAAGCTCTGCCGCCGCTGTCATCCTTCACTTCTGCCTTGACAAAGGCCGCTGCATCAACCAGACCGTATCAGAAAAACGCGGTGATCCTCCGCTGCTTCCTCAGCACCAGTAAGTTCCTCTTCTCCTGTCACGCCTAATATGCGATACTATCCTAAAGAGACTCGAAGGTCCCAACAAGGATAGAACCGCATATTGTTATGCTCTTGCAAGGTGGATACCATTACATCAACATTACATAATAGATGGGGACACATACAAAAGGCATACAATGCCACACAAATACAACATCATCTTACATAAGAGCACCATCCGACTACGGATGAAACACAAACAGAAACTCAAACAACATCCACCCTGCTAGCCTAGGCTGCCGACCTGGAACCTATCCCCTGATCGAAGAAGAAGCAGAAGAAGAACTCCAAAACAAGCAAACATCACGCTCGCGTCATGATCATCGCATAACCTATACCTGCAACTGTTGTTGTAGTAATCTGTGAGCCACGAGGACTCAGCAATCCCATTACCATGGGTATCAAGACTAGCAAAGCTTAATGGGTAAGGAAGGGGTAAAGTGGTGAGGTTGCAGCAGCGACTAAGCATGATATGGTGGCTAACATACGCAAATAAGAGCGAGAAGAGAGCAAACGGAACAGTCATGAAGCTAGCAATGATCAAGAGGTGATCCTGAACTCCTACTTAAGTCAACCATAACCCAAAACCGTGTTCACTTCCCGGACTCCACCGAAAAGAGACCATCACGGCTACCCACGCGGTTGATGCGTTTTAATTAAGTCAAGTGTCAAGTTATCTACAACCGGACATTAACAAATTCCCATCTGCCACATAACCACGGGCACGACTCTCGAAAGTTTATACCCTGCATGGGTGTACCAACTTAGCCCATGACAAGCTCTCACGGTCAACGAAGGATATTCCTTCTCCCAGGAAGACCCAATCAGTCTCGGAATCCCGGTTTACAAGACATTTCGATAATGGTAAAACAAGACCAGCAAAGCCGCCCGATGCACCGACAATCCCAATAGGAGCTGCACATATCTTGTTCTCAGGGCAACACCGGATAAGTCAAGCGACGAGTAAAACCAGACCTCAAGTTTCCCCGAGGTGGCCCCGCAGGCTGCTCGGTCCGGACCAGCACTTAGAGAAGCACTGGCCTGGGAGGGGCTAAAATAAAGATGACCCTCGAGAGAGCGACTCCCAAGGGAAAAGTAGGTGGTGGTGAGGCAAATGGTAAAACCAAGGTTGGGCCTTGCTGGAGGAGTTTTATTCAAAGCGAACTGTCAAGGGGGTCCCATAAATCACCCAACTGTGTAAGGAACGCAAAATCAAGGAACATAACACCGGTATGACGGAAACTAGGGCGGCAAGAGTGGAACACAACACCAGGCATAAGGCCGAGGCTTCCACCCTTTACCAAGTATATAGATGCATTAATTAAATAAGAGATATTGCGATATCCCAACATAAACATAATCCAACAAGGAGCAATCTTCAACTTCACCTGCAACTAACAACGCTATAAGAGGGGCTGAGCAAAAGTGGTACCATAGCCAAACAGCGTTTGCTAGGAAGGGTGACAAAGGTTAGAGGTTCATGGCAATTTGGGGAGGCTTGAAGAACAAGTGATAGGAAGCGCAGCATAGCGACAGAACGAAGCAACTAGCATAGCAATGATAGTAATGAGATACAAGGTGACGGTCCTCTTGCCTGAAATCCTGCAAGGAAGAAGAACGATTCCATCAAGAAGATGAAGCCACGAAGACGAACCAAGCATAGACGAACGAATCCTCACGATCGCAACGAAACGGGAACTATCGAGAAGAAGCACACAACATGGTAAACACACCACACATATACATGACATGATGCTCAACCAAGTATGATGCAAGACAAGACTACATGAAGCTACTCATGGAAAGAGATGATGCAAACAAGAAGAACACATCAAGGCAAGTTTAAATGAGGCCGGAAACAACATATAACTACTCCAGTAAGTCCTCATATGCAAGTTTCAAAGTTGGTCCAGATCTGAACAAACATTAAGTTGAATTTATTAGACAACAAGTTATAGAGCACCAAGAGGACCTACACGAAATTCTAGTTAAGTTACATATAAAGTTCATTTAATTCGGAGCTACGGCCTAGAAGATATGAGCAAAACAAGTTAAGCATGGCATTGATGCAAAATGCATACAAACAATAAGCAAACACCTCAAAACAAGGATGCAACATGATAATATGAAACTACATGCAAAATCAAGCAAGTTTCCTTCAACACATACACATGAAACAAGTTATAGCAACAATCTGTCCAAAACAGCAACTAGACATCTAGCAAGCATCAAAACGATATGCTACAACACCTAAACATAAGAACAAAAAGCATGGGCATGAATTAAAGGTAAAGCATGACAAAACATGGACACTGAGCTATCTCCAGAAATCACTAGAACATCCTCAAAAGGACATGGCAAAATAGCAAATAATAACAGTTTTAGACTTAACAGAAATAACATCAGGTTGCAATGTTTAGAGCTATCAAACAACATTCTATAGAGAATTATCATGGCAAAAAAAGCATGGCATGCTAATACTAAAGACAAAGAACACAACTTCCTTACTGAACTTATTCCAAAGATCAACATAAAATATGGTAGGATCCATGCAAACACGGCAAGTGATATGACAGATTCATACATGGCAGGAACAATAATAAGTAGGCATGTTGGTGAGCTTGTATCACTCACCACGTAGCAATACATGGCATGGCAAGGTAACCAACAGTAAGAAGACATGTTTATGAAGCAAATCATGACAGGAGCAAGTTCATAGGGTCCATGGACCACTAGCAAAGCATATGGTAAAACTGAACTTAATGTTAACAGGCTGACAGCAACATTATTAGCAATTTGAGAGCAAGATTACATCAGGCTATAAATGCAACCAGGGGCATGAATGGATATGGCATGACATTTATAACAAATCATCCTTAGTGAACATCTCCAGATTATGCATAGAATGACTTGTAGCAGCAATTTTACATAGCGTCATAATATAGCAGATTCAGCCTAGCAAAACAGTAACAGGAAGTACCCTACTTCACGAGCTCGATGCACTTAGTACAATTCTCAAAAAAATATGGATTGCACCACTGTAAAGATGGCATGATTTAGCTCAAAACTCATGTAGACATCAAGCTCATAGGATGCACACACATAATGCAACGAAAAAGACAAAACAACAATTTATGTTAACAAACAACAGATAACATCATATAGCACTCTTGCAACGCTGATTACGGCATCAAGATGGACTCAAACAAGCATGTCACAATGGAATGAAATGAATATCATCGCATGATGAACATTTTGACATATTATACGCACAAAACGGAGCAGTATGTATGGAGTTATGATGCAATGAACATGGCATGAAATTATCAGGGTGGAAAGGACTAGGTAGAAAATTACCCCGCGAATCTCAGATCTAGGGTTCGCACGTTCTTCGAGGTTGTCCGGGGAGCTCGTCGGAGTTGCGGGCTGCGGCGGCCGGAGAAGAGGAGGACGAAGCCAGAGAGGGGCGGGGCGGTTCGGACGGGTGCCGGCGGCGAAGGGACCCGGCGGGCGCGGCGGCGCTCGGCGAGGAGGGCCGAGGTGCTTCGGCGAGCCCGGCGGGCGGCGGCGCTAGGCGCCTGGGGCGGTGGCGGCGAGAGCCAGGTCGCGGGGAGGCGCCGGCGGGCAGCGCGGAGGCGCCGGCGGGGTTCCGGCGAGGCGCGGAGGCGGCGCGTGGGGCGAGGTGCTCGGGCGGCGGCGGGCGGCACGCGGGCCAGGAGGGCCCGATCTGGACATCGGCGGGCCGCGGCAGGTGCGGGAGGAGAGAGAAGGCCGGTGCGCCACTTGGCGGCGGCGGATTGGTCGCGGGCGGCGGCGGGGTTCTGTCCGGTGGCGGCGGAGGGCGATTTTTAGGGTTTGGGGGGAGAATTTATCCGCGAATTTCGGGGGGAGGGGCTAATTTGTAGATAGAGGGAGCTAGGAGTGTCCAAATGAGGTGCGGTTTCCGGCCACGCGATCGTGATCGAACGACCGAGAGCATGGAGGGGGTTTGGATGGGCTCATGGGCTGATTTGCAGGGGTGTTGGGCTGCAAGTCAAAGGGGGCTTTACGGTTACCCGGTTAACTGTTGGAGCATCAAACGGACTACGAATGGCACGAAACTTGACAGGCGGTGTACCGGTGGTGTACCAAGGCCGCTAGGCAAATCTCAGTCCATCCCGAGAATGTTTAGCACCCGCACACGAAAAGAGACAAGAAGGGGACGCTGGATGACATAGGAGTGCCGGATTGGAAAATGGACAACGGGGAAAATACTCGGATGCATGACATGAGCACGTATGAAAAATGAGATGCACATGATGACATGGCAGAAAGCAACACGCAAGCAAATGACATGGCAATGCTGAGGAATAACTGGAAGACACCTGGCGCATCGAATCTGGGGCGTTACATCTCCTCACCCCAGATCCACCATTAGGGTTCGATGTTCTTCATAGTTCTTCAATTTCTTGCAGCTGTTCCTCCTTCAGTACGGTTTTCTCCGGTGTCGGTCTATTCAAGACTGCCTCGCTTGGTGTTTCGAGTACATTCATCAATGCAAGGCCTCCAAGCGGCCAATTGTTCTGCTAAAGTTAGATTTTACGAAGGCTTTTGACACGATTGAGCATGACCTAATCCTCAAAATTTTGCAATGCAAGGGCTTTGACTCTCGGTGGAATGGTTGGACCAATAATATTTTGTCATCGGGTTCTTCTTCGGTCCTTCTTAATGGCGTGCCCGGAAAGCATTTTATATGGAAAACTCGTGTGCGGTAGGGAGATCCTCTCTCTCCATTGCTTTTTGTGATCGCAGTTGACTTATTACAATATGTCGTTAATGAGATGTGCTCCAGGAATATTCTGTCTCTGCCGATCCCAACCAACTCCAATGATTACCCAATTGTGCAATATGCCGACGACACATTAATTGTTCTGCCTGCGGTTGATGAGTAGCTCGTAGCCTTCAAGGAAATGCTTGTCACATTTTCTGAGTCTACTGGTTTGCGTGTTAATTTTAGTAAGTCCTCCCTCATTCCTTTAAATATGTCTGATGAAGAGGGTGCCAGAGTTGCCTCTCTGCTGGGATGTGACGTTGGCACAATGCCTTTCACATACCTTGGTGTAGGGGGGATGCTGATTCCACCAACACCTATGGGGACAGGGCCCCTTTCGGTTCGGTGGGGGGCGGAGAGCGCACAAAGAGCGGATCGAGGCAGTACACGTGGGCGATTTTACCCAGCTTCGGCCTGCACGGATGCGTAAAACCCTACTGCTGCTTGTTTGTGTATATTGGATTCTTGCTCAGGAGCGATGGACGCTGCCAGACTGAGCGTGAGAGTGTTCCTGGTGTTGAATGAGCCGAACTGGCCGAACCCTCCTCTACGTTGCGCTTGGGCCTCCTTTTATACTCTCAAGGGGTTACCCACAGGTGGCAACGTAGACTAAAAGGGTAGAAATGGAAAAGGACATGGTAGGTGCAGCTACTGCTACTGTGGATACAGTGCACCCTACCTAACTCTGACGGCAGGGGACAAGGGCATTAAATGCCTGTCTGAGTCTCCTAAACAGTGCAAAAGGTGACCGTTAGGAGCGCCACCGTTTGCCACGATGGGCTTCTCTTCTTCTCCACTTGCCACCACGTACCCCTAGCTGCACGGCCTCCTGCCACGTGTGCTTGGGAGAGTCCTAGAGCAACACGTTAGCAGGTGTGCTGGAGCACGGGCACGAAGTGGGGGTTTCCCGCGGCAAGCTCCTTGCCGCGGCCGTCGTCTTGTCGCGTCCGGAAGCTTGTCACTCGCCGGATCTTGCCGGGACGCAGGGCGCGTCGCGGCAAGCTTTCTTGGTATGCCTTGAGTGGCCTTCCCGGCAAGCTCCTCTTGCTGGGGTCTCGTCTCTTCCCGGCAAGCTCCTCTTGCCGGGGCCTCGGTTGGACTTCCCGGCAAGCTCCTCTTGCCGGGGTCTTGGTTTGAGTACTTTGTTCTTGAATGGTCTTCAAGGGAACCACGGAGGGTCCTGGCGGTCACCCGGCAAGCCTTGGCGCGGGGCGCTGCAACTACCCGTGCACGAGTTCGGGGTTATAGGGTACCCCTACTCTAGTACACCGACAGGAGCCCCCGGGCCTGGGCCATACACGGTGCCGAGCGCTGTTGGGCCAGGCCCAAAACAGTGCACGGGCACGCGCGGCCTAGGTCACGCCGAATCTAACTCCGCTCCCACCGCGCAGGCCCAGAACGGCACACGTCAAACGCGGCGACGTGGGAGAGATCGTGGGAGGTTGTTCATTTGGAAGGCCGAAACGCCCGCCCCGTCCCTCTTTATAAGCAGGGGAAACAGGGGCATTTCCTCCATCTTCGTCATTTGCTGTTGCAATCTCAGAAACCTCCGCCCGCCCTCTTCCGCTTCCAAAGTCGAAAGAGAGCAGTGCTCCGCTCCCGTCGCCGTCGCCACCACCAGCGCCGTCGATCTCCCCCACCGCCTCCGCCATGCCTCCGAAGCCCGGGAAGGGGAAGGCCACGAAGGCCGCGGCCGCGAAAGCTGTGAAGTCGATCGAAGCGCAGCGGCTTGAGGAGCTGCGGAAGGAGCGGGCCACTTTCCCCCCCGAGCTCTCCGCGGAGGAGCTGAGGGAGTGGTACTATCTCTTCTGGTCAACGGAGACGCGGGCGCATCCGCGCACGAAGGTACTCTCCTCCGTCGCCTCGCAAGCAGCTCCAGTTGGCGGATATCCTTTCTTCGCCGTGTTCTTCTACTGCGGGCTGTGCCCGCCATTCTCTGATTTCTTCTGTGATATCATGAACACCTACGGACTCCACCTCCTTGACTATACCCCCAACGCTGTTCATGGCAGTTTTCGCCCATCTATGCGAAAACTTTGTCGGAGTCCACCCCAACGTAGCTCTCTTCCGCCATTTCTTCATGCCTCGTGTCGAGAGAGGGGAACCTCTTGCCGGTGGGATCTCCTGGATCTCGCGGGCCGGCAAGAAGGAGACCTATCTGGTGGGGGAGCTCTGCAGCAAGTGGGACGAGTGGAGAGCAGATTGGAGCTGGATTGTAGAAGAGAGCCCGCAGCCGTTCACCGCCCTGCGCCAAGCCCCAGCAGTGCGTGGCAATGACTGGAGCGCTCTGTCCGTGGACGACGACAAGCTGACGATCGCCACCACTCAGATCTTGCGTCTCAGGCTTGCCGGGCTAACTGTAGGAGCTGTCGGCGCAGATTTCCTTCGCCGGCGCATCGCCCCTCTGCAGGCGAGGGGGAGACCTGCCTGGGAATTTGGAGGCCCGGCAGATATCATGAGGTTGCGCCCAAGCCTCAACTTCAACTTCACCGTCATAGAGTTGGACGAGATACTCAAGGAGATATTCAAGCATGACCCACAGCATCCCGAGTGGTTCAGGTTGCCGGCAGGCGTCGTTCCTCTGTGCAACAACTCCTCGCGCGACCGCATCTGCGCAATGATGCCGTTGTGCGACTCGCACAGGATCGCTCCAACTTGGCAAGAGCCCGCCGGTGACGTCGTGCAGCAGTTCTTTGACAGCCTAGTGGAGGTGGCGGTCGATGCTGACGAGAAGAAACTCCTCACCCGCGACACCACTTAGCAAGAGATGGAGCGCATCGCCACCAGGGCGGAAGAGGCGGCGGCAGCCGCGGCCGCGGGTGAATTCGGGTTCACCGTGGAGGAAGAGGACGCGGAGTTGGCGATGAGTATTGCCGAACGGGAGCATCCCGAAGAGGAAGAAGAGCTCGCCGCGCCCGACGCCGAGTCGAACGAGCCCGCCGTGGGTACGAGCGGCCCGCCACCTCCGGGGAGCTTGCTGGGAGCAGGGCCCGGAACGCAGCCCCCAGTGCAGCCAAGAAGGCGCCTCAGCAGGATCGGGGACGCAGCAGGGCGGCAAGCTGGTCAACAGCCGCTGCGCCGCGCGACGCGCTCCACCGCGGCAAGTACGGTCGCCGCGGGTGCGCCTCCCGCCGCAGTGGCAACTAGGGCAGGGTCGTCTCGGGCTGGCGCCGCAGTCCCCGCCAAGCGGCCAAGGGATCCCACCCCTCCACCTCGTCGCGCCGGAGGTGGGCCGAACTTCGACCTCTCCGCGCTCAGCTCCGACGAGGAAGAGGAAGAAGAGTAAGATTCCCTTGCTTGTTCTTGTAGTTCTTCAACTTGCTGATCTTGTCTTGCATCGGATCTGATTCACCCTGGGCTCTCCTTTTCAGGACTCTGGCCCAGAGGGCGGCGAAGAGGGCCAAGGCTCAGGTGGTGGTCATCGAGGACGAGCCCACTGCGACGACAGGAGGCGCGCCCGAGACTACCTTGCCGGACCCAGCCATCACTTCGCAGAGCAGCCCCCAGCGCAGCCCCCAGTGTAAGCATACGGTTTACTTTCTGCTTATGGGTGCGCGTGGTTGCTCTTTTCCTTTGTTGACATCCGATCTCTGTTTTGTTCGTGCAGGAGCAGAACAACTTCATCAGGAGGGCATGGTGATCTCTTCTGACTCGTCGTCTGCTTCGACTACGCCGCCAAGGGCGGACTCCCCGGCAAGGGAGCGTTCTCCGACAAGGAAACGATCCCCGGCAAGGGAGGAGTCTCTGGCAAGGGGGGAGTCTCTGGCAAGGGACATCGCCAATGATCCCCCGGTGGTGGAGGTCATGACAGCAGATCCCAGCACAGGTAGTCCTTCTTGCCTGAAACTTTCCTTGTAGTCTTCTGCTCATTTTTCTTCTCGGATACTTGTTTAATTTCTCCTTCTTCTCCGGTCATCAGACCCACCCTCCGCGGATCCGATGGAGACCGAAGCGGGCGGCAAGGAGGACGCGTGCGGCAATACTGATGATGCCGCGGCCACCAAAGAAAGAGCCGGCGCTGACATGCCCGCCGGCGAAGAGGCCGCCAAGGCTGCCGCCGAGGAAGCTGGCGGGGGATCTGGAGATTGCACTGACGGCCCTGAGGCCGCAGGAGCGTCAGGCGCTGCACCGACCGCTGATCCCTCCGCCGCTACCGCAGCGCCAGGCTCCGAGGAGCCCCAGCCTGGCGCCTATCTGAAGGCTGGCGAGGGCATCTTCATCAAGCTCCCCTGGGCGTCGAGCTCCAGGGCGCCGGTGGAAGGAGAAGCTCTGGATGGCGAGGTGCTTGCCTCCGCCGGGTTGTCGATCGTCGACGCGCCGGGAAGCAGCAGTGAAGAGCCCGAGGAGGAGCGGCTGCTGCGGAGGCTGCTGGCGCTCTACCGCGCCCGCCAAGTCAAGTTGGAGTCCCGGGAAGCGCTTGCCGCGAGGGTGAGCGTGGACATAGAGAAGCGTGCGGAGGAACTCCGAGGTCTTCGCCAAGAAAATCTACGGGCCTTGGCGGAGGAGCGGGAGCAGCTTGCTGAGGAGCGGAAGGCCTTCCTCCTCGAGAAGGCCGAAGCTGAAGAGCAGCAGCGGATCACCGGCGAGAAGCTGTACGCGCGAGAAGGCGAGCTGACTCAGCGGAAAGTGAACCTCGACAGCCATGAAGAGGAGCTTGCCGCGCGCGAACGGGAACTTGGCGAGACGCTCCAAGAGGCAAAGGATACGGCTGCGGCTGCTGAGGCCGCCAAGAAAGAATTGGAGGCAAAGGTGGCGCAGCTAGAAACTGATCTGAAGGTTGGTGGCGAAGAGCTTGCCGCCCTCAAGCTAGAGCGCGAGAAGGACGCCCTTGCCCACGGTGAGCTGCAGGGCCGACTCGCCGAGAGGGGCAAGGAATTGAGCGCCACCAAGGATTCCAATGCCGATCTGACGCTAAAGCTGGCCACCTTGACGGAGACGTTGGACAGCGCCAGAAAACGGGAGGCAGACTTGAAGAAGGACATTGAGGCCAACGAGGCGCTGCTAGCGAGGGCCGCCGAAACCCAGAATCTTCTCAGAGATACTGTAGAGCTCTGGACGGAGGGCCTCGTGAACATTGCTGTAGTTATCGAAGAGGAGCTGGTGCAATTGGGGGTGGAAGGCTTCGGGTACTCCTCCAACGAGAACCTCCAACCCAGCGCCAAGCTCACTTTGTTCTTCAAAGGCGTGGCGGCGGCGCTCCAGCAAATCCGGGAACAGATCCCAAAGCAGTTGGCCGACGAGTCACGCTCGATTTGCGCCGGAGTTCTGGAGAAGGTGCTGGTGAAGGTGGCCTTCCGCAATCCCGGCCTCAACCTCACCAACGTCCTCAAGAAGCTGCCGGCGGACGCTGATCTTGACGCACTTAAGGCCCTCGTCGCACCCATTGTCGACAGGGTGAACGAGGTCAAAAGGGTTGACGGCGGTCGCATAGATTAGGCCGTCCGTTTTATTCTTTTCTTGTTGCTGCCAGTCATGTCATGGGAACACTTTATTAGAGGCGCGACAAGTTATTTTTGTAATATAACTCTATCTTAGGCATTGCTGTGTTACTTCCTTTACTCGACTCTTGGCTTCGTATGGTCCTGCCCTACGCTTTCTAGGGAAACTTGCCGGTCAGGCACCCTTGCCGCGAGCGCCGAGTGCGGAACTTCAGCAGCCTGCTGGCAGGGTTGCTACCGACAAGCAACCTTGTCGCAACTAGTTGCAGCTCACTTAAGTTGTTGAGCGGACTCGAAACAAAGTAAGGGCGCTAGCGGCTCACTTAAGTTGCTGAGCGGACTCGAAGCAAAGTAAGGGCGCTAGCAGCTCACTTAAGCTGTTGAGCGGACTCGAAACAAAGTAAGGGCGCAGCTAGCTGCGAATTGGTTCCTCCGCGCATAGGTTTTCCATACAAAGCACGGTCGTTCAAGGAAAATAACTCAAAAACTTAAAAAACTGATTGCTCAGGCTTTAGCAACTTAGCTTTTTTTGTCGTCTGCTTCCCGGCAAGGAGAAACCTTCTTGAACGGCCTGGTCCACACCATTATCTTCTCCTTCCCCTCCCCGATAAACTTTGTGGGCGAGGGAACCTCCCTTCTTTTGAGAAAGAAACAGAGAAATAAAGTAATGATATGGAGCCTTGGGCTCGTTATTGCCTACCGGGGTCTGGTGCTGCACAAAGTGTCAGATAATATATGCGAAAAAGGATCATAGCATAAGGAAACTAACAAGATGTGCGGGGCACATGAACTTTACTAGTGCACGGGGTCTGCGCCCGGCTCTGTACAAAGGATTACATGCAACAGCGGCAAGACTTGTACAGAAAGGTGGTTGCCGGACAGGGTCCGACAACCGCGCCTTACGGGTAAAACTTACGAAGATGCTCGATGTTCCAGGAGTTTCTCACCGGAATGCCATCTTCGGTCTCAAGGCGGACAGCGCCAGGCCTAGTGACTCGTTTCACCCGATAAGGGCCTTCCCACTTCGGCGTCAACTTGTTTGAATTCTTGGCCGACTGAACGCGCCGAAGAACAAGGTCGCCTTCCTCGAGACTCCTGGCATTGACTCTGCGGCTATGGTAGCGGCGCAGAGCTTGCTGGTAGCGAGCGGCTCGCACAGCAGCCTGGAGACGGTCTTCCTCAAGGAGCAGTGCGTCATCTTGCCGCAGCTGCTCTTGCTCGAGCTCATCATAAGCGAGCACTCGAGGTGACCTGTATACGAGTTCCGTGGGGAGAACTGCCTCCGCTCCATAGACTAGAGCGAAGGGTGTCTGGCCAGTGGCTCGATTTGGCGTCGTCCTGATCGACCAAAGAACCATCGGCAGCTCCTCGATCCAGTTTCTTCCGCACTTGTGCAGTCTGCCAAAAGTTCTGGTCTTGAGGCCTTGCAGCACTTCAGCATTTGCCCTCTCCGCTTGACCGTTGCTTCTCGGACGAGCAACAGAAGCGAAGCAGACCTTGGCGCCAAGATCTTGGACGTACTGCATGAAGGTGCGGCTCGTAAATTGCGTGCCATTGTCGGTGATGATCCTGTTCGGGATCCCGAAACGGCAAACAATCGACCTGAAGAACTTGACTGCTGACTGTGCTATCACCTTCCTCACTGGTTCCACTTCCGGCCACTTTGTGAACTTGTCGATTGCAACGTACAAGAACTCAAAGCCCCCGACAGCTCGGGGGAAGGGGCCGAGGATGTCGAGCCCCCAGACCGAAAATGGCCAGGATAAAGGGATCGTCTGGAGAGCTTGAGCTGGCTGGTGTATCTGTTTGGAATGGAACTGGCACGCTTCACACTTGGTTACTTGTGCAGTTGCATCCTGGAGGGCTATCGGCCAGAAGAAGCCTTGTCGGAATGCTTTGCCGACAAGTGCTCTTGCGCCAATGTGGTGACCACATATGCCTCCATGTATCTCTGCCAACAGCTATTGTCCATCTTCCCGGCGAATGCACTTCAATTTCACACTGTTGAGTCTTATTATGTACAGTGTGCTGTCGACAAACTTGTACATACTTGACTGCCGGGCTACTTTTTCAGCTTCTTCTTGCTCTTCGGGAAGCTCTCCTGTCTGAAGGAAACAGACAATTTGCTGTGCCCATGCTGGAGCTTGCGGCTCGACAACAAGGACTAAAGGCATATCTGTTGCTGCGGGAACATCCGCTTCTACGGCAAGGACCTGCGGTTCTGCCGGAGCGTGATATTCCCCGGCAAGCTTGCCGGAGCAAAACTTGTCGGGAGCGTTTGCTTTGACGGAACAAACCATAAGGTTTGCCGGAGCAGACTGCCCCTCAGCATCCTTGGTGTTGATCTTGGGGACTTTCTTGGCGGCGGCTTTGGGGAGCTCTGCCGGAAAGTAGTCACCAGAAACCAACTTCCTCTTCTTATTCTGTCCAGTTAATGTCACGGAAGGTTGAGTCAGCTTGAGCACAAAGATCCCTGGTTCCACAGGCAATTTTAGTGCAGCGCATTTTGACAGGCCATCAGCAATGTCATTCTGAGCTCTTGGGATATGCTCCATTTGTAGGCCGTCAAAGCGCTCTTCTAGCTTCCTCACTTCATCAACATATGCTTCCATCAACGGGCTCTTGTAGTTCTTGTTCACTTGGCGGACGACAAGCTGCGAGTCACCCCTGATAATGAGCTTCTTGATCCCAAGGTCGGCTGCGATTCTGAGACCGGCAAGCAATCCTTCATACTCTGTAGTATTGTTGGTTGCTTGCTCTTTGGGAAAGTGCATCTGGACTACGTACTTGAGGTGCTCTCCGGTGGGTGCGATAAGCAGCACGCCAGCACCGGCGCCTTGCAGCGAGAAGGCACCATCGAAGTACATCAGCCACTCTTTGCTTGACGGGGATGCTCATCTCTGGAATTTCTTCATCTGGAGTTGGCGTCCACTCTGCTATGAACTCTTCCAATGCCCTGCTTTGGATTGTTGCAGTGCTCTCAAACTTGAGGCCAAAGCTTGACAGTTCCAATGCCCACTCGACAATCCTGCCTGTTGCTTCCGGATTCTGCAGTATCCTCTTCAGCGGAAAGCGAGTGACGACTGTGATCTCGTGTGCCTGGAAGTAATGGCGCAGCTTTCTCGAGGCCATGAGAAGGGCGAAAAGCAATTTTTGCACACCAGAGTACCTCGACCTAGCCCCCTGGAGAAGGGAGCTAACAAAGTAAACTGGGCGCTGCACCATCTTCTTCTGCACGTCCTTGCACATCTGCGCAGATCCATCTTTGTCGGGACCAGAGCTTGCCGGAGAAGCCCCCTGCTTGTCGCTGGATTCACTTGCCGCGGTTGCTGGCTCATCGTCCGCCTCCCTCTCCGCTACTAACGCAGCACTAACCACTTGATTGGTTGCCGCTAGGTACAGCAGCAACTTCTCTTGTGGCTTAGGTGCGACAAGTATTGGAGTGGAGGACAGGTACCTCTTCAAGTCCTGCAGCGCAGCCTCCGCTTCCGGAGTCCATTTCATTGGACCTACCTTTTTCAATATTTTGAAAAACGGCAGGGCGCGCTCAGCAGACTTAGAGATAAACCTGCTGAGAGCAGTCACGCAATCGGCAAGCCTTCGCACATCCTTGACACGCTTCGGTGCTTCAATCTGCTCGATGGCCTTAATCTTGTCGGGGTTGGCTTCAATTCCCCGCTGAGACACAAAGAACCCGAGAAGCTTGCCGGAAGGGACTCCAAACACGCACTTCTCGGGGTTGAGCTTGAGGTTGATCTTGCACAGATTTGCAAAAGTTTCTTCTAAATCTTGGATCAAGGTAGCCTTGTCCTTGCTCTTGACCACTATATCATCCATGTAGGCTTCCACATTTCTGTGTATCTAGGGCTCAAAAGCGACGTGGACTACTCTTGCAAATGTTGAACCAGCATTCTTCAACCCAAAGGGCATTCGTACAAAACAGTATGTGCCACAAGGGGTGATAAATGCGGTTTTCTCCTCATCCTCTTCTGCCATGAAGATTTGATGGTATCCCGAATACGCATCAAGAAATGAAAGCAAATCACATCCAGCTGTGGAGTCAACAATCTGGTCAATGCGCGGCAAGGGAAATGGATCTTTGGGACAAGCTTTATTGACATCAGTGAAGTCTATACAAAGCCTCCATTTCCCGTTCGCCTTGCGCACGACTACATGATTGGCCAACCACGTGGGATGGAGCACTCCTCTGACAGGGCCCGCTGCTTCCAATTTCCTGATTTCTTCTGCAATGAACTCTTGGCGCTCCACCGCTTGTTTCCTGACTCTCTGCTTGACGGGCCGCGCATGAGGACAGACGGCAAGGTGGTGCTCGATTACTTTCCTGGGAACACCGGGGATATCAGACGGTTGCCATGCAAACACGTCGACATTCGCCCGCAGGAAAGCAATGAGCACGCTTTCCTATTTGGGGTCAAGCGTGGCACTGATGGTTAAGGTACTACCAGTGCCGTCCTCCTTGGCGAACACCTTCTTGGTCTCGGGTGGAGCTGCCATCGTCTTCTTGCACTTGCCGGTGGAGCTCGATGGTGCGTCCTCGACGGTAGCGCAGCACTCCGAAGAGGTGCGCTTGCCGGAGTGGGCATCAGAGCTCTTGCCGGACTTGGCCTTCTTCTTCCCCTCGGGAGCTTCAGCGGCGAGCGTGTGGTGATCAGCTGCGGCTGCTGCTTCCCGGTAGATCTTGTCGGCGCAGATAAGGGCATCTCTCTTGTCGCTGGGGACAGAGATGACACTTATCGGGCCTGGCATTTTGAGCATGTTGTATGCATAGTGAGAGGCTGCCATAAACTTGGCGAGCGCTGGACGGCCAAGGATCCCATTGTAGGGCAATGGAAAATCGGCAACGTCAAATGTGACCCTCTCATTTCTAAAATTCAGCTCGCTGCCAAATGTGACCGGCAACGTGATCTTCCCTTTCGGCTTGCTCCTTCCCGGGTTGATTCCTTGGAATGTGCCGGTCTCTTCGAGCTCGCTGTCAGGGATCTGGAGTTTGTGAAGGACCGCGGAGGAGATGAGATTCAAGCCGGCCCCACCGTCAACTAGCATCTTTGTGACCTTGAGGTTGCGGATAGTTGGTGAGACCAACATCGGCAAGCACCCGACCGCAGTTACGCGATCAGGGTGATCCCCAATGTCGAAGATGATAGGCGTGCTGGACCATTTTAGGGGCTTGCGTGACTCTATGGATGGCTCCGCTGCATTCACTTCCCGCATTCACTGCTTGAGCTGGCGGTGCAAAGTATGCAGAGAGGCGCCACCGTCAACGCACAAGACCTCTGTGGCTTTCTGAAATTCCTGCTCATCGGCCTCATCATCATCCACGTCTTCGTCATCGTCGTCATCTTCATCCTTGTCGCGGCCGCGGGGAGGTCTGTCTCCTTGCCGCTGCTTGGCCTTGCCGCGGCGTCCTCCCCGGCCGGGGCGTTTCTTGCCGGATCCACCGGTTCCTTCCTGGGCCTTCTCTTTGCCGCGTCGCTCGTATTCAGCTTTCTGCTGCTCAGCAAGCTGTTCGACTTTCTTGCAGTTCTGGAGATCGTGACCCTTGGTGCGGTGACTCTTGCAATACTGCCTGCCGGAGCTGTCCTGCTTGTCGGCGGCCGCCACCGGATGGGCCTCCTTGTCGGAGCCTCCAGCCTCAGCTTCCTTGGCGCCACCTCCGTTGCCGGTCTGCTCGACAGCTAGCACTTCCTTACCCTTATTCCTTCTGTTGTTCCACCGCCGGCCTTTCCTTGCCGGGGCGGCATCCTCACTGTCAGATCCTCCTGCTCCTGTACTCTCTCCGGGGAGCCTCCTCCCCTCTTCAGTGCGTGCACACTTGTCAGCCAAGGCGTAAAGCTCGCTGACGTCTCTGATCTTACACATAGCCATCTCCTCCCTCATCCTTCGGTTTCGCACGTTCTGATGGAACGCGCTGATGATCGCGGTGGGGTGGACGTCTGGGATGTTGTGCTGTACACGGCTGAATCTCTGAATGTACTTGCGCAATGGCTCTCCTTCCTTTTGGGCGAGCAGATGAAGATCGCTCTCTTGGCCATGTGGCTTGTGGCCGCCTGTAAAGGCGCCGATAAACTGATGGCACAAATCAGCCCAGGAGGATATGGAGTTGTCCGGCAAGTGCATGAGCCAGGATCTGACATTGGGCTTGAGCACCAGCGGGAAGTAGTTGGCAAGGATCTTGTCATCTCGCCCCCCGGCAGCCTGCACCGCAATGGTGTAGATGCTGAGGAACTCCGACGGATGCGTCTTGCCGTCGTACTTCTCTGGCACGTCTGGTTTGAAATTCTTTGTGCTGGGCCACTTGACTTGCCGCAGCTCACGGGTGAACGCAGGACAACCTACCGCGTACGGCAGATCGCCTGGTTCCCCTGGCGCATGCATGTCAACAGATAGCCCAGCGCGCTTGTCGGATTGACGTCGCGCTTCTCTTCGGCGCTCGATGCGGGTTCGAGCGTCTTCTTGTTGTCGTTCATGGAGAACTTGGCGCTGGTCGCGACGAGCTCGTGGGTCCGACGACACGGTGGAGCCGCTGTTGGGGTGGACCCGGCGAGTCGGCGATTTTTGCCTTCGTAGCGGAGAGTGCATGGAAGTCGCACCTCCCTCAGTCTTGTTGCCATCGGCTCGCGTCCGGCTGTCCTGCCGCGGCAGCGAGGTGCTTGGTCGCCGCGCAGTGTCGCCGTTGGCGAAGCCGATGAGGCTCTGGATAGTGGCCCTCCATTCGTCGGTCTTGTCCGCCGTCGAAGGATAGTCCAGGAGCAGCTGGGCCCGCGCCAAGGCTTCTGCTGGGGTGGTGGGCGGCGGAGGTGAACGGTGCGAGGAGAGGGGTGTGCTCGGACTCCTAACCAAGTTAGAAGGAGCAGCGTCCCGTCCCGGCGACCGCACCTCGCTGGGGCCAGCATGCTGGCGTGCATGCTGGTCTTGAACGCCACGCGAACCACCAGCTTGATCTTGGGTCAGCGAACGTATGGCGCTGCAAACGCTATGACGCTGCTGGTCCCGCGCCTCCTGAGAGGGGCGCGGTGCTCGCATGGACGCCGAGGTCTATGCCGCCTTGTCCTTGAACTTGGCAGCGTTGTGGGCACCCTCGTCGACGCCCATTCCTCCGCCGGCGTCCACTCCACCGCCCGTTTGCTCCGGAGGCGGTGGAAGCGACGCAGACGGAACAGCTGCCTCCGAATCCTTCTTCTTCGGTGGCATGTCGATGAAGACGATGAAGATTTAGCTTGTGTGCACGCCGGATCGGGTTCGCACAATCTCGACGCCCCCTACCTGGCGCGCCAGAGATGTCGGGGGGATGCTGATTCCACCAACACCTATGGGGACAGGGCCCCTTTCGGTTCGGTGGGGGGCGGAGAGCGCACAAAGAGCGGATCGAGGCAGTACATGCGGGCGATTTTACCCAGCTTCGGGCCGCACGGATGCGTAAAACCCTACTGCTGCTTGTTTGTGTATATTGGATTCTTGCTCAGGAGTGATGGACGCTGCCAGACTGAGCGTGAGAGTGTTCCTGGTGTTGAATGAGCCGAACTGGCCGAACCCTCCTCTACGTTGCGCTTGGGCCTCCTTTTATACTCTCAAGGGGTTACCCACAGGTGGCAACGTAGACTAAAAGGGTAGAAATGGAAAAGGACGCGGTAGGTGCAGCTACCGCTACTGTGGATATAGTGCACCCTACCTAACTCTAACGGCAGGGGACAAGGGCATTAAATGCCTGTCTGAGTCTCCTAAACAGTGCAAAAGGTGACCGTTAGGAGCGCCACCGTTTGCCACGATGGGCTTCTCTTCTTCTCCACTTGCCACCACGTACCCCTAGCTGCACGGCCTCCTGCCACGTGTGCTTGGGAGAGTCCTAGAGCGACACGTTAGCAGGTGTGCTGGAGCGCGGCACGAAGTGGGGGTTTCCTGCGGCAAGCTCCCTGCCGCGGCCGTTGTCTTGTCGCGTCCGGAAGCTTGTCGCTCGCCGGATCTTGCGGGACGCAGGGCGCGTCGCGGCAAGCTTTCTTGGTATGCCTTGAGTGGCCTTCCCGGCAAGCTCCTCTTGCCAGGGTCTCATCTCTTCCCGGCAAGCTCCTCTTGCCGGGGTCTTGGTTTGAGTACTTTGTTCTTGAATGGTCTTCAAGGGAACCACGGAGGGTCCTGGCGGTCACCCGGCAAGCCTTGCCGCGGGGCGCTGCAACTGCCCGTGCACGAGTTCGGGGTAATAGGGTACCCCTACTCTAGTACACCGACACTTGGATTGCCTATGGGTACATCTAGACCCACCATTTATGATCTGCTGCCTTTGGTCGATCGCATCGAGCGCTGTCTATCCGCCTCGTCATGCTTACTCAACCAACGAAGCCGTCTGCAGCTTCTTCAGTCTGTGTTGTGCTCCATGCCTATATATGTTCTGTGCACTTTGCACCTTCCTAAAGGAATTATTCAATAGTTAGAGCGGATCATGCGACAATGTTTGTGGCGAGGCAACACGGATAATCCACGACAGTCACTTGCTGTATGGGATCTAGTTTGGCGCCCTAAGGTTTCGGGTGGTTTGGGTGTTCTTAATCTGACCATCCAAAATGAGGCTTTACTCATTAAGCATCTCTTCAAGTTTTTCAACAAAGTGGATGTACCTTGGGTATAGTTAATTTGGGATTCTTATTATGCTTCATCTCCACCTCAAAGCATGCAGATTTGTGGTTCTTTTTGGTGGCATGATGTCATGCGCTTATATCCCAATTTCTGCAAACTAGTTATCCCACATGTCCAAGCTGGGGACACAGTGCTTTTCTGGCTCGATCGATGGCATCTGGGAAATCGGGCGGTTTTGTTGCATGAATGTTTCCCGAGGCTTTACTCTTTTGCTGTTGATGAGGCAATCACAGTTAAGAATTTTTTGGAGCAGCCGGATATCTTGGTGAACTTTCATCTGCCTCTATCGCAAGAGGCTTACTCAGAGTTTACTCAATTACAAGCACTACTGCCTTTGATCAACCTGGATGCTGGGAGCAAGGATACTTGGAAGTGGCCTTCAAAATCTGGTGACTATCGGGCCAAGTTATATTATGACTCTTGCTTCACGCACATTGTGGTTGATCCCATTTTCAAGTGGATTTGGAAGTGTGCATGCACACTAAAGCTAAAAGTTTTTGGCTGGCTTCTGCTAATGGATTGGTTGAACACCAGGGATATGATGCAACATCGGCAGTGGATCATCCAGGATGATACTTGTGTGCTTTGCAACCTTGCTCAGCATGAGGACCGGGCCCATCTATTCTTTGCTTGCAACTTCAGCCAAGGCTTTGGAACTATGTTGGGATATCTTGGACTGTTCTACCCAACCAAACCACTTATGATATATATGGCCCAAGCAGTTAGAAAGGATTTTGGTCTCCCTTTCTTCTCTGAGGTGGTTTTTGTGGCTACTTGGAATATTTGGATCCAAAGGAATGGGAAGATCTTCAGAAATGAGCAGCCCTCATTTAGAGCTCGGAGGAGAAACTTTATTCATGACATCTCTCTTCTCTCCCACAGGATTCGGTGCAAATATAAGGATAGTCTTCTGTCTTGGATAGCTAACCTTACCTAGTTTATTCTTTTGTAAGTATTTAATTCCTCCTGGATAGTTGTAAAGTTGTAACTTGAACCCTTTTTATTAGTTAATAAAAGACTATGAGGCTGTTGCCTTGCAGTACATAGTCAAAAAAATACCAATGGCTAGTTAGATCTGATTGTTTCCAGCGCCCTTTGTAGTTTAAACTCCTTTTTTCTTGTTATCGCATCTTCTTTATATCGAACTCATCTGAACTTACTAAAATTTTTGAGCACTTGAAATTAGGTCAGAATATGTTTTGATTTTCTAACGCACGGCAGATCTGAAATTACCATGCCAAACTGTGAAACTTGTTTTTCCTTCACTTACACATCTTTAGACTTGTATCTTCAACAACAGATTAGGCGGTTTAACCTCATAGAAAAAATGATGATGCGGTAGATACCATTAGTCCCCTATTGAACCACCAATGCATTTGTCTTTGCACCTTCTCCATTGTCAGACTCCGTTTTACCAATAACAAACTCCAGTTTAACACTATGCATACACCCTTGCACCACTATATAGTTGTCCATTGTGAATCTTAAACCGGTAATAATTGTGTTTCAACTTGTCATTGAAATGGCCAAACAAGTCTATGAGTGCAATTGGGCTCCCTCCCCGGTTACCGAAGAGCAATTAAATGGATGTGTCGCGACTGGCGCTTTAGCCAAGAAAGAGGTCATCCACTGGAGGGCCCTCGGTCTAGAAAATCCTCCTGAACCTAAAGACAAAGAAGTAGTCATTTTTGTTGATCACCTGGTCCGAGGCTTTATCCCTCCCGGTTCAAAATTCTTCCGAGACGTGCTTGCCACTTTTCAGCTTCACCCTTAGGACATAGGCCCTGTGTCCAACATCTACCATTTCCAAGTTTTTTGTGAGGCTTATCTTTGAGAGGAACCTATACTTGAATTTTTTAGAGATTTCTTCCACTTAAACCGTCGCACCGAGTTCAGAGATGGACCCAATACTGAACTTGGCGGTATGGCTGTTCAAAAAAGGAAAGAAGCTATCTTCCCGCAAGCCAAGCTTCACAGTCGCCCTAAGGAGTGGAACCAAACTTGGTTTTACTGCAAAGACACATCTCCAACTGATGAAAACCCCTTACCGGGTTACCGGCCTCATCATCTTAGCAACACACATCCCTTTCCTCAAAGGTTGACGGAAAAAGAGGGCAACTATGCCCCACAACTGTCAAAGCTTAGAGCCTTCATGGCGAACGGTTTAACATGGGTTGACTTTGCTCGTTGTTGGATAAGCTGGAGCATTCTGCCCTTAAGCCGGTGCCCCGGGTTAATGTGTGTGTCGGGGATATACCCCGTGGTATGACCCGGCCGGAATTGTGACCCGGCCGGACTTAACGATTCACCAGAGACTCGGCTAGAGCTAGGCGACTCACTGGCGATTTGCCCGGACATGGCGGTTTACATGTAACCCGCTTGGACATTATGACTCACTGGAGACCCGGCGGGCGGATCAGAGGGACGACAAGGCCCAAGGCCCAGCAGACCGGCTTATACTCTGGTGAGCCGACTTAAGAGGAAAGCGTAAGGAATATTCCCTTACAAAGGAAGCAAGACTAGGACTCCACTTGTAATTGAGTAATCCTAATCCTACTAGGACTAGTCATGTAACCCGCCTCTCCAACTTATATAAGGAGGGGCAGGGCACCCCAAAGAGGGACACAGAAAAAGGAAGAAGAAAGAATCTCTAGGGCTAGACACAAAGAGCCGTCTCCCCGGCGACTCCCTCATGAGCATAATGAGACCTAGCCACAAACAACATGTAGGTCTATTACCGGATGATATTTGCCGGGGCCCGAAGCTGTCTAAATCCTTGTCTTATGTTGCGTCTCTCGATTCCGCCCAACCCATCTCAAGCTACTGCATAGGTGCGTTGGCCTCGCGACTAAGTTCTCACACTAAGGACATCTGCCGTGACTATTCCACGACAGTGTTCGTACACAGGGAGCTTAAAAGATCCTCAGCGACATGTTGACATTCAGTTAACGGAGAATGAAATTACTGAATGTGTTAAGAAAATATTGAATGAATCGGAAGCTACCTGCAGCCAGACCAGTTTAAGCCCTTTCTGTGTCTTCAACGAACCACCAGCTGTAAGAATCGTATAACTTCTTTGTTTTCAGCTTAATCCTTTAAAACATTCTCTCAAAGTTTTGTTCATCTTTGCCAGGGTAATGACCTGTTCTGGAAGAAAAAACCACCACAGGATAAACTGGCAAAACCACAACGCCCGAAGACAAAGGTTGTTAAAAAACCTGCCAAGAAAAGGACCACTTCATCCTTCGAGCCAAATGCTGATGACGATGTGGGTAACCCAGAATCAGAGGTAGAAATTGACTCTCTTGGTTCATTTTTCATACACCTCATTGACAATGACTATTATCAGGACGACATTGAAGGAAGTCAAGCTGATGACGTAGAGGTAATCATTCTTTCCTCCGATTCAGATCCTCTGCCAACACCAAAAATTCGTCAAGCAAACTGGAAAGTAAAAATTTCTCACCCCCTTGCTTACTTGGACCCAAACTTTCTTTTGAAGACGCAGAAACATGAAGCTCGCCGCACAACCCGGCACAACGGCCAGGTAGTAACCTCCGCCAGTTTACCGAACACTCCGGTTCGGAAACACCGATCGGAGGTCTTTTATATTCTTGACACCTCTTACCCCAAGGCAGGTTGCGTCCGATAGCCTCTTAATCGGTCTGATTCAAATTATCAGGGCACTTCCCACTCATCATCTAGCGAATCATCAGCCACCAAGCTTCCACCCCTGAAGACGGTTCCTGGGTGAGTTATACACTTGATTTTATTGTTGATGTATTCTTTTTGCATACTGCACTGATTTGCATATTTATTTTCCTCAGTGCCAAGCCTAGACCCAGCAAGAAGGCTCGGCTAAATAAACCGGCTGATGATAATATGGATATTGAACCGAAAAAGTCTCCAGATCCGGAAGAAGCCAATGTTGATGCCATGCTTAATGACTCGCCGCCTCAAGGCCATGACCTGTCTACTGACCAAGTAGAAATTGACACCACAAGCCATGCTGACAAACCGACCAGCCCAGTCCGAGCTGATGATAAACCGCCCAGTCCGGCTAAGGCTGCTGATAATGTGCCAACTTCGATGAAAACTGCTGATGGAAAAGAGGAAGATGTTATGATCACCGGCGTCCACCACACTGCTCCTGGCAACCCTGTCGCTTTATCCAAACATAGCGCCAAGGATGAGTTTGCTGCTATGGGCAAAGGCAAATGGAGGACAGATTTGTCCAGCTACGCCCATCTCAACGCCCAAGATATTCACTCTGGCTTCTTAAACCATCTGTACACCAATCGTGATTATGATGCCGGTTTAGTAAATCTGATGAAGGAGCGATATGAGGTAATCACACAACTATATCTATTATGTCCAATTGCAAATATCAACTCCAGTAGCCCCCAAGTAACGGTTTATGATACCCATCTGAACCGGGACTTTGTAATTTCTCAATTTCACATGCTTAGTCTCCGAGGGCCGGTTTAACTTTATGAAGATGAACCAGGACTATGTAGATGAATATCCAAAACATGCCACATAAAACAAACATACATTAGTTCCCAAGTGCCAAGAGCAATACTTGTATTGTGCTTGGGACTTTGTAGAAATGTCTGAGAAAGAACAAGTATCCATTAGCCCCCAAGTATCAAGGGTATAAATTGTTATGTGCCTGGTACTTCCAATATTCACTGCCCACTCATTGTATGTCCGTCTCTTATAGGCTGAGCTGAGCAAGAAGGAAACTCAAACTGCTGATCTGCAAGAAAACCTCATGTCTCAGCAAGCCGAAGCCTCCAAGGCTAAAGATGAGTTGACCAGCGCTTTAGCTGCGATGGAAAGGCTGAAGGAGAATTTAAACAAGGAACGGGCGGATTGAGACACAGAAAAATCCGCTTTACAAAAAAAAGCCGAGGACGCAGAAGCTGCTCTTAAACCGGTGGAAGATGAGCTTATACTAGTGTAAAGCGGCAAATACACGCCATGACTCCTGCTGTGTTTGGTAAGTACCATGGTTTTAAATTCTCAATAAGCCATGACTATTGCCGGTTTACTGACCTTTGATAATGCTGCAGGAACTCGCATTAGTCATCTGGGCTCTGATGTTCAGAAGAAGCTGAAAGCTGCCTATACCCTTATAGAGCAGTTATACACCTATGCACAACGGATCATCTGTGCCGCTTCACACAACAAGCCTACTTCTACTTTAATTAAGGAAACCTTAGCAAGGTTGTCTATGCTGCCTGCCCGGGTAGAAGATCTAAAGAGGTCTGCTGCAAGGGCGGGTGCTCTGACCGCGCTAACCCGGGAAAAAGCATGGGTTCCTGACCTTGATCCAGTGGAAGTGGCTAAAGGATATCCCAGCTTAAAAGAAGATGGATCATAATTTGACCAGGAGGATCTCCACGCCATAAACCGGGAAGTACGTCCACTGGCTTGTCAGCTGGCTGAAGATGCTGATCTTTCTTTTTACCAGTCGAGTTATGACAACAATAACAAACGGGTTGTTGCACCGACACCTGAAGCTCAAGATATGATCCGTCCAATCCGTAAGCACACATATGCTCCTGACATTGAACCGTCAACCCTTATAACCGATGAAGATGTGTTCCAAGCTTTAACTGTGATCGACTGGACAACTGTTGACTTCCAGCCGCTGGGTAGATATGAAGGGGATGAACCGGTGCAAGATGATCCGCAGCCGTCAGGTCAAGCTGATGACCAATCATAATTGGGGGGCCGGTCTAGTCTTCCACGTGCTGCAATGCTTATTGAAAAACAATTATCCTTTTGGGCACTGAAATGCCTTATAATAGGCTAGTTAAAACACTTGGTATGCTATGCCATCGTGCATATGTATGTGTGCCTGACATTTGTTAATCCGCCGTGCTTAAGACATATGATGCGCATAATCCGTAGCATTTTACTCAAGCTATTCCTACACACAAGAAGTAGATAGTGTCCTGGCGGTTTACCGCCGGACGGGTCATAATGCCTATATATATAGCCAGGGTTTATAACCAAGGCTGTAAAAAGATGATCAAATATGAAAATAGTTGATACCTGCGACCTTGAGTCATAATGTTGGCTGACCAACTATTGTGGTGAGGGTAATAACCCTAACCCGGAGTATAAATAACTTCTGTCATATGATGCCGGTTTATGATAAAATTGGGTTGTGATAAACACCGGTTTATTCAATACTGGTGACTTTGAGTCGAAACCAGCCCGGGTTAAGAAAATCCGGGTATAAGTGATTACGCACAGACAACTTGTAGTTGACAGCCTAGCCGGGTTGATGAATACGGGTTTATCAAGAAACATCAGAAGTTTTATCAAAATAGAGAAAAAATTGGCAAAAAGCAAATGAAACCCTGTAGTCGAGGCTTTTCACGGGCTGCCAGGCCCCAAATTCGAGGCTTTTCATGGGCTGCCAGGCCACTGAGTTAAACCATTTCACAAAGCCTTTTAAGATGGTCCTCAATCCTTAACCAATCATTGTTTTAACTTGACAAGTTCAAGGTCTTTTTAGAGTAACTTGTCAAAGTTCGAAGGGTCATACCAGGTTTACCTGGACGGAGTGACTTACTTAAATAGGCAGGCTAACCCGGGGTTTTAGGTGTATACACCAGGCTTCCAAGCCATGGCTTGATAGCCTATTACAAGTGTAGATTCTTTGTTCATTGCGACAACAAAGAATCCCCAAGTAACATTTTGAGCTGTGCTCAGTGGGTGCGTATGTTTGAGTTGCTCTTTTGCAACACTTTTTGGCCCCGAAGTAATTTTGGCGTTTGAGCCGATCAAGAGGTGTGACTATGGTTCGAATACGACCAAGCCCCCCAAGTGATTTTGTGGCATTGCACCAATCAAGAGGTTTGACCATGGTTCGAATACGACCAAGCCCCCAAGTGATCTTTATATAAAGTTTTAACAAGACAAATCAAGGGGTAAACCGGATGCCACTTTTTGAACAGAAGCCCCCATGTCACCACACATGATATAAGAAAAACAACAGATACCCCGCTTTAGCTGAGGCTCCGTTTATTATATTTATCAGAATATATACATTGTCATAATATGTGCATAAGCAGAGCCTATGGCTCAAGTATAGTAGGGCCGAAGATGAGCAATATTCCACGGCCGGTAGGTCTCCTCCTCCGATTTACGTGAGTCTTTGCGCTCTCGAATATCTATAAGGTAGTATGACCCGTTGTGCATAAACCATAAGCACTAGTAGAAAAGAGGGCTTTGGTCTAGGCCTAATTGGGGCATTAGTCCCGGTTCGTGCGCCCAGGGGCCATGTGGGCCATTTGTCCCGGTTCGTCTGGACCTTTTAGTCCCGGTTGGTGCCACGAACCGGGACTAAAGGGTGCGATGTCCATTAGTACCGGTTCTTGGCACCAACGGTACTAAAGGTTAGACCTTTAGTCCCCGTTCGAGCCACCAACCGGTACTAATGGGGTTTGAGGCATTAGTACCGGTTCATGGCACGAACCGGTACTAAAGGTCCCATTTTCAAACTCCACCCCCCTAGTGGATCGCCTTTTTAGTTTAAAAAAAATAAAAGAAAATGATGAAAATGTCAAAAAAATAAAAAAAAATAAGTTTCCCATGTGATATGTGGTCTAGTTGTTGGGAAAATTAGCAAATGAGAATTTCGAATTTATTTGCAAAATCTCTCTAGAATTTAGTAAAATGGGCATAACTTTTGCATACTAACTCGGATGAAAAAGTTTTTTATATGAAAAATCATCTAGTCAAAAAGTTACATCCAAATTTAATCGGGGGAGCCCCGTTAAACATTTTCAAAATCCTCAAAAACCTAACAGAAAAATAGTTATGGGGCTTTTAAGACCTAGAGTGGAAAAAATCGAAAAATTTGTAACTGTGGTCAAACTGTGGTCAAACAATGGCCAAACAATGGTCAAACTAATTATTCTAGAATATTAGTGTTACTAAATAATTATTTCAGTTATTTTGAATTTTGGTCAAATCTGGTCAAACTGTGGTCAAACAATGGTCAAACAATGGTCAAACTAATTATTCAAGAAATATTAGTGCTACTAAATAATTATTGTTTTTTAAAACAATAGTTTCAAACTCAAACAGTGAAATGTGTCACTTCATGCTCAAGCAAAATTCTTGAGGGTTAATAGGATTGACATCTTACTAGTGTCAGGAAAACAACGAGTGCAGACTTGGAAACGAGGGAGAATAGAACCCGGAGTGGGAGGATGGGTGACCATTCGGGAAGTTAGATGATTTGGAATGATGAGGGGTGATTAGAGATTAGAGGATAAATTGAGAAGTGATGAGGGGTGGTGATTAGAGATTAGAGGTTAAAATAATTCAGAAATTTGAAAATAAAAAACATTTCAAAAAAAATTCAAGAAAAAAAATCATAAAATTTCCTACCAACCGGGACTAAAGGTGGAGCTCCACGTGGTCGCGACCTTTAGTCCCGGTTCGTGTTAGAACCGGGACTAAAGGGGGGAGGCATTAGTAACGACCCTTTAGTCCCGGTTCATGAACCGGGACTAAAGGCCCTTACGAACCGGGACAAATGCCCTGTTTTCTACTCCCTCCGTCCAAAAATACTTATCGGAGAAATGCCTAAAAATGAATGTATCTAGAACTAAAATACATCTAGATACATCCATTCCTTCGACGAGTATTTCCGGATGGAGGGAGTACTAGTGAAGCCGGGGTTTGATGCCTCTCAAGATCTCTTAGTTGGCCCTCTCCGCTTGACCATTGGATTGGGGGTTTGCCACCGACGACACATCAAGCCAGATGTGCTCACGTTGACAGAACTCCTTCATAAAACCTTTGGATAAATTGGTACCATTATCAGTTATGATGCTGTGTGGAAAGCCAAACCGGAAGACCACCTTCTTGATGAATTGAACCTCCGTAGCTGCATCACACCTACTGACTGGCTCTGCCTTCACCCACTTGGTGAATTTATGAACCGCCACCCAAAGGTGGGTCTTCTTGTCTTGGATCTCTTAAAGGGCCCAACCATATCCAGCCCCCAAGTTGCAAACAGCCAGGTGATTGAAATCATCCTCAATTCTTGAGCCGGTACATGAGCGCACCTTGAGAATTTTTGACAGCCATCACATATTTTGACCAAGTCCTCGGTATCAGCATGAGCTGTCAACCAATAGAAACCGTGACAAAACGCCTTGGCTACCAGAGATTTTGAACCGGCGTGGTGAGCACAATCTCCTTCGTGGATCTCACGAAAAATTTCACGGCCTTCTTCAGGAGATATGCAGCGTTGAAACGCCCCTGTCACACTGCAATGGTGTAACTCTCCGTTGATAATAGTCATGGACTTGGACCACCGGATTATCTGCCTTGCCGAAGTTTCATCTTCTGTTAACTCGCCCTGGTTCATATACGCCAGATATGGAACCGTCCAATTGGGGATAACATGAAGAGCCGCCACCAACTGAGCCTCCGGATCAGGAACAGCCAAATCCTCTTCACCAGGGAGCTTGACGGACGGATTATGCAGCACATCCAGGAAGACATTAGGTGGAACCGGTTTATGCTGGGAAACCAAGCGGCTTAAAGCGTCCGTCGCTTCATTCTTCCGCCGGTCCACATGATCCACCTGATAACCTTTGAAGTGACCTGCAACAATATCCACTTCACGATGATATGCCTCCATGAGTGGGTCCATGGAATCCCAAGTGTCGGACACTTGTTGAGCCACCAGGTCCGAATCACCAAAGCACTTAACTCAGCTGAGATTCATCTCTTTAGCCATCCGAAGACCATGGAGTAAAGCCTCATATTCAGCTGCATTGTTAGTGCAAGGGAACATTAAACGAAGAACATAACAAAACTTATCACCTCGTGGGGAAGTTAAAACGACTCTAGCCCCCGAGCCTTCCAACTGCCTAGATCCATCAAAATGAATAGTCCACTAAGTATGATCCGGCTTCTCCTATGGTGCTTATAGTTCTGTCCAATCATTGATGAAATCCACAAGTGCCTGAGATTTGATCACCATCCGGGGCATATATTTTAATCCGTGAGGCCCAAGCTCAATAGCCCAATTAGCAATCCGGCCAGTTGCTTCCCTGTTCTGGATTATATCCCCAAAGGAGCAGAGCTAACCACCGTGATAGGATGACCTTGGAAATATTGCTTAAGCTTCCGGCTTGCCATGAAAACTCCATACACCAGCTTCTGCCAATGTGGGTACCTTTGTTTGGATTCAATAAGTACCTCACTAATATAATAAACCGACCGTTGAACCGGATACTCCTTTCCGGCCTCCTTGCACTCCACCACAATAGCCACGCTAACAGCACGGGCATTAGCTGCCACATATAGCAACAAGGGCTCTTTATCAACAGGAGTAGCAAGCACCGACGGGTTAGCAAGCTAGTGCTTTAAGTCCTCAAACGCTTCATTGGCGGTGCTACTCCAGAGAAGTTATCTGTTTTCTTCAGCACCTGATATAAAGGAATGGCCTTCTCACCAAGGCGACTGATAAACCGGCTCAACGCGGCAATCCGTCCTGCCAGGTGTTGAACATCACTAATGCACCTTGGTTTACCCAAAGAAGTTATAGCCTTGATTTTCTCCCAATTAGCTTCAATGCCTCTGTTAGACACCAGAAAAACCAAGAGCTTGCCTGCCGGTACACCAAAGACACACTTGGCCGAATTAAGCATCATTTTATAAACCCGGAGGTTATCAAAAGTCTCCTTCAAGTCATCAATCAATGTCTCCTCCTTTATGGATTTCACCACAATATCATCCACATAGGCATGAACATTGCGGCCGATATGATTATGAAGACAATTCTGCACACACCGTTGATAAGTTGCCTGGGCACTCTCGAGCCCAAAAGGCATAGACACATAGTAGAAGGCTCCAAAGGGAGTTATGAAGGATATCTTCTCCTAGTCCTTAACTGCCATTTTGATCTGATGGTAACCAGAATATGCATCCAAAAAGCTCAAAACGCTCGCAACCTGCCGTAGCATCAATAATTTGATCAATACGGGGGAGGGCAAAAGGATCTGCTGGACAAGCTTTGTTACGGTCTGTGTAGTCCACACACATACGCCAAGTGCCATTCTTTTAAGAAACAGCACCGGATTAGCCAACCATTCAGGATGGAAAACTTCGATGATAAATCCAGCTGCCAAGTGTCTGGCTACTTCCTCACCGATAGCCTTGCGTCTTTCTTCATTGAACCGGCGAAGAAACTGCTTAACCGGTTCATACTTGGGATCGACATTAAGAGTGTGCGCAGTGAGTTCTCTCGGTACACCTGGTATGTCTGAAGGCTTCCATGTAAAGATGTCCTGGTTCTCACGGATGAACTTGATGAGCGTGCTTTCCTATTTCAGATCCAAGTTAGCACTGATGCTAAACTGCTTGGATGAATCGCCAGGAACGAAATCAACAAGCTTAGTCTCATCAGCCGTTTTAAACTTCAAGTCCGGTTCATGCTCTGTAGTTGGCTTTTTCAAAGAAGTCATATCCGCCGGATCAACATTGTCCTTATAAAACTTCAATTCCTTGGTTGCACAAGCCGACTCAGCATATGCCGCATCACCTTCTTCACATTCCAAAGCGATCTTGTGGCTCTCGTGCACTGTGATAGTCCCCTTATGACCTGGCATCTTGAGCTATAGATAGCCATTATAGGTCCTTGCCATAAACTTAGCATAAGCCGGAAGTACAGACAGGGCATGATATGGGCTCTTGAATCATGCTCATCGCCAAAAGCAACCTCCAGAGCTATCATACCAACGGGATATGCCGACTTACCAGGTACCACTCCATGGAAGACCATGTTGGACGGTTTAATATTTTTATCTGTTAACCCCATGCAACGGAAGGTTTCATAATGAAGGATATTGATACTACTCCCCACATCCATGAGTACCTTGGTGAACTTATAACCTCCCACCTGAGGTGCCACCACCAGCGCCAGCTGACCTGGATTGTCAACCCGGGGTGGATGATCCTCTCAACTCCACACAATAGGCTGTTCAGACCAGCGTAAACACCAGGGAACCGCCGGTCAATGGAATTCACTGCCCTTTTATGAAGCTTTTGATCATGCTTGTCTAGGCTAGTGGTGAAGACATGATAGTGCCCGCTATTCAACTGCTTCGGGTTGCTCTGGTAACCCGAGTACTGCTGCTGCTGTTGCTGATTCCCCTGATTATTATAACCACCTTGGTTGCCTTGATTGCTTTGATTGCCATGTCCACTCTGGTTATCGTGAAATCCTGAACCAGAACTGCCACCACCGTAACCCGGCCCATGAGACCCGGGGCCCGAACCTCCACTCGGTCCATGATCATACCGGAAAGAATCAGAATTTTTGAACTCTTGCATGATATAACAATCTTTCCAGAGGTGCGTGGACAAGTTCTCCTTCTTCCCTTGCTTTGGGCAAGGCTGGTTCAACAGATAAGACAGGCGGTCCGGGTTAGGACTCGGTCCTCCACCACGCTGGGGCGGTTTACCTTTACGCCGTTAGCCTTTGTCCTGCGTGTTGTTAGTAGCCACAAAATCCAAACTGTTATCCGCTTTACGCTTATTGTTGTTTCCATGGCCCGCCGGGTTGTGCTGCTGCCCCTTGTTATTGCCGCTTTTCTTTCCCTTCCCTGTCTTGTCATCGTCAGACTCGGGGTCCTTGGTACTATTAGAGTCAGCATATTTCACTAGAGCAGCCATGAGAGTCCCCATGTCAATGAAGTGGTGTTTACGCCGTCCCAACTTCAGCTTGAGAGGTGCAAATCGGCAATTGCCTTCCAATGTTAAAAATGTTGTATCAGCATTAATGCGGTCCGATGAATGCAAAATCTCCGAAACCCGGCGCACCCAACGGGTTGTTGATTCCCCTTCCTCCTAGACACAGGCAGCTAAGTCCACAATTGACATGGGCTGCTTGCATGTATGCTTGAAATTCTGGATGAACCGGGCCCTCAGCTCGGCCCATGACCCAATGGAGTTAGCTGACAAGTTTTTCAACCAAGTGCGAGCCGTTCCTTCCAGCATCATGGTAAAGTATTGAGCGCACGCCGCATCGTCCACATCCAGCATCTCCATTGCCATCTCATAGCTTTCAACCCATGACTCAGGGGATAAATCAGCGATGTAATTCAGCACTTTTCATTGGCCTTTGAAATCCTTGGGCAGGCGCATGTTGTGCAGCACTGGGATGAGACACGGCACTCCCAAAGAGCTAGAAGTAACTCTTGGTTCCATCAACGAGGTTGGACGAACCGGAGTAAATTGGCGGGCCTAATGCTGTGCTGCTAACTCGGCCTCTCGACAAGCTCTAGCGGGATCCACCACATCCTGAGCTTCACTGCCGCCACCCGACGGGTTATGGCCACGAGGCAGATCACAGTTTCGTGCATTGCTTGACACAGTCGGTTCATCAATACGCCTGTTGTAGCTCCGGCTTGGGGGGGGAGTAGAATGGATCCTCTCACGACTATATGAATAAGCGTGCTGCTAAACCAAAGCTGTCTAAAGAAGCTCCCTAGTCCGTCATGTCTCGACTGCCACCGGAGACTCACCTTTGATCGGGAGGGCCGCTAGCCGTGAAGCAGCAACGACAATGTTCTCCATCGGGTTAGATTAATGACCCGGTGGTGTTGGGACATGCTGTGGGGAAACGTTGTTCTGACGAGGCGGATCCACCAATCGTGGCTGAACCGACGCCCCTGCTCTAGGTGCCTCTGCCCGGTTTACTACTGGCGGATTGCTGGTCCCTGCTGCTGGGGTATTAAATAGGTTCCTGGCCTCATAAGCTGGTGGCAGGCGAGATCGGTACCTCCTCCTTAGGACATCATTTGACGCACTCTGATCCAGCATAAGCCGGTAAGCCTGTGCATCAAATGCGGCCCGTTCCGCAGCCATCCTGGTATCCTCGGCTGCCAAGTCGGCTTTGGCTTGGGTGATCTGATCTTTCACCTTCGCGATTTCCGCATTATGCGCATCTTGATCAGCCGGGTTAACCTCCGCCATCAGTGTCGCCAAAGCGTCAAATAAGTCAAATAGAACCTGAGCCGGCAGCCGTACAGGGCCTCCTGGCCCAGCTGCCGTTGCCACTGCTGATCCAGAAATCATCGCCGCTGCGGTCGAAGAGTGGAGCGCTGGCTGCGTACCGGCCATGAAGATCCTGACCCGGTTTGGCGAATCAAAGGGGTGCGGAATACTGTTGCCATCGGAGCAACCCCCAATCTGGCCATCTTGCAACTCGCACAAAGAATCAGTCTCTCTGGTCGATGACTCGTCGCCAGAATAAACGACGGTCTCACCACCAGATTCTGATCTATGCTCCGATTCCACTCCTTGGACGACTCCCATGAAGGCACACTTCATGGTAGGCTTAACCCGGGCAGATCTCGCACGCTGAGCCATCTCGATGATGTCGGTGCAGATGTCCGGCTCAGGGTCCGGTTCGCCGATCTTGCCAATGAAAATGTGTATGCCGCCGAAGGGGACTCGGTACCCGTACTCCATTGGGCCGGCCTCGGGGCCCCAGCCTGCATCGGCGATGTAGATCTTGCCGCGACGACTCTTGGTCATCCGGCCCATGGTGTATCCCTTGAGTCCTTCGAGGTTGCCCTCTAAGAACTCAAAACCATCGTGCGATAGCCCCATGGTGGGTGCCAACTGTCGTGGTTTTGTCACGGCAGATGTCCTAAGGAAAGGACTTAGTCGTGGAGCTATCGCTACGAGTTAGCTTAAAGGGGTTAAAGCGGACAAGGGACGCAGATAGTTTATATTGGTTCGGCCCATTGCGGTGAAGGTAAAAACCCAATCCAGTTGTTGTGGAGTTGCTAGGGTTTCGATGACCAGGGAGTGAATACGCTTTGCCTGAGTCTCGAGTTGTTGTCTGTTATCCTGAACCGTTGCCGGGTCGTCCCCTTATATACATGGGTTGACGCCCGTCGGTTTACAGAATCCCAAGGCCGGCTCATAAATGTGTCTGCATCGGTCTCTGCTCTTTCTATCTTACAACACAAGTTTACATATCCATGCGGGTTTATGTCTATAGGCCTTAAACCGGCTTTGGGCCATGGGCCTTCATAAAGCGTCACCGTCTTTGTCTTCATGGGCTTGAGGTATCATGAACCACTATGGGGTTAACCCGGCCTCTCCTGGCCGGTTTACGCCCAGTAGTAATATCCCCAACATTAAGCATGTTGTAATCAACATGACTAACACATTTTAGCTATTTTCCCTACCTTTTTATAGACAACTGGGCCATTATCTGCTCTGGCAGCACTTGCCCTGTGATGTTTAACTCTGCCAATTGCATTTTTATTAGTAACGGTTTCAATGGCCATTAAGCTTGTTGCAATTAACAGTTGTATCCATTTTTAAAGAGTTGTATTTCAGTGGATACAAACTTACAAAACATGAATTAGGATGTTGTTAAGCCTATTGCAATTAATAGTTGTATCCATTTTTTAATCCGTCCCTTTGCTACCGTGCTACTCTTTCGAAATGAAGATATCACTACAGATCCTGCCGTTTTATTACCATTTGCTATTTTTGGTGGATGTTAACCATGTTGTAGTTAACATTGGCTTTCCATGTACTTACATAGGGCTACAATCGGCGAAGCTGTTGTTTGCCGTCGAGGTTAGCTGCATCCCATGTCTTATACACCATATATTCCTAAATATAAGTATTTTTAGAGATTCCAATATAGACTACATAAGGAGCAAAATGACTGAATCTAGATTCTAATCTAAACTATATCTATAATTTTGTATACATCCGTATGTACTTCATATTGAAATCTCAAAAAAAATACTTGTACTTAGGAACATTGGTAGTTGTATTTTACATCATTTGTGCAATCTCAGTTTAGCTTCTAACATTTACTGGTTGCTTGTAGGTACATATATGAGCGGTACTGATCCACGGTTCGATCCTTTTTGCGTATGGGGAATGAGATATTCATGAACCAGCGTCAAGTGAGGAAACTAAGAAAGATTGTTAGGTGAAAGAAACGGGTGATTGGAATTAAGCTCTTTATTTACACTTTGTCCAAGACAACAGTGAACTTTAGGATGGTAAGTAATGTGTTGCCTTTTCCCCTGCCCACAACAAGTTACTCTATTTGACCTCAGTATCTGGTATTTTTCTCTTTCCAGTGGTTTTCGAAGCTATTTACTGATGATTACCTTGCAAACTACATGACCAAAGTGGAGGCAACTTAGGTTATAGTATATAATTCATGCTACCATGATAATGCTCTAGAAGTCTTCCTAAAGGCAGTGAAGGATGGGCGGGCGATCATCACAAGGGGTTGGACAAAAGTGGTTTGTTCCTAAGGCATGCAGGAAGGCACATTATGGGCATTCTGCTTCTTCAACACCGTCGGAAGTCAAAATGATTTACACTTGTCTCTTCACCTTTACCGCCTTTAAATATTGTGGTTCATCATAGTTAATTGCTGCCTTATCCTATAATTACTGAACATATTGTGCTGGAAATTTTATTTATGGATTCGTTGTTGAACCATTGTGCTAAGAATTTAAATTGCACATTTCATATTTCAAAATTTCCAATTTGAAAAATAAATTACAAGCAAAAATAAAAACAGAACAGACGGTGATGGAACTTTGCAAACAGTTTTGGCAGTAAAAGTGCTTGTGATGGATAGCCCAATGTCACACAGTTTTCTACATCAAATCGTGTGTGATGTAGCTAATGAAAGCAAACAGTTAACCAAGACAGAGCGTGTGTGATAGTTACACCTTTCACACACGAGCGTATACATAAAACTATGTGGGATGTACATACGAACGGAAACGTTTTCCCTGGATTGACTGCGTGGGATGTACATAAGAACGAAAACGTATTCCTTGGATTGACTGTGTGTGATATATATACGAACGGACATGTTTTTCTAGGATTCACCGTGTGGGATGTACATACCTACGGAAATTTTTCTCTCGGATTACCGTGTGGAATGTACATACCTACAGAAATGATTGGGTTTCGATGCCTCGCCCGGTCACACAGGGCCCCAGCCTGGGTCCCAGAAGGGCCTATCCCCGACGATTTATGGGTCGTGTGGGAAGGACCCCCCTATCACCCACACTCACTTGGCAATGGTTCCATATGCCGTCGCGGAAAGGGGTTAAAAACTGTTTGTTTAGGACCGACGCGCACCAGTGCTTCCAAATCACCTCCATGACTCTCCAGACTATTTATGTGTGTTGCTGGTGCGGCAGGAAGACATCACAAGATGTGTACCACAGTATGGTCATTGAGGACACACCTGCACTTGAGAGATTACTTATAGTTGATCAAGAAGTTCCAACAAGAATCAATGTCATTTCTGCACCGAAATTGACAGTGGTGGGCTACTCGTCTCACAAATACTCCTAACTTGGAATTGGATCCACACCCGTTCAGGTACAACAGCCGCCTTCTACCTCTTATTCTATAAATTAACTTTATTTCTAATTTTGAAGATGTTTGTTTGTCTGCCATTCAGAAAATGATTCTGACAAGATTCACCCCAAAACTGCGAACAGTGAAGGTCTTGGCACTAGAATCTATCGGCCCCAACCTGGAGCAAGTTGTCAGTTTCCTGAGATGCTTTTCGTGCCTGGAGAAGCTATATATCGACGTGATGTTCCTTTCCTGTTAAATGTTAACCATAAGGGAGTTCAATTTGTGACACCTTTTTCGAAGTTTACAATGACAATGTACTACGATTACCGATGGTTCTTTTGGAGGATTTCAGTACATACATGCCCCCCATATTGGTTTCTTGATCCATATGGTCACAATCCATAATCATTTCTCCTTTGGATTCATCTGTACTAGTTTTCTTAGGGAACTTTTCATCCACTCCAACCTGTTGTGAAGAAGGCTACATTTTTCTAGAATGTAATCAAATGCCTACGTTAATCATGTCAGATCGAAGATGGCGTGTTAGTGCATTTTACAAATCCTACAAACCAAATAGTCATGTAGTAATGTTCAAAACTGCATGTAGGCACTAACATGTTTTCTTCTTTTGCAGATAAGATTAGGCCCAGTGGTGGATAATGTGATACAATATAACAATCATGTCGAATGCCTAGATCTGCATCTCTCAGAAATTACTTTGAACTCCTACCGAGGGACCTTACCAGAGATTATATTCGCCAGGTTCTTTCTTCTCAGAGCAAGGGTGCTGAAGGAAATGAGGTTTTCCCTACATTTATTTCGCAAAAATGAATGGTTGTTTGATCAGCGCCGGCGCCTGCGACAGAATGGAGTAGCCTCCAAAAATGCTGAATTTCATTTTGGAACTTCAGATGATAGAGTAATCGGAAGTCATCGTGTCAACCCCATACATGACTTCTCAGTGGCTGACCCCTTTGCAAAAAATGTGAGGTTTCGAAACTAGACTTAGAAGCGGTGATATTAGTGTGAACCTTTCTGATATCCATGTTCAGCGGATCAGCGTGAGGGTTTGCAGCTGATGAGCTGAATTTCATTTCTAATATTAGTTTGAACCATGTAATCTTTGAATTTGAGCCATATAACTCTGGAATTTGAACCTTGTAACATTTCGAGCTTTTGTGGTACAATCGTTAAAATGGCATCGTATGAGACTCGTATATTGCTAGCACTATTTTGACATTAATATGCAATGGTCTTAGATTTTATTAACCATTCTCGAATCTGTTTACCTTGTCTATCTTGCATCACACGATTTGTATAGCTAATTCGACTGCGATCTTCGACATTATTGCACACAGTTGGTTTCTTCCACTGTGTACACTATAGAGAGCAGAATTAATTATCACACTCGAGTGTCGATCATCACCCTTCTGTGTGACTTTGACCTCATCACCCACAGGTAAACTTATGAGCGAAGTCATTCCACACACTTTGTTTTCACAAAGCTTTTTGCCAATAAACGCCCATGATTTGTCCCTCTTCTAGCCGACGTGTGGCCAAACTAGTCGGGGGGGGGGGGAAGCTTGCACGGAAACCGGGGTGGTATCACGGGAACAGGCTCACCGATGATACATTTGGCGCCTCTTCGAGCCCACTCATGCGGCGCCGTGTTGTCAAGCGTGCATTGGAATCCTCCGCTATGAAAGCCGTGACAAGACATGATGATTACAGCCGGCCAGCCCCCATTTATTACAGCGGCCATTTAACCCTTGTGTCTCTTCAACCTTCTGATCACGCATCACCATTGCAAGAAGCCCACCCACCACGATAAATTCTTAGAGGGTATCCTGCACGGCTCCAATGGCGCTTCGAGCGGCTGTCGATGACGGGCAGCAGTTCACCATGCGTACCGTGGTGGACACCAACAGAAGGTTCATGGACCTCTCGGTGGTGTACACTAACGACCCGGTATGGGTGGAGAACTCCATCCACATCATGGAATTGTTGCTTGCCAAGGATAAGTACAAGGTGGTCGGGTTCGACCTTGAGTACACCCGCGCTCGAGCCGGGTCTCGTCCCAAGGTCGTCGTCGCCCAGATGTGTGTGCGCCACCACGTCCTCGTCTACCACTACTGCCTGGCCATAAGGCCTAGCGAGTGTTTTTCCATGTTTCTCAACAGTCCCCACTACATGTTCACTATGGTGGACATCACCAACTATGTAAAGGCGCTCGAGAGTTCGGGGACTACCTGCCAGAATCTTGTCGATATCCAGGGCCAATACAAGACCTGGGGTAGCAAGGAGCATGAGAAGGACTCAGTGGTTCACCTGGCCGAGGCCATCATCGACCCTTACTACAGAGACATGAAGGATTCATGCAAACAAGGACAAGCGTGCCTGGCACTCGGCCTGGATGGAGAAACTCGACAAAGCTCACGTCATGTATGCGGCCAAGGAGGCATACTTGAGCTATGACATGTACATGCAGATCATTGACATGAGGAAGTGCCTCATTCCCCAAAACGGCCAGTGATCCAGCCAGAAACAGAGCAATGGCAAGCATCGTCGCAACAATAAGTAGATGATTAGATCCTCGTTTCTCCTACTTTAGTATGCATGTAATTTCTTACTTTGGTGTGTGGAAATGTTATGTGTGTAGTCACTTGTGTAATTGTATGCTTAACTTGGTTATGCAATGTTTTCTTTTTAAGTATATATGTTGATGCTCTGTAGACAGAGCGTAGATGTTGTGCGAACAAAGAAAATCACATCGCACATGGACTAAACAATGGAATCCGTTGGTGATGTTTTCATCAATCACTCACAATTGTATGACAACAATCGTTTGATCACAACACACACGGCTTGTTAGCAGTAATCGTCTGTGTTGTTATCGGTCTTCGCACATGTTCCTGATTACAGGCCTGTTTGCCTTGTATCACACACATCTTGTTCATTTGAACCATTTCTGTTCTCATGTCTCAACGCAAACAATTCATCCGAGTGAACTGCATGTCGTATATCGCACACACCTTTGATCTGGTTGGCCGTTTCTTTTGTGTTGCCTAATCACAAACAGTTCATCCGAGTGAACTGTATGCTATACATCGCACACACCTTCATCCGGCTGCCCGTTTCTTTTGTTCCTCCTCATCGCAAACAGTTAATGGAGCTGAACCGTATGCCCTCCACCGCACACGCAACAAAAGTCTGAACCGTGTTTGATGCATCCTCCATCGCAAATGTTTTGCACCTTTTTTGACGTTCTTTTACACCACCGTTTGCGATTATGGCATTGCACACAATTTCTTTGAAGGGTCTCTGATCGTAGTGCCGCGTTAGCAGCATCCTGCAGTAGTGCATGCATGTGTGTGCTCAAACTGTATCATGTCATCCCAGAGCATGACCTATATATATACCGTATTACAAACAAAAAAATAATTCCCTCCTAAGTCAAATTAACCTCTCTCGTTGTCAAGCAAAGTAGTGATGGACCAAGCGGGCCCACAGATGGAAAGCATCGACATCGCTGATAACCGCTTAAGTGGGTGCGAGAGGACAACCACCATCGCTATGCATGTGGGCCAAACATATGTTGAATACCCAAAATGCACAACTTTGATGTGGCACATGCCTCAAAAACAGTAAAGTCCCCACACAAAGCGAAGTTCATGAAGCGTACTACATATGATGGTCCCCTTCCCCCTCTTCGACGCATACTATATGCTCCTACTATAATACAACCCAACAAGAATCCTCCTTGATGGGGAAATTAATTTACCTCTCCCGATGTAGGTCAAAGAGATACATGCATCGATGATGGCCTCGTGGGCCCACAGATGGAAGCGTCACATGTGAGTGTCCTAGGATAACCATCACCTGCATGCATGTGGCCCAAAGAGGTGTTTTGTGATGTTTGAATAGCCAATTTCACAACTTTGATGTGGCACGTGCCTCGGAAACCGAAAAGTCCTGACACTGAGTGAGGTGTACTTGTTCACGGATGCGTACGTATAGTATATATGCTAGTCCCCTCCCGCCTCTTCAACGCGTACTATATATATACTCCCACCAAAACACAAACAAAAAAGATTCTACCTTGTTGGTCATATTAACCTCACTGTCGGCTGTTCGTCAAAGTGATGGACGACGACCTCGCAGGCCCACACAAACCGTCATACGCGAGTATCAAGTGTCGTGTAGGACAACCATCGACTACATGTGGCCAAAACATATATGTAAGAAAGGTTTGTGTAATGTTTTAAATAACGAATTCACGACTCTGATGTGGCACCTGCCTCACAAAACGGCCAACCCACACGGTGGCTCACGACTCATAGTGTACTGCAAGCCACCCGCCACCCCCCAGACGCGCACACAGACACACACACACACACACACACACACACACACACACACACACACACACACACACCGTGAATCCACCGCAACTACGATGCATGTTAAATTATCTCGCGGTGAACATATGATACCGAAGGAGGGATGTTTTAATTTTAAAAACAGAGATTATTAAGACGTTTTAGTACATTGGTTGATTTTCTAGGGGTATAACGTGCAAAAATCAAATTTGAGCTACATGCACACATGATAGTGCACCTAAATGGATTGCAAAAACACATGTGTCTCACTAGGTGCATGTTTACTCCCCGTGCAAGAAATTTCAAACATTGAGAATCTTGATTTTTAAATTCTAGTACATCCAAACTTATTTGAAATTCATGAAACTTATCGTGTTGTCATATGTACACCAATACAAAGTGGCATTGTACTTTTTTTTGTCAAATTTGAGACCATTTTTTATGTAATCTTTATCTTCTTACAAATGGGAGATTATTAATAAGTAGGAACCAATATCCCAAACGGATTATTTATTCGAACCATGAGCGTTAGACCAATAATGGATACGTGCCATGATTCGGTTAAGCAATAAAGCGGCAGCATTAATCATCCAAATAGAAAAATAATATACATGCCGCCACGTGACCCGTGTGTCGTGCGAGCAGGCGTGAGTTAACGGGAAGCATGCGAGCAGTCCACCGCACAGGCAGACCGGGAGGTGTGCGTGCAGGAGTGTGAATTTACGGGAGGCGTGCTCGCTGTGCAGTGTCATCGGGAGGCGTGTGAGTAGCTGCGTGAAATTATGGTAGGCATGCTAGTAGTCTGGTGCATAGGCACACCGGGAGGCGAGCCCGTGGTTTGACCTCCGCCGCCTCTCTCCCACTACTATATTAATGGCGTGCCCGAGCGGCCGCACCCCCAATCTTCGCCACACACACAATCCTCTCTCTCCGCTTGCATCCTCGACACCGCTCTCAGTCCTCAAAGCCGTCAGTGTATGAGGATGCCGCTGAAGCGCCCCATCGCAGGGAGTGGTGACGCCGGGTCTTCTAAAGCACTAGAGCACGACACGGAGATGGAGACAGAGGTTTCCATCATCGCCGCCGAGGTATCGCTGCACCCTGGCATCATCAACGGTGTCGAGCTTCCACAGCCGGAGGTGGAGGTCCACACCGACTCCAGTGACGACTCGGGCGATGAACCCGACAACAACTCTGACGACCACTCCGGCGACGACTCCAACGACGACGGACAACTAGTTAGTCATCTATACCCATTTATGTGTCAAATAGATCCTAGGGTGTCTCTGGTTACTCCTGCCTCCACCTTTTTGGAATAGAAATCCTATGGTTATGTTCTCCCAATCCATGAAATCTGAGTAAGTTTCATTGGATCCGTGTAGTCTATTAATTGTTCGAATGGTACAAGTGATAAGTGATTAGTTGTTTCATCTGCGCAAATGATTTCTACTAGTAATCTGACTAGGGTTAGTGTTTGTTCTAATAATTCCGAGCCAGGACTTGACAATTCATTTTGAATGACCTACATATATGTTTGTGCCATTATTTTCTTTAAGATTAGTCTGTACATAGACGATTGTGCTTAAAAATCGAAACATAATCTCTGGATATGTATAAAAAATAGCAATAAATCCCTAATCCTACCTCACAACATGTAAACATTGATTTTATGCCGAATTTTGGCAACTGCCAAATATTCGCTAGAGATTAGTTTGTAAACATTAATTTGACGCCACATTTTTTTACTATTTGTATATGTGCTGTCTAACAATGTGGACAGTGAGGATGAAGATGGCCAGAGGAGGTACAAGAGGCAAATCCTATGGGAGCTTTATGCAAGTATGCATAACATGCGTATTAGGACCTGCTACGGCGCCTATCGCTGCCCATTTTGCAACCACAAGCTTCATGACGCGTATCAAAGTATTCTCGCAGGATGGCGCACGACGTGTACACCAAGTACCTGGAGAAGCTCCAGGATCATGTCGGCAGATGAGATGAGAAGTGGGATCGAACTATGTATGGCTATGTAATGTCTTAATAACAGTTGAACTATGTACTTATTGTTGAACTATGCTTGTGTATGCTTATTATCTATGTCTGAGTACGTTTAATCTATGTTTACTTATGTCTAAATGTGGGATATGGATGCAATCAGTTCGATTGATGCAATCTAGCTCCGTCCTGGTTTTTTTGTCCCCATTGTAATTTGTGTTAAATTTTGACCAAAGATTTAACTAACAAAATGTTAGTGCAGGTAGCAAAAATTATATCGTTGGATGCGTACTTGAACATAGTGTTCGATGATATAATTTCTGGTGACATGCATAAACATTTGTTTGTTAAATATTTGGTACAAATCACAAACGGGACCAATAAACTAGGACAGAGGTAGTACGTCAATCACACACGATTCCCAAAATTGGAACTGCGTGCAATGACTTTCATTTTGCTTGTTATGTTAATCACATACGGTTGGCTCTAGCAAACCGTTGCCTCCAAAATTCTTTGTGGGATAGAAAACCCTCACCACCTAATCCAAAAAAGAAAAAAGAAAACAATCACCATTCCCACGTCACAAAAACCCTCACCCCACCCACCAGCCCCTCCGGTCCCCATTCACACATGCACAAGCTCCTCCGCATCTATGCATGGCACCTCCTATCGTGGCGGTAACCACTTAGCTCGGTGCATGCCGCCGCCGCCAGGATGCTGGCAAACCCCACTGCATTTCGCCACTTCCGCTTGCTGCCTCCTATCACCATTGACTTTCTCGACACTGCTCGTGGTCGACCCAGCTCCGCCCGGTTGGGGAATCAACCGCACTGAGGGTGTTTTCTCATGGACAACAAGTTAACTAATTTAATGAGATATTATCTCATCTCTTATCCCAGTTCATCAGCCTCCTTTAATCACCTGTCCGAAATCACCTTGAATTCATTTTTATTTGAGCTCATTTGAGGGTTTTCTTTCATTCATAGAGTGTACAGTGCACAGACATATCAGGACGTTGCGGCCTCCTCCAGACATCCATGGGGTTCCATCTCACCGTACCACATGACTTGAGGATGCGCGGTATATGTTCAATCTCACCCTAAATCGGTTGGCATGGTCTACTTTCCTGAACATATACCAAATATTGCTACATTTGGATAAAAGGTGCCACATGCACCATATACGTCAAAAAGGATTTTCCCCTCTTCTTTCTATATTAGGAAAATTAATGATGTATTGTTCTTTCGATTACGCTCATATTTCCATGACATCATGTTTACCCTATCTGTTTAATTATAGATTTTTATCCTTCGATTTCAACTGTTGTATAGTTGTTTCAATTTGGGCCCATATTTGCATGTTACCATATTTTCTTTAGCAATCCTACCATTTTCTGCAATGCGTCCCTTGCTATGCAACAGAATCTATAGTGCACAATATTTCCCTTTACATAAATCAAGACTGCAGGGATGTCATACTGAACACAAACCATGGATATACAATCATTGCTACTGTAGGACTTGATGAATGTGGTGACTCCTATTTTGGCACTAGCCTTTGGAAAGAAATTTCTAAGTTTTATGTACTAAAAGCTGGCACTAAAATTGCACTACACATAAAAGAGCCTGCTCATGAGATATATGCTAACTTCCCCGACAATATCATCCATTCAGACTTTGTTCAAAATAAGTTTTCTTTTCAAGTATCTACATGTTGACTTACCCAACAATATCAAATTAATTGTGTAGTATTTAAGTAACCAATTGTTATTCCACTTTCTTACTATATTCCTACCTACTAACTTCTAGTTACCAATATACTTTTCTATTGCCCTGTTTTAACTAAATATTCCTTGTACTCCCACTTCTATCAGAAAGCGCTGCTAACAAGGAGACTTAAGAGGTGGAGAACAGGGATGCCAACAAGCGGAGGTGGGGCGACCAAGAACCGCAAGCGACTCCAGCAGGCCTAGACTTCATCAGCAGCATCCCTGATGATATGTTGAGACTTGACAGTCATCATCTCCTGCCTCCCAATCAAATATGGGGCGCAGACAACAGTCCTTTCCTGGCGGTGGTGCCCCCTATGGAACTCCACCCATCTCGACCTCATTGACACCCATGAGCTCTACCATGGCTATCGCAAAAGCTTGGATGCGTTCTCCAAGATCCTCGGCAGTCACCCTGGCCCAACCAGAGGCCTTAGAATGGGCAAGTTCCATTCCAACAGCAAGGACCGAGCCAAGCTTGACGACAGGTTCCGATCCCCCGCCCTAGATCAGCTCGAGGAGCTCACTTTTGATGCTGGACATATGTGCTCTCTACCAACGTCCGCGCTCCACCTCGCGCCCACGCTACGCGTCACCAAGTTCAGTAACTTCCTCATTGCTGTCTTCCTCCCAAACGGTGACATGGAGCACATGCTCAGTGGCTGTACTGCACTCGAGTACCTTCGTCTTCAGGCGATCAATGGGTTGAGTAGCTTCCACATCACCTCCATGACCCTCCGGACTATTTATGTGTGTTGCTGGTGCAGCAAGAAGACATCCCAAGATGTGTAGCACGGTATGGTCTTTGAGGACACACCTTCTTTTAGTTGATCAAGAAGGTCCAACAAGAATCAATGTCATTTCTATGCCGAAATTGAAAGTGGTGTGCTACTCGTCTGACAAATACTCTGACCTTGTTATTGGATCCACACCTGTTCAGGTACAGCAGCCACGTTCTGCCTCTCCTGCTAGAAATTAACATTATTTCTAATTTTGAAGATGTATGTTCGCCTGTCATCCAGAAATTTATTCCGACAAGCTTGACCCCAAAACTGCGCACAGTGAAGGTCTTGGCACTAGACTCTATCGGCCCCAACCTGGAGCAAGTTGTCAGTTTCCTGAGATGCTTTCCGTGCCTGGAGAAGCTATATATCGAGGTGATGTTCCTTTCCTGTTCAATGTACTACGATTTCTGAAGGATTTTTTGGAGGATTTTAGTACATACATGTCCCCCCCCCATATTGGTTGCTTGATCCATATGGTTACAATCCATAAGCATTTCTCCTGTGGATTCATCTGTACTAGTTTTCTTGGGGAACTTTTCATCCACTCCAACCTCTTGTGAAGAAGGCTACATTTTTTAGATTGTAATCAAATGCCCATGTTAATTATGTCGGATCGAAGATGGCATGTTAGTGCATTTTACAAATCCTAAAAACCAAACAGGCCTGTAGTGGTGCTCCAAACTGCATGTAGGCACTAACATGTTTTCTTCTTTAGCAGATAAGATTAGGCCCGATGGTGGATAATGTGATACAATATAACAATCAGTCGAATGCCTAGATCTGCATCTCTCAGAAATTACTTTGAACTCCAACCACGGGACCTTACCGGAGATTATATTCGACAGGTTCTTTATTGTCAGAGCAAGGGTGCTGAAGGTAATGAAGTTTGCCCTACATTTATTTCGCAAAAAAGAATGGTTTGTTGATCAGCACCGGCGGCTGCGGCAGAATGGAATAGGGTCTGAAAATGCTGAATTCAATTTTGGAACTTCAGATGACAGAGTAATTGGAAGTCATCATGTCAACCCCATACATGACTTCTTAGTGGCTGACCCCTTCGCAAATATTATGCAGTTTGAAAACTAGACTTAGTTTGAGCCTTTCTGATATCCATGTTCAGTGGATCAGCGCGAGCGTTTGCAGCTGATGAGCTGAATTTCGTTTCTAATATCACTTTGAACCTTGTAATCTTCGATTTTGAGCCATATAACTCTGCAATTTGAACCTTGTAATATTTTGAGCTTTTGTGGTACAATCATTGAAATGGCATCGTATGAGACTCGTATATCGGTAACACTATTTTGAACTTAATATGCAATGGACTTAGGTTTTATTAACCATTCTTGAATCTGTTTACCTTGTCGATCTCATAGCACACGATCTGTATAGCTAACTTGACTGTGATCTTTGACATTATTGCACACGGTTGGTTTCTTCAACTGTGTGCCCCGTAGAGCCCTAAATTAATTATCGCACTCGAGTGTGCATCATCACCCTTCTGTCTAACTTTGACTTGATCACCCACGGGTAAACTTATGACCAAAGTCATTCCACACACTTCATTTTTACAAAGCTTTTTGCCAATAAACGCCCACGATTTGCCCCTCTTCTAACCGATGAGTTGCCAAACTAGCCGGGCGGGATGCTTGCACGGTAGCGCGGGAATAGGCTCACTGACGCTACATTTGGCGCCTCTTCGAGCCCAAGCGTTGTCAAACGAACTACGTGCGGTATGGTGTTGTCAAGCGTGCACTAGAATCCTCCGGTATGAGCGTGGTGACAAGACGTGATGATTACATGCCTGCTGGCCCCCATTTATTACAGCGGCTATTTAACCCTTGTGTCTCTTCAACCTTTCGATCGCGCCCCATCATTGCAAGAAGCACACCCGCCATGATAAATTCTTAGAGGGTATCCTGCGTGGCTCCAATGGCGCTCTGAGCGGCTACCGACGACGAGCAGCACACCATGCATGTCGTGGCAGACACCCATAGAAGGTTCACGAAGCTATCGGTGGTGTACACCAACAACCCGGTCTGGGTGGAGCACTCCATCCACATCATGGAGTTTTTGCTTGCTGAGGAGAAGTACAAGGTGGTCGGGTTCGACCACGAGTACACCCACGCTCGTGCTGACTCTCGTCCCAAGGTCGTCGTTGCCTAGATGTGTCTGTGCAACAATGTCCTCGTCTACCACTACTGCCTAGCCACAAGGCCTTGCGAGCATTTCGGCAGGTTAGTCAACAGCCCCCACTACATGTTCGCTATGGTGGACATCACCAACGATGTAAAGGTGCTCAAGAATTCTGGCAGCGCCTGCCAAAATCCTGTCGACATCTAGGGCCAATACAAGATCTGGGGAAACAAGGAGCATGAGAAGGGTTGACTGGTTCACCTCACCGAGGCCATTATTCATCCCTACTACAGAGACATGAAGGATTCCTACAATAAGGACAAGCATGCCTGGCACTCGGCCTGGATGGAGAAACTTGACAAAGCTCACGCCGTGTACGCGGTAAAGGAGGCGTACATGAGCTACGACATGTACAGGCAGATCGTTGACATGAGGAAGTGCCTCCTTCCCCAAAACGACCAGGGATCAGCCAGAAGCAGAGCAATGGCAAGCATCGTTGCAACAATAAGTAGATGATTAGATCATCGTTTCTCCTAGTTTATTATGCATGTAATTGTTTAATTATGTGCGTGGAAATGTTATGTGTGTAGTCACTAGTGTAATTGTATGCTTAATTTGGTTTTGCAATGCTGTCTTTTTAAGTACATATGTTGATGCTCTGTAGATAGAGCAAATCACATCGCACACAGACTAAACAATAGAACGTGTCGGTGATGATTTCATCAATAACTGACAATTTATACCAGCAATCATTTGCTCACAACACACACGGCTTGTTAATAGGAATCGTGTGTGTTGTTATCAGTCTTCCCACATGTTTCCAATTACATAGCTCCTTGTCGTGTATCACACACATCATGTTAAGTTGAACTGTTTCTGTTCTCTTGGCTCAACACAAACAGTTCATCTGAGTGAACTGTATGCCATATATCGCACACACCTCCATCTGGCTGCCCATTTTTGTTGTTCCGCCTCATCACAAACAGCTTATCCGAGTGAACTGTATGTCGTATATCACACACGCCTTCATCTGACTGCCCGTTTCTTTTGTTCTGCCTCATCTTAAACAGTTCATTGAACTAAACCGTATGCCCCTAATCCTCATCACACATGCAACTAAAATCTAAACCGTGTTTAATGTATCCTTCATCACAAATGTTTTGCATCTTTTTTATGGTTATTTTACATCAACGTTCACGATTAATGCATCGCACATAGTTTCGTCAAAAGGTCTCTGATCGGAGTGTCGCGTTAGCAGCATCCTGGAGTAGTGATGAAGCCACCTTATTGTGATCACCATTGTATAATGTCTGTGTTTGGGTATCTGCTTCTTTCATGCTTGGAAACATTGATGAGGGGATGTCTGTCCACAAAATATGATTAGTTCTACAAACACGTGTATATTTACTTTGAATGCTAGTATTGTATCAAATTTTGATTTTTACCGTAAATCATTATTGTGGTTGATTTAGAGGCTCTGTGTCATTGTTGCCAGTTCCTGTCATGGTTGCATCTTCTTCTGATGATACTGAAACATTTTTCCTCCATCTTGTCGTGAATTGTTTGTTACGGTGGTGCAACAATGTTTGTCTTTCTCGTGGCATGACATGCTTTCTGTGATTTATAGAATTTCATGTTCAGTTGAGCTATATGCAGGGTTTTGCATCGCAATTGAGTCTTTGTTTGCTATGCCATGGTTCAATTCATTTATATGTTCTATTCTAGGTTTCTTTTGGTCCGACTGCATATTTGCATATATCTGCCTATGGTGTGCACATATCTTTCCTTTCTTTTCTTGATAGGCTTCACAGCGTCTTTTGAGTTTTTCCTTCTTTTCTCCATCGGCCATCTGTGCATTGAGCTCTACTATTTTTCTTTCTTTTGTTGATAGGCTTCATGGCGTTTTTTTAGTTTTTGCTGCTTTTTTCATCGGTCATCCGTGCTTCATCGTTCATATGTGCTTCATTGGTCAAGACTGTAGGGAACTATTTCTTGGCTGATGCTGGGTATGCTATGAGGCCGGGGATATTACCTCCTTATCGTGGTGTGCGCTACCACCTAAATGAATTTGCTGGAGACCATGACCCAACTACCCCAAGAGAATTGTTCAACCACTACCATTCATCACTTAGGACCACAGTTGAACGGGCATTTGGGACTCTTAAGAGTCGCTTCAAGATTCTTACTCAAAGGCCCTTCATACCTTTAAAATCTCAGATTAAAGTGGTAGTTGCTTGTTGTGCTTTGCACAATTGGATATTAGAAAATGGTCTAGATGATTATGTTGTGGATGAGGCGACATGGTATGCCAACCTCCCTAGGAGTAGTGGGCGAGTTCGTGATCAAGAGGCTGACATACGTGAGTGGGCTGCCAAGCGAGATTTAATCGCTCAGCAAATGTGGACATATAGAGAGAGTGCACATGGCAATGAGGCTGATGCTATCCCAACTTAGTATCTTTGATTTATTTCCATGTGATGGAACATTTGAAGGATGTATTGTACCTTTGATGTATCTCCATGTGAGGGAACATTTGAAGGATGTACTATACCTTTGATGTATTTCCATGTGAGGGAACATTTGAAGGATGTATTGTACCTTTGATGAATTTCCATGCAAGGGAAAAATTGAATGATGTAGTGTTTCTATTTTAATGTCTTTGTGTAAATTATCATATCCTCATAATATTGTTTGACTTATTTCAATTTAATCTGGTCTCTCAGTCCTATTAAATAATTTTAGTTCCGTCCTACTGTAAGTTGGATCTGTGATGTTTCATGTTCGTATGCTGACATTTTTTTGAGGCTTTTTGCTTCCAACTCACTTTCTTAATAACTAGTTTTTTGCAATGGTGACCTATCTGTAGGTGATACGTCTCCAACGTATCTATAACTTTTTATTGTTCCATGCTATTATATTACCCCTTTTGAATGTTTATGGGCTTTATTTTACACATTTATATCATTTTTGGGACTAACCTACTGACCGGAGGCCCAGCCCATATTGCTGTTTTTTTGCCTATTTCTGTATTTTGAAGAAAAGGAATATCAAACGGAGTCCAAATGGAATGAAACCTTCGGGAGCGTGATTTTTGGAACAAACATGATCCGGAGAGCTTGGAGTGCAAGTCAAGAAGCTTTCGAGGGCCCCACGAGATAGGGGGCCGTGCCCCCCTGTAGGGCGTGCCCCCCTGTCTCGTGGGCCCCTCAGGCGGCCACCGACGTACTTCTTCCTCCTATATATACCGATGTACCCCGAAAACATCCAGGAGCACCACGAAACACAATTTCCACCGGCGTAACCTTCTGTATCCGCGAGATCCCATCTTGGAGCCTTCACCGGCACTCTGCCGGAGGGGGAATCAACCACGGAGGGCCTCTACATCAACATCCTTGCCCCTCCGATGAGTTGTGAGTAGTTTACCACAGACCAACGGGTCCATAGTTATTAGCTAGATGGCTTCTTCTCTCTTTTTGGATCTCAATACAATGTTCTCCCCCTCTCTTGTGGAGATCTATTCGATGTAAACACTTTTCGCGGTGTGTTTGTCGAGATCCGATGAACTGTGGGTTTATGGTCAAGTTTATCTATGAATAATATTTGAATCTTCTCTTAATTCTTTTATTTATGATCGAGTTATCTTTGCAAGTCTCTTCGAATTATCAGTTTGGTTTGGTGTTGGTGTCAAAACCGGCGGATCTCGGGTAGGGGGTCCCGAACTGTGCGTCTAGGAGGATGGTAACAGGAGACAAGGGACACGATGTTTTTACCCAGGTTCGGGCCCTCACGATGGAGGTAAAACACTACTCCTGCTTGATTAATATTGATGATATGGGTAGTACAAGAGTAGATCTACCACAAGATCAGAGAGGCTAAACCCTAGAAGCTAGCCTATGGTATGATTATTGTTCGTCCTACGGACTAAAACCCTCCGGTTTATATAGACACCGGAGAGGGCTAGGGTTACACAGAGTCGATTACAGTGGGAGGAGTTCTACATATCCGTATCGCCAAGCTTGCCTTCCACGCCAAGGAATGTCCCATCCGGACACGGGACGAAGTCTAAAATCTTGTATCTTCATAGTCTAGGAGTCCGGCCAAAGGTTATAGTCCGGTCATCCGGACACCCCCTAATCTGGGACTCCCTCGGTAGCCCCTGAACCAGGCTTCAATGATGACGAGTCCGGTGCGCAGATTGTCTTCGGCATTGGAAGGCGAGTTCCTCCTCCAAATACTTCATAGAAGATTTTGAACACAAGGATAGTGTCCGGCTCTGCAAAATAAGTTCCACATACCTCCGTAGAGAGAATAATATTTGTACAAATCTAATCTGCTGACATATTCTGTAGTGTGACATCCTGCCATGGCCAAACCTTCATTCGAATCATTTTACTGTCCCACCTCAGCGCGTTTAGTGAGGCGGTTTCCTTGGCACGTCTTGTCAAAGCAGAGATCATGTCCCCTTATTCCGGGATTCTCATCAATATGGGAGTGGGTAACCCAACCGCGCCATTAATCATGACGCTTGGGAGATAAGTGAGTTTTACTAGGCTGGTGGGAGTACATAGTTTCGTTCGCCCATATAAGGGGATAAGGATCCACTCTTTCCATTTACGCCTTCTTCCTCCTTTGCTTATCCATCTCCGCACACTCGAGCTCCAGCGCCCAAGTCCGCACTTCCCACCTCAACGATCTCCAGCCATGTCCGGAGCGGGAGGCAGGTGGATGGCCTCCTCCGTCACGGAGGGGCACATAAAAAAGTTGAGGAAGGCCGAATACTTGTCCAACGACATTGCGCACCGGCTTCCAGACGAGGGGCAGCTCATTCCCGCCCCCAGGCCCCATGAGAGGGTGGTGTTCCTCCCCCATTTCCTCCGCGGACTAGGCTTCCCACTCCACCCATTTGTCCGGGGGCTCATGTTCTACTATGGCCTAGATTTCCATGATCTGGCCCAAAACTTCATCCTCAACATCTCGGCGTTTATCGTCGTGTGCGAGGTCTTCCTCCGCATCAAGCCCCACGTCGGCTTATGGCTGAAGATCTTCCATGTCAAGCAGAAGGTAGTGGGCGGCCAGCAGGCGGAGTGAAGAGGCGCCATGGTGGGCAAGATGCCCAACGTCACATGGCTCGAGGGCTCCTTTTTGGAAACCATCAAAGGGTGGCAATCGGTGTGGTTCTACATCACCGAGCCGCGTGACCCTGAATGGGCAGCGGCCCCCGAATTCTGATCTGGCATCCCCACTCGGCTCACCTCCTGGAAAGAGACGGGCCTGTCGTGGGGTAACTCGGCAGAGCTGACCGGACTCCAAACCTGCTTCAAAGACCTGATTGACAAGAAGGTTCAACTTGTCACCGTAGTCCAGGTCATGCTCTTCCGCCGGATCCTCCCGTGTCAACGACGGGCTTTTAACTTGTGGGAGTTCGACCCGGCCCAGCACCAAACTTTGTCCAGGCTTTTTGACACAACGAACGAAGATGCCTGGAAGGTGCTATTCAAGGGGACCGAGGTTCCCCCTCCCATTACCGAGGATCATGGATTCTGCATGAAGCGCCAAGCCAGCGCAGTGAGCTTATTTTACCCATTACAGGATATTTGTCTTTCATAGTTTGACTCTATGCAGGATCTAAGCTCCAATTCCTTTAACAGGACTGGCAGAAGAAGTCTGGACCGATCGACTGCCCGGCTCCTTTGCCCGAAGGCCCAGCATATGCCCGCTTGGCGAAGCTGCTGGTCCCGGCACCTCACGTGGTGCCGGAGAAGAAGTCCAAGAAGAAGGCCACGGGAACTCGAAAAGAGTTCCCGGTGCCTGGTAGTGTCATATTCCTCGTCCGATGACTCCGAAGCGCACTCCTCCCACGAAGGCGAGGAGGAAGAAGAGACCTCTCCCCCTCCAACGGGGGCAGGAAAGAAAAGGAAGGCCACCCCAACTAGGGGGGCCGGAGGGTCCAAGAAGGGAAAAACTCTTCTCCCGGACTACTCCACCAACGCCGACGACGGCGAAGAGGAGTGGCCATCCAGGGCCAAGCCCCTGGCAAAATCGTAAGTATCCAGATAATAGAATAACTCATGGTGTTCCTTTACTGCACAATATCTTCTAATGCCGAACATAATCATGCAGTCCGCCCAAGGCCCAGCTCGACGCTTCGTCGAGCGGATCCCTGGATTCGTCGGATGTGAATAGTCTTTCCCTCCAGACTGCTACCTCCCCTCGCCCCACGGACGATGCCGAGGTGGAGTCCCAAAAGGGGACAAGCCAGGAGGAGGTAGCCCTGGAGGCGCCGCAAGGCGGCCTTCCGGATTCCTGACGGAAAAGGGATAAAACCCCAAAGGGCTCTAAGTCCGGCTCCGGGCCGTACACCGCCCGGGAACCTTCAGTGTTTCCGGAGTCCGGCAGGCGGCCCCTTCGTAAGAAGGGCAATCCTACGATGCCGGTGACCTCCGTCCAACCGGAGGCACCGGATAATTTGCTGGAGGTGCTCAACGGCGCCTCCATCAACGAGGAGCACCGCATTATTATGAGTGTGGTGATCCAGAAGGTTCAGTCCGCCAAAAGCAGGCTGACAGAAGCCTGTGCCAGCCTTCTAATAGGCTTCGAGGTATGTAAAAATATTACCGCATAGACAGTAGCCCCTGATGCTCAGTTTTGTGTTCGGAAAGAAAAGCCGGACTGAGGATCTAAAAAGATATACGCAGGAGTCTAACATAAGTATGTCAATATGGGAATGCATGCTGCGCTGCTAACCTCTGCCGCACTGACCGCGGAGGTTGATGCATTGAAGAAGAGCCTCGAGCTGTCCGAGAACAAGCTCGGCCTTGCCAAGAAGGAGCTTGAGGACAAGGAAGATAAGTAGTACCTGATGTTAGTATATAAAAAATACTTGGTTGCAAAAAATGACATGACCAACGTGAGTATTACAGGGGCCACAACCGAGGTGGCGACCCTTAAGGAAACGATGTCCAAGGCCGAAGACAATGCGGCCATGGAGCACACCGAGCGAGAAAAGCTGGAGGCGCGGGTGGCGGAGGTGCAACAAGAGCTCCATGCTCTTGTGAAGAAACACGAGAGATTGGAGCTTGACTCAAAGACTCGAGAGTCTGAGCTTGCCTTGGCCCTTGAGAGCGCCAAATCTGCCAAGGCCGAAGCCCAGAAAGCCCTCCAGGAAATTGGGGCGATGAAGAAGATAGCGGCGGGTAAGGCATTCTTTATGCAAAGCAAGCATGTGAAAGTGAATTATTTGTTACTTACCCGAGTCCGGAGCTCTCCAGGAGCATTCGCAGATCTGCCCCGCAGTGTGTCCGATGCTGCCGCATTCTGCCGAGCCGAGGAAGGGAGCTTGACGGAGAAGGTGTTCTGGTCCCAGTATGTTGAGGCCGGACACCCGGCGCCCTTGAGCAACCAGCTGAACCAGCTGGTAGAGCTCCATAAGGTATCCAAACAGGCCATGAAGGGCCTAATAGTACGGCTATGGCCTGGGAAGGTCATGCCCGGGAGCTACTTTGGGCTGGTGAGGCGGCTGGTGGATGCCTGCCCATGGCTTGAAGTCATCAAGTGCTCCATATGCATCGAAGGCGCCCGTAGGGCCCTTGCCCGTGCTAAAGTACACTGGGGCAAGCTAGATGCTGAGAAGCTGGTGACAGATGGGCCACCTGAGGGGAAGGAGCATCGTAGGCCCGAGATGTATAATGAGGGCGTCCTGAAGGGTGCCCGCCTTGTGGCGAATGAATGTGCCAAGGATGTAATTTTTGAGTAAACTCGCTCGTGTTTATCCTATGCGCTGAACACTTGTTCATATGCGCTAAGCAACGGTTTTTGAATGTCAAATATTACCTTCTGTGCGGCCGTTTATTAAATTTGAGAGATGCGAGTCGTCGGCTTCTGCCCCCATGCCACGAGTGCTGGGGTGTTCGGGATAAACCTGAGCGCTCTTGTTCCCATTCTTGGGTCCTTTGAGGGAGGCGCTCAACACAACGAACAAGGCAATCGGACTATAATGCTTTATCACTCTCACTTAGCCATAGAATTCTATAATTTTAAATTTCGGTGAAGCCCATAGTATTCAGATGACCGAGTTCGGGGCGCTATCCACGCCTAGGCTGGACAAAGCCAGCTCCTCGCTCTAAGCGGCATAAGTCTTTAGGCACTCGAAAACCTCTCGAACAACGACCGGCTCTCGTCCTATCATGACAGTCAGTTTTAGCTTTCTCTACTGATGTGCTTAATCCAGCTCAACTGGGGCACAATCGCAGTAGTTCTCCCAGCGCTACTTTAGCCGATATAACGGAACGTAAGGTACCAAAACATGGGAGCCGGGCAAACCCAACTATTGACCCAAGACATGATTCGGAGCCGATGCATATAATGCTATAAGTTCGGGGTGCCGCACTCGTGAGAATGTTCGGACTTCTCACACCATATTCTGGGGTACTTAAGCCCCTGGTGTATTGGCCGTACCAAAGTGTACGGTTGCGTAATGTCATAACTGAACATATTTACATCAAAAATGAATGCAATAATAGACAAGAGCTATGTGTTGTTTATTAAAAGGCTGCTGTGAAAGCAGAACGATACAAATAGTGCGATAAGCAAGACATGGGGTTATTTGACATGTCCCCCTCCAAGGGCAAGCTGCGAGACTTTATGTAAGACATGTATTTAGCTTGTTATAGAGACCACCTGGACGTTCAACGTAGCTTGCTGCCTCCCTGGCTATTGCATCGTGTGTTTGGCGATTGTACTGCCGGACAGGCCTTCCGGATAGTGGAGTCCTAAAAGTAAAAAAAGAATGACAAAATTGGGAGCCCCTAGTGTGGTTGAGCCGCATTTTGGGCGTGCCGTGGTTGTGCCCCTCCCCTTATGCCCATGGTATTTCCAGAGCGTAATTATGTACGCGTAGTACTGGTTCTGCATTTTCGCAAGGGCTGGGGTTGGGGCCGCACTGCTACACTTTCTCGGAACGCGCCAGGTGGTCTTGCTATAGGTTACTTCCGGCGCGCTTGACGGTGTCTGGACGTTTAATAGCTGGACTGGAGAATTGCCTTGAGAGGCTACTTTGTACTTCCACCGCGAGGGCCGCCGTATGCTCCTCCGTTCGGAGAGAGCGTTCGGTGTTTCCATTGACCGTAATGACTCCTCGAGGGCCTAGCATCTTGAACTTGAGGTATGCGTAGTGTGGCACCGCATTGAACTTTGCAAATGCGGTTCGTCCGAGCAGCGCGTGATAGCCGCTGCGGAACTGGACTATGTCGAAGATTAACTCCTCGCTTCGGAAATTATCCGGGGATCCGAAGACCACTTCGAGTGTAACTGAGCCTGTATAGCTGGCCTCTACACCTGGTATGACGCCTTTAAAGGTCGTCTTTGTGGGTTTAATCCTTGAGGGATCTATGCCCATTTTTTGCACTGTATCCTGGTAAAGCAGGTTCAGGCTGCTGCCGCCGTCCATAAGGACTCTAGTGAGGTGAAATCCGTCAATGATTGGGTCTAGAACCAATACGGCGAATCCGCCGTGGCGGATGCTAGTGGGGTGGTCCCTTCGATCAAAAGTGATCGGGCAGGAGGACCATGGGTTGAACTTTGGGGCGACTGGCTCCAACGCATATACGTCCCTGAGTGCACGCTTCCGTTCCCTTTTGGGGATGTGGGTTGCGTATATCATGTTCACCGTCCGCACTTGTGTGGGAAAGCCCTTCTGTCCCCTATTGTTTGGCGGCCGGGGCTCCTCCGCGTCATCGCTATGTGGCCCCTTGTTTCTATTTTCGGCACTTAACTTGCCTTCCTGCTTGAACACCCAACAATCCATGTTGGTGTGATTGGCTGGTTTTTCTGGGGTGCCGTGTATCTGGCACAAGCGATCGAGTATTCGGTCCAAATTGGACAGGCCTGGAGTACTTCCTTTGAATGGCTTTTTCCGCTGACCGGGTTTAGAGCCTCGGAATCCGGCATTAACTGCCGTATCTTCCGCATTGTCGCCATTAATGTGGTGCTTGTGTTTGTTGCAACGCGACCTGCCATTGTTGTCCTTGGTATCCGAATTACCAGGGCTCTTGGTCATGTTATTACTACGAGCTAGCCAGCTGTCTTCTCTCACGCAAAAGCGGGCCATGAGTGTTGTGAGGGCTTCCATGGATTTCGGCTTTTCCTGTCCTAGTTGCCGGGCAAGCCATTCATCACGGATGTTATGTTTGAAGGCTGCGAGGGCCTTTGCGTCCGGACAGTCGACTATTTGATTTTTCTTGGTTAGGAACCGTGTCCAGAATTGTCTGGCCGATTCATCTGGCTGCTGAATGATGTGGCTTAGGTCATCGGCGTCTGGTGGTCGCACATAGGTGCCCTGGAAATTGTCGAGGAATGCGGCTTCCAGGTCCTCCCAGCAACCAATTGACTCTGCTGGCAAGTTGTTCAGCTAATGCCGAGCTGGTCCTTTAAGCTCAAGTGGGAGGTATTTGATAGCGTCTAGATCATCACCGCGGGCCATGTGGATATGAAGGAGGTAGTCCTCGATCCATACCGCAGGATCTGTTATGCCATCGTACAATTCGATGTTTAGGGGTTTAAAACCCTCGGGGATTTGATGATCCATTACTTCATCTGTGAAGCATAGTGGGTGTGCTGCGCCTCTATACTGGGTTATATCACGACCTAGCTCAAATGAGCTTTGTCTGCTGTGCTCGGCCTGGCCGTATTTGCCATATCTGGCATGACAGTTATCGTCAAGTGTCAGGACCCCGATCCTAAATCACATCGATCTAGCATGTAACACATCATATCACTTTGCGGCCTCACGCACGGTATTCCCACGGGTGCCACCTTACCTGGCCCGGGACCGTTTGCGCCTTTTGGCTCACGTATATGATAGTGCCGCTGGCATCCATATGACAAAGAACCCGGGCTGACAGGGCTAGTCATGAACCCAAAGTGGCAGTAACTTACAGGGACAGACATACATGACCCAACAACGAACGTGTCGGTCATCGGCGAGTGAATCCAAGCTGTAGCACTGGGCTAGCAGGACTCCGGTGAACCAGGCTGTAGCGGGCTAACAGGACTCCGGAATTCATCGCGTGACATTTCCCCGAGGGGACAGACACAGGAACGAAGAAGGACACATGCCGGCCAGCCTAAGTGTTCCGGAGCAGTAGCAAGCTACCATGGCTCTGTGGAAACACTAGGAGACATTTCCCGGTAAGAGAGGCTACTAAGGATAAACAACTAGATAGTCAGATCCCACACATACCAAGCATTTCAATAACATACACACAATATGCTCGATATGTGCAAATACAACATGGCATCACAACATGACTCTACAACTCGAGTATTTATTCATTAGGCTCCGAGGAGCGAGATACTACAATCATGGAGAACACAATCAATGCAATGCAACAATACGATGCATGAATGTGACATGGCAATATGCTGTGGTTTGAGCTAATGCAACTAGCAACAGGTTAAATGAAGTTGGTTTGAATCCAAAATTCAAATCCAAACTCCATATGGGAAGGTTTAAATGCCATTTATATGATTTGTACTAAACAGCAGCCATAAGTTGCTCTAACATGCATGCAAATGGTACAGATGGATAGATTGGATTTTTCTGATCATTTTTCATATATAAATTATTTGATTTGGAGTTGCGGTTGAATTTCTATGAATTTTAGAAGTTTATACAATTTTCTGGAATTTTCTGTATAAGAATAAATCCAGTAAATGATTTATTGCATCAGGATCGCATCATGGTGATGTCAGCAGTCAACAGACCGGGTCCAGGTCAAACCTGAGGGTGGGCCCCACATGTCAGTGTCCTAGTTAATTAATAGAGGCTGTTAGTGCTAATTTTGTCCTAACTAAAAAGTGTCAGTGAGGCATGGGCCCACATGTAAGTGACCCAGAGGGTCATTAGATTACTGACTAATGGCGTTCTCGCCGGAGTTAGGCCGCCGGCGAGGTGCCGCGGTGGCAGGCGCTTCGGAAAACCGCTGTGCTGCACCGTTTGAGGCGGGGTTTGCTCCTACGTGTTCCTGGGAGCGAGCTACGTCGACCAGTGGTGGTGGCCGGAGCTGCGGTGGCTAGGACCAACGGCGGCGACCAAAACGGTGGCGGCCGGAGTTTCGGCGTCCGTGCAACTACGGCCTAAAGGACGCGGAGAGGCCGGGGAATAGGGGGAGTCGAAGCGGGCGCTAACAGGAAGGCGGCAGGGTAGGTCAGGGGCTCGGGGACGCTCCAGTTGCTGCGGATCGACGGCGATGGTCGGCGTTGCCGAAGCTTGAAGACGAGGAAGATGCTGGTGATGCAGGGCGTCCGGCGATGCTTGGCTTGGTGAGGAGGTCGAGGACGGAGTGATGGAGCTCGTGGTCGGCTCAGAAGGTCGAGGGGGAGGCAGTGGCTGCGGTGGTGGCGAGCGGTGGCGCGGCCATGGGGGCCTCAGCCATGAGGTGGGGAGCGAGGGAGATAGGGGAAAAGGTGAGCAGAGGAAGAGGGATAAAGTCCAGGGCATCCAGGCGTTTCCACGATGCAAGACGAGGACGCAGGAGGCGTTGACAGCGCGAAGCAGGAGGTGGAGCTCGGGTGCGCGCGTGTCGACACGCCAGCGTCCTTCTGGCACAAGGAGGAGGGTGACTGGCACGGGCCAGGTGGGCCGGCCCAGCCAGGTAAGTGGCCTCCTGGCCTTTATCTCTCTCTCTCTTTTTAAATTTAGTTTGCTTTTCTATTTTTCTGTAAATGTTGGGCTTTATTAAAAATACTAAAACATTTCCAAAAATCCTGCAAGTAATTGTGGGCTGTGTTGGGATTATTCCTAATAGCCCACACTTAAGTTCAGAATTAATTGAGCACTTAAAATAATATATAGCATTTAAATGCCCAATTGCAATAGTAAATGATTTAATTCAGTGACCAAATATGTCATGGAAAAATGTGCAACACCTCTGGTTATGGTTTCTAGCATTATCCAGAAATGATGAACATTTTTGAAAGCCATTTGGACTTACTGAAAATATTTTAGGTGAACCTAGTGAATTCCTTTAATGCTAGGGTTTGGACAATCCCCATTTCAAGTTCATTTGAAAAGTTAAACATGATGCACACATGAAGGGCTAGCCTACTGCATACCAGGACCAGGGATGTGACATCAAGTGTCGTGGGGCGCCCATGCGATCCATAGATCGATCTTGTTTCCCTTGCCTTGTCCTCCAATATGTCTTGCAGGTCTGGCGCATTTCCCCGTGCCTTGGTATTTGAGCGAGGCCAGGGTGCGGCTTGAGTGGATGGCCGAGAGGCCTATCTGTCCAGGCCATGAGGTGGCCGATCGGCCGCGTCATGCGCTACAGATGTAGGTTTAGGTGCTTCCTCCTCTAATCGGGGTAGCCGCCTGCGCTTTGGGTAGCTCTTGGAGGGGCGTTCGAGTTCGTACTCTTCGGCCGCAAGGACTTCAGTCCATCTGTCGGCTAGCAAATCTTGGTCATCTCTAAGATGCTGCTGTTTTTTTTGAGGCTGCTCGTCGTGGCCATAAGCCCGCGTTTGAAATGCTCCTGTTCGACGGGATCCTCAGGCACGGCAAATTCGTCGTCGTCGAGGCTTGCCTCGTCTTCGGAGCGAGGCATGTAATTATCGTCCTCTACCTCTCTGTCTGCCGCTCTCTCATGAGGGCTGGTTTCTCCATCCTCCTCTGGTGAATCCTGCTGGAGGGGGTTGTCTTCGGCACTGTCCGGGGTGTTATTATCTCCCATGCCGGAATCGCCATTTTTGCTTTGGCGGGATTTAGAGCGGCGCCGCTGACGCCGGCGCTTAGGCTGCTTCTTGGAGGGGTCATCCTCCGTTGTTCCGTCGCCATTCCCTTATTTTGGGGTGGCCACCATGCATATGTCGAACGACGAGGTGGCCTTCAAGTGCCCTATAGGCGCTGGTTCTTGGTCGTCTCCTTCATCGGCGTCCATACCGTCAATGTCTTCGGAGTCGAAGTCGAGCACGTCGGTTATATCATCGACAGTGGCTACGAAGTGGGTGGTGGGTGGGCGTTGAATTTCTTCATCGTCCGCAACCCAACCTTGCTGACCATAGTCCGGCCAGGGCTCTCCTGATAAAGAGAGAGACTTTAGTGAATTCAGAATGTTGCCGAAGGGCGAGTGCTAAAAGATGTCCGCGACGGAGAACTCCATGATCGGCACCCAATCGGGTTTGATCGGCAGGGGCGCAGGAGGTTCGGAGTCCCGATAGGAGTCCGGCACCCTCGAGTCGCGAACTTCACAAAGGACAAGGCTGGTGTTCGGCTCGATCGCCGTAGAGATTGCAGCCCCCGAGGCGGTGTCCAGCCACCCGTCCTTGATTGGCGCAGTCGGCTGTGAACTAAGGGTCGGAGCGGACACTGGGGCGGCCTCCTAGGCACTGTTCGGTGGCAGAGCTAGATCATGCCCATCGTGACAGTGCAGCGCGCTCGGCTGTGGCTCGAACCCCTTGAAGATCAAGTCTCCGCGGATGTCAGCCGTGTAGTTCAAACTTCCAAATCTGACCTGATGGCCAGGGGCGTAGCTTTCGATCTGCTCCAGATGGCCAAGCGAATTGGCCCATAGTGCAAAGCCGCCGAATATGAAGATCTGTCCGGGAAGAAAAGTCTCACCCTGGACCGCGTCATTGTTGATGATCAGAGGAGCCATCGGGCCTAAAGATGACGACACAGAGGAACTCTCAATGAAAGCACCAATGTTGGTGTCAAAACCGGCGGATCTCGGGTAGGGGGTCCGGAACTGTGCATCTAGGCAGATGGTAACAGGAGACAAGGGACACGATGTTTTTACCCAGGTTCGGGCCCTCTCGATGGAGGTAAAACCCTACTCCTGCTTGATTAATATTGATGATATGGGTAGTACAACAGTAGATCTACCATGAGATCATAGAGGCTAAACCCTAGAAGCTAGTCTATGGTATGATTGTTGTTCGTCCTACGGACTAAAACCCCCCGGTTTATATAGATACCGGAGAGGGCTAGGGTTACACAGAGTCAGTTACAATGGGAGGAGATCTACATATCCGTATCGCCAAGCTTGCCTTCCACGCCAAGGAATGTCCCATCCGGACACGGGACGAAGTCTTCAATCTTGTATCTTCATAGTCCAGGAGTCCGGCCAAAGGTTATAGTCCGGTCATCCGGACACCCCCTAATCCGGGACTCCCTCATTTGGTAGATTGGCCTTTCTTGCCACAGGAGAAGTGCTTAGCTTTGGGTTCAATCTTGTGGTGTTCTTACCCAGTGACAGAATGGGTTGCAAGACACATATTGTATTGTTGCCATCGAGGATAACAAGATGGGGTTTATATCATACTGCATGTGTTTATCCCTCTACATCATGTCATCTTGCTTAATGCGTTACTCTGTTCTTATGAACTTAATACTCTAGATGCAGGCAGGAGTCGGTCGATGTGTGGAGTAATAGTAGTAGATGCAGGCAGGAGTCGGTCTACTTGTTATGGACGTGATGCCTATATACTTGATCATGCCTAGATCAATTGCTCGACAGTAATTTGTTCACCCACTGTAATACTTATGCTATCTTGAGAGAATCCTCTAGTGGAACCTATGGCCTCCGGGTCTATCTCTTATCATATTTGCTTTCAATCTACCTTTATTTGCATCTTTACTTTTTGCATCTATATCAATAAATACCAAAACTATATTTATCTTATCATACTATCTTTATTAGATCTCACTCTCGCAAGTGGACGTGAAGGTATTGACAACCCCTTTATTGTGTTGGTTGCGAGTTCTCAGTTTGTTTGTGCAGGTACGTGGGACTTTTGAGGACCCTCCTACTGGATTGATACCTTGGTTCTCAAAACTGAGGGAAATACTTACGCTACACTTTGCTGCATCACCCTCTCCTCTTCGAGGAAAACCAACACAACCTCAAGATGTAGCAAGAAGGATTTATGGCGCCATTGCCGGGGAGGTCTTCTCTCAAGTCATGACATACAAAGTACCTATCACAAACCCATCTCCCTCGCATTTACATTATTTGCCATTTGCCTCTCGTTTTCCTCTCCCCCACTTCACCCTTGCCGTTTTATTCGCCCTCTCTTTCCCAATCTCCTCCTCTCTTTTCGCTTGCCGTTTTTCTGTTTGCTTGTGTGTTGGATTACTTGTTGCCATGGCGCAAGATAATACCAAATTGTGTGATTTCTCGAATACCAATAATAATGATTTCCTTAGTACTCTGATTGCTCCTCTTAATGATGTTTAGTCTTATGAAATCAATACCGCTTTGCTGAATCTTGTCATGAAAGATCAATTTGCCGGCCTTCCTAGTGATGATGCCGCTACTCAACTAAACAATTTTTTTGATTTGTGTGATATGCAAAGGAAGAAAGATACGGATAACAATATTGTCAAATTGAAGTTATTTCCGTTTTCACTTAGAGATCGTGCTAAAGTTTGGTTTTCGTCTTTGCCTAAAAATAGTATTGATTCTTGGAACAAGTGCAAAGATGCTTTTATCTCTAAGTATTTTCCTCCCGCTAAGATCATCACTCTTAGGAATGATATTATGAATTTTAAACAACTTGATCATGAGCATGTTGCCCAATCTTGGGAAAGAATGAAATTGATGCTTCGCAATTGCCCTACTCATGGTTTGAGTTTATGGATGATCATACAAAAAATTTATGCCGGTTTGAACTTTGCTTCTAGAAATCTCTTAGATTCGGCCGCGGGAGGCACGTTTATGGAAATTACGTTAGGAGATGCTACCAAATTGCTTGATAATATTATGGCTAATTATTCTCAATGGCACACCGAAAGATATTCTAGTAAAAAAGTGCATGCTATAGAAGAAATCAATGTTTTGAGTGGAAAGACGGATGAACTTATGAAGATGTTTGGTACTAAAAATACTCCTCTTGATCCCAATGATATGCCTTTGTCTTCCTTGATTGAGAATAATAATGAATCTATGGATGTGAATTTTGTTGGTAGGAATAGTTTTGGAAATAATGCTTATAGAGGAAATTTTAATGCTAGACCGTTCCTTAGTAATCCCTCTAATAATTATGGAAATTCCTACAATAATTCTTATGGTAATTTTAATAAGATGCCCTCTGATTTTGAGAATAGTAATCCCTCTAATAATTATGGAAATTCCTACAATAATTCTTATGGTAATTTTAATAAGATGCCCTCTAATTCCTTAGTAATCCCTCTAATAATTATGAAAAATTGCTCAAAGTTGATGATTTGGCTAGGAACGTTGATAGACTTTCGCTTGATTTTAATTCTCTTAAACTTGGATCTTCTTCTCCTAAGAATGATATCAATGAGTCTCTCAAATTAATGAGAATTTCCATTGACGAGTGCAAGGAAAGAACCGCTAGATTGCGTGCTTAAAAAGGAAGCTTTATAAAAGCGTGTTCTTCTAGTCTTCATGAAAATAATGATGAGGATCTTAAAGTTATTGATGCGTCTCCGAAGAGAGATTGGAGAATCCTCAACTTCTAATAATATTGAACCTACTATCTGGGATTTCAAGGAATTTGATGATTATAATTGCTCTTTAAAAGGTTGTATTTCCTTGTTGCAATCTGTTGTTAATTCTCCTCATGCTTATAGTCAAAATAAAGCTTTTACCAAACATATTGTTGATGCCTTGATGCAATCTTATGATGAAAAACTTAATTTGGAAGTTTCTATACCTAGAAAACTTAATGATGAGTGGGAACCTACAATAAAGATTATAATTAAAGATTATGAGTGTTTTGCTTTGTGTGATTTGGGTGCTAGTGTTTCCACGATTCCGAAAATTTTATGTGATATTCTAGGTTTCCATGATCTTGATGATTGATCTTTAAATTTGCACCTTGCGGATTCCACCATTAAAAAGCCTATGGGAAGAATCAATGATGTTCTCATTGTTGCAAATAGAAATTGGGTGCCTGTAGATTTTATTGTTCTTGATATAGATTGCAATCTTTCTTGCCCTATTATTCTTGGTAGACCTTTCCTTAGAACGATTGGTGCGATTATTGATATGAAGGAAGGGAATATTAGATTTCAATTTCCATTAAAGAAAGGCATGGAGCACTTTCCAAGAAAGAAAGTCAAATTACCTTATGAATCTATCATGCGTGCTACTTATGAATTTAGTGCCAAAGATGGTACTCGTTAGACCTATCCTTGCTTTTTATGCCTAGCTAGGGGCGTTAAACAATAGCGCTAGTTGGGAGGCAACCCAATTTTCTTTATGTTTTTTGTTTTTGCTCCTATTTATTAATAAATCTTGCATCTACCTTCTTGTTAGATGTGTTTTTATTTTTTAATTAGTGTTTGTGCCAAGTAGAACCTATAGGATAACCTACGATGATAGTTGATTTGATTCTGCTGAAAAACAGAAACTTTGCACGCATGAATATAATTTTGATAAATCACAGGAACGTTCTTTTGAGTTGATTCTTTTTGTTGCTGTTCAATAAACAAATTGTCCAGGACTTCCTATTTTGGTAGGATTTTTAGAGTTCCATAAGTTTGCGTTAGTTACACATTGCTACAGACTGTTCTGTTTTTGACAGATTCTGTTTTTCGTGTGTTGTTTACTTATTTCAATGCATCTATTGATAGTAATTCAGTCTATGAACCATAAAGAAGTTGGAATACAGTAGGTTTAACACCAAATTTAATAAAGAATGAGTTCATGGTAGTACCTTATGTCACGCCCAATATGCGACCCTATCCAAAAGGAACTCGAAGGTCCCACCAAGGATAGACCCGCATATTGAAACGCTTTTGCAAGGTGGATATCATTACATCAACATTACATAGTAGATGGGGATACATACAAAAGGCATACAATGCCACACAAATACAACATCGCATCATACATAAGAGCAACATCCGACTATGGATGAAACACAAATAGAAACTCAAACAACATCCACCATGCTAGCCCAGGCTGCCGACCTGGATCCTATCCCCTGATCGAAGAAGCAGAAGAAGAACTCAACGCAAGCAAGCATCGCTCTCGCGTCATGATCATCACAAAACCTGTACCTGCAACTGTTGTTGTAGTAATCTGTGAGCCACGAGTACTCAGCAATCCCATTACCATGGGTATCAAGACTAGCAAAGCTTAAATGGGTAAGGAAGGGGTAAAGTGGTGAGGTTGCAGCAGCGACTAAGCATATATGGTGGCTAACATACGCAAATGAGAGCGAGAAGAGAAACAATGGAACAGTCGTGAAGCTAGCAATGATCAAGAGGTGATCCTGAACTCCTACTTACGTCAATCATAACCCACAAACCGTGTTCACTTCCCGGACTCCGCCGAAAAGAGACCATCACGGCTACACACGCGGTTGATGCGTTTTATTATGAATCAGGTGTCAAGTTATCTACAACCGGACATTAACAAATTCCCATCTGCCTATAACCGCAGGGACGGCTTTCGAAATATTATACCCTGCAGGGTTGTCCCAACTTAGCCCATGATAAGCTCTCGCGATCAACGAAGGATATTCCTTCTCCCAGGAAGACCCGATCAGACTCGGAATCCCAGTTTACAAGACATTTCGACAATGGTAAAACAAGACTAGCAAAGCCGCCCAATGCGCCGACAATCCCGATAGGATCTGCACACATCTCGTTCTCAGGGCAACACCGGATGAGCAATCCGTACAACTAAAACCAGACCTCAAGTTTCCCTGAGGGGGTGCTGCAAAGGTCTCTAGTTCGGACCAACACTTAGACAAGCACTGGCCCCGGGGGGGGGGGGGCTATAATAAAGATGACCCTTGGTTTAATTACTCCCAATGGAAAAGTAGGTGGTGGTGAGGCAAATGGTAAAACCAAAGTTGGGCCTTGCTGGAGGAGTTTTATTCAAAGCGAACTGTCAAGGGGGTCCGATAAATCACTCGACCGCGTAAGGAACGCAAAATCCGGGAACATAATACCGGTATGACGGAAACTAGGGCGGCAAGAGTGGAACAAAACACCAGGCATAAGGCTGAGCCTTCCACCCTTTACCAAATATATAGATGCATTAATTAAATAAGAGATATTGTGATATCCCAACAAAATCCTGTCCACCATGGAGCAATCTTCAACTTCACCTGCAACTAACAACGCTATAAGAGGGGCTGAGCAAAGCGGTAACATAGCCAAACAACGGTTTGCTAGGCAGGGTGTCAAAGGTTAGAGGTTCATGGCAATTTGGGAGGCTTGAGGAGCAAAAGATAGGTAACGCAACATAGCGATAGAACAAAGCAACTAGCATAGCAATGATAGTAGTGAGATCCAGGGTAGCGGTCATCTTGCCTGAAATCCCGCAAGGAAGAAGAACGAGTCCATGAAGAAGATGAAGCCACGAAGACTAGCCAAGCGTAGACGAACGAATCCTCACGATCGCAACGAAACGGGAACTATGGAGAAGAAGCACACAACATGGTAAACACACCACACATAGACAAGACATGATGCACAACAAGCATGATGCATGACAAAGCTACATGAAGCTACTCATGGCAAGAGATGATGCAAACAAGAGCAACACATCAAGGCAAGTTTAAATGAGACCGGGAACAACATATAACAATTCCGGTAAGTCTTCATATGCAAATTTCGAAATTGGTCCAGATCTGAATAAACCTTATGTTCAAGTTGTTAAACTGCAAGTTAAGAGGCACCAAGATGATCTACACGAGATTCTAGTCAAGTTATATATAAAGTTCATTTAATTCGGAGCTGCGGCCTAGAAGATATGAGCAAAACAAGTTCAACATGGCATTGATGCAAAATGCATACAAACGTCAAGCAAACACCTCAAAACAAGGATGCAACAAGATAATATGAAGCTACATGCAATTCTAGGCAAGTTTCCTATAGAGCACACTCAAAACGGAGCAACGGTTCAACACACACACACTATACAAGTTATAGCAACAATCTGTCCAAAACAGCAACTAGGCATATTGCAAGCATCAAAACAATAAGCTACAGCATCTCAATATGAAAACAAAAGGCATGGTCATGATGTACAAGTAAAGCATAACAAAACATGAACACTGAGCTATCTCCAGAAATCACTAGAACATGCTCAAAGGCACATGGCAAGATTGCAAGTAATAACAGTTTCACACTTTGGCAGAAATAACATCAGGTTGCAATGTTTAGAGATATCAAACAACATGTTACAGGAACTTATCATGGCAAACAAAGGCATGGCATGAATCTACTAGAAGCATAGAACAAAAATACTTTACTGACCAAGAGCCAAAAATGCACAGAAAATATGATGGCACCCATGTAAACATGGCAAAAGATATGACAGATCCAAACATGGCAAGAACAACAATAAGTAGGCATGTTGGTGAGCTTGAACCACTCACTACAGAGCAAAACATGGTATGGCAAGGCAACCAACAGTAACAAGACATGTTTATGAAGCTAAGCATGGCAATGGCAAGTTCATAGGATGCATGGATCACTAGCAACAATCATGGGAACATTGAACTTCATGTTAACAGGCTGACAACAACATCATTTCGCAACTTTGGAGCAAGATATGAACAATCTACAGCAAGCTATAGATGCAACCAGGGGCATGGATGGATAGACCATAACCATATGTACAAAACATCCTTACTGAAGTATCTCAAAATAAGCATGGATCTCTCTGTAGCATCAGGTTTACATGGCATCAAAATAACAGCAGAACAGGGACTGAAATCAGCAACATCACGAGGCCTAGTTTACATGCTTGTGCTAGTCACCACATTGATCACAAAAATACATGGTAAGCACCTCTGTAAAGAAGACATGTCTTAGATCAAAACACATGTGGATATCAACCTCATAGGATGCACACATCAAACATGGAAAAAATGACAAATCATCAAGTTATAACAGTTTCAGCAGATCAACAACAACATGCACTCTTCCAACAGCATTTCGGGCATCAAGATGAGCTCAAATGAAAATGAAGTACTCGTCGAGGCGAACAATTTGACATATTACACGCACGAAACGGAGCAGTATGCATGAAGATATGATGCGATGAACATGGCTAAAATATGCAAACAAACGGGGACAGGGATTTTCGGGGTCAACCTCCAGATCTGGATCTGGGCGGCGCGGAAGCCGAGGACGGCCGGAGACGGGGCAGCGGCTCGCCGGAGTCGAGGTAGAAGGTGGGGAAGGTTGCCGTCGGACGCGGGGAGAGGCCAGGCGCGGCGCCGGAAGGCGGGGAGCGGCGAGGTGCGGAAGGCGGCGAGGCAGGGAGCCGGGGCTCGGGGCGGAGCCCAGCGTCGGCGGCGAGTCCGGCGGGGCAGAGCCCGGCGGCGGTGGGGCAGCATGGGTCCCGCGGCGGAGCAGCAGCGGCGGGGCAAGGCGACGCCTTGGGGCGCGGGGCGGAGGACGGCGCCGGCCGGGGACGGCGGGAGGTCACCGGCATCGGCGGGTGGCGGAGGGCGGCGGCGGCCGGGCGCGCCGGCAAGCGGAGGAGCGCGCGGGCAGCGCGGGCCCGGCGTGGCCCGGCTCGGCCCGGGGCGGGCCGGATCTGGGCCCCGGGTGGCCGGCGCGCCGGTTGGAGGAGAGCAGCGGCGAGGCGATGTGGCGACGCCGGATTGGCAGGAGCGAGGTGGCCGGTGGACATGTCCGGCTCGGGATGGACAGGTCCAGCGGCGCGAGGGGAGCGGGGCTAGGGTTAGGTTGGAATTCATCCGCGAATTTCGGAGGGGGAAGTGTTTATATAGGTAGAGGGAGCTAGGAGAGTCCAAATGAGGAGCGGTTTTCACCCACACGATCGTGATAGAACGAACGAGAGCATGGAGGGGAGTTTGCTGGGCTTTGGGCCACTTTGGAAGGGTGTTGGGCTGCAAAGAAGGGGGGCCTTACGGTTACCGGGTTAACCGTTGGAGTACCAAACGACCTCCAAATGGCACGAAACTTGACAGGCGGTCTACCGGTGGTGTACCAAGGCCGCTTGGCAAACCTCGGTCCATTCCGAGAACGTTTAACACCCGCACACGCAAAGAGGCAAAAGGGGAACGCCGGAGGACATAGGAGTGCCGGATTGCAAAATGGACAACGGGGAAATGCTCGAATGCGTGAAACGAACACGTATGCAAAATGAGATGCACATGATGACATGGCAAAGTGCAACACGCAAGCAAATGACATGGCAACGACGGCGAGTAACTGGCAGACACCTGGTGCATCGAAACCGGGGTGTTACAACACTCCTCCACTAACAAGAGATCTCGTCCCGAGATCTTAGGACCAAGACGGAAGGGAAAAAGGGATGAGGTGAAACCAGCACTCAAGAGAAGAAGCAAAGAATTGAGAGCACTCGAGAAGAAGAAAGGAACGAAGAGAATGACGAGAATCGAAATCTCACGGAATTAGATAGACTATGAAACCACTCCGGTTAGAACGAGATAAGAAATGAATAAGACTGAAAGGATTTAGGCAGCACTCCGGCTAAAAATGTAAGGAATAGAACATGAACTTGAGAGGATGGAGTGATACTTGCTGAACTCTTGCAGAATGAATTAAATCATAAAGAACCACCATGAAGAACTCCGGTGAAAAAAAGATGATGAGATAGAAATGAAGGAGGAAAGAAAAAAATTAAACCTTGCGGTGATTTAGATGGAGGTTCCGACGAAATGTCCGAGGAAAATTTGAACTCTGGAAAAGAAAAGATGAAAACACTTGGAACTAGAATTTATTCATCAAGAACAAACTCCAAAGGAAGGGATTACTCGCTTGGATGGAATAAGAATAAGATTTATTGTATGCTTATCCTTCATCAAATTAAATTGATGACAAGCAATGGATTTTTCATACTACTTATTCTTCTTGAAAAGGATTAAGAAGTGGCATATCGCAAACTTTGAGAAAGTCTTCATGAACCACCGGTAGGATTGAAAGAACGAATGAAATAAAATGATAAACAAGGAAAAGAATCTTGAACGAACCACCGTAAGAATTAAAAAATGACTGAGGAAAGAGAATGAATCACCATGAAGAATTTGAAGAACCAATATGCTCGAGGGGATTTAGATGCAAAAGAATCAAAGAGAAAATGAGCTGATTAAAGAACACTTGAATGAAGCACCGGGATAAATAGAGAACGATAACTGGAATGATGGCCTCCGGTGAAAAGAAATGGGAAAACAACTCCTGACATACTCCGGATGGGTAAGAAAGAATATCTTACAAACGGAATAATTCGAGACGATAGCATGAAACTAGCACCACGAAACTTTGAGAGAACGGGCACGAGGAAAAACTTCTTCGATCTTCAAAGCTGAGAAAGACGACGAGAAACACCACCGAAATTACTGAGATACTCCGGGAGAATGAAAACCGAAAAGGTTGAGCCAACAATGAAAAGAATTTGAAAGCAATCTTGGAGAAGGCATGTGACTGATGGGATCCATTCTTACATCACACTTGAAAAGAATTGAGAATAACTCCGGGGAAATTAGAAGAGTCAGGTAAGATCCTGGGAAAAAACCTGTGGGTTAGGGCCCACTGACGAGATAACACCGTTGAAAAGGATTGTTGAAGAGGTAGATGATGCACCGGAACAACTAAAATATTTGAATGAGGTGACAACCTCGAATTAATTGAAACACAGATGAATCTCCTGAGATGACTTCCGAACTTCGGAATGATTGAATGGCGAGAGGCAAACGAGCAAGGAGAACACTTAAGCCGAGGAAAAAGAATATGATCAATCCGAAAAACATGAATTGAGTCCAACGGAGAAGAAAAAGAGATGAAGAATATCGAACAAAATGAGAATTCACCGGTTGAAACAATTGACGAAAGACTAAAGAGGCTCCACATGAATGAAATAGATGGTCGAGAGAGAGTCAGACTCTGGGATGAAAAGGGTGGGAGGGCTGGAAAACAAAGGCAACTTGGAAGGTGGAATCGACGAACAACTTGAAGAGAAACACCGGTTGAAAGAAGGCAAAGGCTTCACACGAGTAGGATGGATACTCGATTATGAACTCCGGTTCCAAGAGGAAAAGGGAGGGCGGGTGGGAAAAGAAAAACAACTAAGGAATGAACTCAATGATGAAGAGGCTCGAGTCAACTTGACGAGAAATGCACCGGATAAAAGAGGATGGACAACTCACTAAACTAACCACGTGATCCTAAAGAAAAATTTGAATGGGAAGTGGAGTAATTCAAAACACCTACGTCAAGATTCCTCACCAGAGCGACAAAGGGGATGAGGAGTAAAAAGAATTCCTACTCTCCAATATAACTAGACTCCGAAAACAGTTTTCTTCTAGACTCAACAACGGCCAAACTACACGATCAATCAAGGGGGCTCCTAGGGTCGGTCGAGGCTCTGATACCAACTTGTCACGCCCAATATATGACCCTATCCAAAAGGAACTCGAAGGTCCCACCAAGGATAGACCCGCATATTGAAACGCTTTTGCAAGGTGGATATCATTACATCAACAGTACATAGTAGATGGGGATACATACAAAAGGCATACAATACCACACAAATACAACATCGCATCATACATAAGAGCAACATCCAACTACGGATGAAACACAAACAGAAACTCAAACGACATCCACCCTGCCGACCTGGAACCTATCCCCTAATCGAAGAAGCAGAAGAAGAACTCAACGCAAGCAAGCATCGCTCTCGCGTCATGATCATCGCAAAACCTGTACCTGCAACCGTTGTTGTAGTAATCTGTGAGCCACGAGGACTCAGCAATCCCATTACCATGGGTATCAAGACTAGCAAAGCTTAAATGGGTAAGGAAGGGGTAAAGTGGTGAGGTTGCAGCAGCGACTAAGCATATATGGTGGCTAACATACGCAAATGAGAGGGAGAAGAGAAACAATGGAACGGTCGTGAAGCTAGCAATGATCAAGAGGTGATCCTGAACTCCTACTTACATCAATCATAACCCAAAAACCGTGTTCACTTCCCGGACTCCGCCGAAAAGAGACCATCATGGCTACACACGCGGTTGATGCGTTTTATTATGAATCAAGTCTCAAGTTATCTACAACCGGACATTAACAAATTCCCATCTGCCTATAACCGCAGGCACGACTTTCGAAAGATTATACCCTGCAGGGGTGTCCCAACTTAGCCCATGATAAGCTCTCGCGATCAACGAAGGATATTCCTTCTCCCAAGAAGACCCGATCAGACTCGGAATCCCGGTTTACAAGACATTTCGACAATGGTAAAACAAGACCAGCAAAGCCGCCCGATGCGCCAACAATCCCGATAGGAGCTACACATATCTCGTTCTCAGGGCAACACCGGATGAGCAATCCGTACAACTAAAACCAGAACTCAAGTTTCCCTGAGGGGGCGCTGCAAAGGGCTCTAGTTCAGACCAACACTTAGACAAGGACTGGCCCGGGGGGGGCTATAATAAAGATGACGCTTGGGTTAATTACTCCCAAGGGAAAAGTAGGTGGTGGTGAGGCAAATGGTAAAACCAAAGTTGGGCCTTGCTGGAAGAGTTTTATTCAAAGCGAACTGTCAAGGGGGTCCCATAAATCACCCGACCGCGTAAGGAACGCAAAATCCGGGAACATAATACCGGCATGACGGAAACTAGGGCGGCAAGAGTGGAACAAAACACCAGGCATAAGGCCGATCCTTCCACCGTTTACCAAATATATAGATGCATTAATTAAATAAGAGATATTGTGATATCCCAACAAAATCCTGTCCACCATGGAGCAATCTTCAACTTCACCTGCAACTAACAATGCTATAAGAGGGGCTGAGCAAAGCGGTAACATAGCCAAACAACAGTTTGCTAGGAAGGGTGTCAAAGGTTAGAGGTTCATGGCAATTTGGGAGGCTTGAGGAGCAAAAGATAGGTAACGCAGCATAGCGATAGAACGAAGCAACTAGCATAGCAATGATAGTAGTGAGATCCAGCATAGCGGTCATCTTGCCTGAAATCCCGCAAGGAAGAAGAACGAGTCCGTGAAGAAGATGAAGCCACGAAGACTAGCCAAGCATAGACGAACGAATCCTCACGATCGCAACGAAACGGGAACTATCGAGAAGAAGCACACAACATGGTAAACACACCACACATAGACAAGACATGATGCACAACAAGCATGATGCATGACAAAGCTACATGAAGCTACTCATGGCAAGAGATGATGCAAACAAGAGCAACACATCAAGGCAAGTTTAAATGAGGCCGGGAACAACATATAACAATTCCGGTAAGTCCTCATATGCAAATTTCGAAATTGGTCCAGATCTGAATAAACCTTATGTTCAAGTTGTTAAACTGCAAGTTAAGAGGCACCAAGATGATCTACACGAGATTCTAGTCAAGTTACATATAAAGTTCATTTAATTCGTAGCTACGGCCTAGAAGATATGAGCAAAACAAGTTCAACATGGCATTGATGCAAAATGCATACAAACGTCAAGCAAACACCTCAAAACAAGGATGCAACGTGATAATATGAAGCTACATGCAATTCTAGGCAAGTTTCCTATAGAGCACACTCAAAACGGAGCAACGGTTCAACACACACACACTATACAAGTTATAGCAACAATCTGTCCAAAACAGCAACTAGGCATATTGCAAGCATCAAAACAATAAGCTACAGCATCTCAATATGAAAAAAAGGCATGGTCATGATGTACATGTAAAGCATAAGAAAACATGAACACTGAGCTATCTCCAGAAATCACTAGAACATGCTCAAACACACATGGCAAGATTGCAAGTAATAACAGTTTCAGACTGGCAGAAATAACATCAGGTTGCAATGTTTAGAGCTATCAAACAACATGTTACAGGAACTTATCATGGCAAAGAAAGGCATGGTATGAATCTACTAGAAGCATAGAACAAAAATCCTTTTCTGACCAAGAGCCAAAAAGGCACAGAAAATATAATGGCACCCATGTAAACATGGCAAAAGATATGACAGATCCAAACATGGCAGGAACAACAATAAGTAGGCATGTTGGTGAGCTTGAACCACTCACTACAGAGCAAAACATGGCATGGCAAGGCAACCAACAGTAAGAAGACATGTTTATGAAGCTAAGCATGGCAATGGCAAGTTCATAGGATGCATGGATCACTAGCAACAATCATGGGAACATTGAACTTCATGTTAACAGGCTGACAGCAACATCATTTAGCAACTTTGGAGCAAGATATGAACAATCTACAGCAAGCTATAGATGCAACCAGGGGCATGGATGGATAGACCATAACCATATGTACAAAACATCCTTACTAAAGTATCTCAAAATAAGCATGGATCTCTCTGTAGCATCAGGTTTACATGGCATCAAAATAATAGCAGCACAGGGACTGAAATCAGCAACATCACGAGGCCTAGTTTACATGCTTGGGCTAGTCACCACATTGATCACAAAAATACATGGTAAGCACCTCTGTAAATAAGACATGGCATAGATCAAAACACATGTGGATATCAACCTCATAGGATGCACACATCAAACATGGAAAAAATGACAAATCATCAAGTTATAACAGTTTCAGCAGATCAACAGCAACATGCACTCTTCCAACAGCATTTCGGGCATCAAGATGAGCTCAAATGAAAATGATGCAATGGAATGAAATGAAGTACTCGTCGAGGCGAACAATTTGACATATTACACGCACGAAACGGAGCAGTATGCATGAAGATATGATGCGATGAACATGGCTAAAATATGCAAACAAACGGGGACTTAGGGATTTCCGGGGTCAACCTCCAGATCTGGATCTGGGCGGCGCGGAAGCCGAGGACGGCCGGAGACGGGGCGGCGGCTCGCCGGAGTCGAGGTAGAAGGTGGGGAAGGTTGCCGGCGGACGCGGGGCGAGGCCGGGCGCGGCGCCGGCCGGCGGGGAGCGGCGAGGCGCGGATGGCGGCGAGGCAGGGAGCCGGGGCTCGGGGTGGAGCCCAGCGTCGTTGGCGAGTCCGGCGGGGCAGCACGGGTCCCACGGCGGAGCGGCAGCGGCGGGGCGAGGCGACGCCTCGGGGCGCGGGGCGGAGCACGGGCCGAAGGACGGCGCCGGCCGGGGACGGCGGGAGGTCGCCGGCGTCGGCGGGTGGCGGAGGGCGACGGCGGCCGGGCGCGCCGGCGAGCAGAGGATCGCGCGGGCGGCGCGGGCCCGACGTGGCCCGGTTTGGCCCGGGGCGGGCCGGATCTGGGCCCCGGGTGGCCGGCGCGGAGGGAGGCGAGGTGGCGCGCGCCGGTTGGAGGAGAGCAGTGGCAGGGTAACGTGGCGGTGCCGGATTGGCCGGAGCGAGGTGGCCGGTGGACATGTCCGGCTCGGGATGGACATGTCCGGCGGCGCGAGGGGAGCGGGGCTAGGGTTAGGGTGGAATTCATCCGCGAATTTCGGAGGGGGAAGTGTTTATATAGGTAGAGGGAGCTAGGAGAGTCCAAATGAGGAGCAGTTTCGCCCACATGATCATGATCGAACGAACGAGAGAATGGAGGGGAGTTTGCTGGGCTTTGGGCCACTTTGGAAGGGTGTTGGGCTGCAAAGAGAAGGGGGGCCTTACGGTTACCCAGTTAACCGTTGGAGTACCAAACGACCTCCAAATGGCACGAAACTTGACAGGCGGTCTACCGGTGGTGTACCAAGGCCGCTTGGCAAACCTCGGTCCATTCCGAGAATGTTTAACACCCGCACACACAAAGAGGCAAAAGGGGAACGCCGGAGGACATAGGAGTGCAGGATTGCAAAACGTACAACGGGGAAAATGCTCGGATGCGTGAAACGAACACGTATGCAAAGTGAGATGCACATGATGACATGGCAAAGTGCAACACGCAAGAAAATGACATGGCAACGACGGCGAATAACTGGCAGACACCTGGCGCATCGAAACCGGGGCGTTACACCTTATGTGGTGGTTTTGTTTTCTTTCACTGATGGAGCTTATAAGATTTCCTGTTGAGTTTTGTGTTGTGAGGTTTTCAAGTTTTGGGTAAAGCTTTTATGGACTATGGAATAAGGAGTGGAAAGAGCCTAAGATTGGGGATGCCCATGGCACCCCAATATTTTCAAGGATAGCCAAAAGCCTAAGCTTGGGGATGCCCCGGGAAGGCATCCCCTCTTTCGTCTTCGTTCATTGGTAACTTTACTTGGAGCTATATTTTTATTTGCTACATGATATGTGTTTTGCTTGGAGCGTTGTGTATTATATTAGTCTTTGATTTTTAGTTTACCACAATCATCCTTGCTGTACACACCTTTTGGGAGAATCCTATTTGATTAGAATTTGCTAGAATACTCTATGGGCTTCACCTATATCTTTTGAGCTTGATAGTTTTTGCTCTAGTGCTTCACTTATATCTTTTAGAGCACGGTGGTGTCTTAATTTTGAAAAAATTGCTAGTCTCTCATGCTTCACTTATAATATTTTGAGAGTCTTTGAGAACAACATGGTATTTGCTATGATCATAAAGTTGGTCCTAGAATGATGAGCATCCAAGTTGGGTATAATAAAAACTATCATAGGAAGTGAATTGGATGCTATGATCAATTTGATACTTGATAATTGTTTTGAGATATGGAGGTAGTGATATTAAAGTCATGCTAGTTGGGAGATTATGAATTTAAAGAATACTTGTGTTGAAGTTTGTGATTCCCATAGCATGCACGTATGGTGAACTGCTTTGTGATGAAATTGGAACACAATTTTATTTATTGATTGTCTTCCTTGTGAGTGGAGGTCAGGGACGAGCGATGGTCTTTCCTACCAATCTATCCCCCTAGGAGCATGCACGTAGTGCTTTGGTTTTTGATTACTTCTAAATTTTTGCAACAAGTATATGAGTTCCTTTGATTAATGTTGAGTCCATGGATTATACACACTCTTTCACCCTTCCACCATTGCTAGCCTCTCTTGTATCGTGCAATTTTTGCCATTACCATACACCCACCATTTACCTTCCTCAAAATAGCCACCACATCTACCTATTATGGCATTTCCATAGCCATTCCGAGATATATTTCCATGCAACTTTCCACCGTTCCGTTCATATGACACGCATTACTTTTGTCATATTGTTTTTTGCATGATCATGTAGTTGACATTTTATTTGTGGCAAGGCCACCTTCATAATTTTCATACATGTCGCTCTTGATTCATTACATATCCCGGTACACCGCCGGAGGCATTCATATAGAGTCATATGTTGTTCTAGCTTTGAGTTGTAAATCCATAGAAGTGTGATGATCTTCATTATTAGAGCATTGTCCTAGTGAGGAAAGGATGATGAAGACTATGATTCCCCCACAAGTCGGGATGAGACTTCGGACTTTACAAAAAGAAAAAAAAGAGAAAGAAAAAAGATAAAGGACAAAAAAGGGGGGGGGGAAGGCCAAAGAAAAAAGAAAAAAAAGAAAAAAAGAAGAAAGAGAAAAAAAATAAAATGAGAGAAAAAGAGAGAAGGAACAATGCTACTATCTCTTTTTCCACACTTGTGCTTCAAAATAGCACCATGATCTTCATGATAGAGAGTCTCATATGTTGTCACTTCCATATACTAGTGGGAATTTTTCATTATAGAACTTGACCTGTATATTCCAATGATGGGCTTCGTCAAAAGTGCCCTAGGTCTTTGTGAGCAAGCAAGTTGGATGCACCCCACTTAGTTTCTTTTGTTGAGCTTTCATATATTTATAGCTCTAGTGCATCCGTTGCATGGCAATCCCTACTCACTCACATTGATATCTATTAATGGGCATCTCCATAGCCCGTTGATACGCCTAGTTAATGTGAGACTATCTTCTCCTTTTTGTCTTCTCCACAACCATCATTCTATTCCACTTATAGTGCTATGTCCATGGCTCACGCTCATGTATTGCGTGAAAGTTGAAAAAGTTTGAGATTATTAAAGTATGAAACAATTGCTTGGCTTGTCATCGGGGTTGTGTATGATTAAATACTTTGTGCGATGAAGATAGAGCATAGCCAGACTATATGATTTTGTAGGGATTACTTTCTTTAGCCATGTTATTTTGAGAAGACATGATTACTTTGATTAGTATGCTTGAAGTATTACTATTTATTATGTCAATATGAACTTTTATTTTGTATTCATTTGGATCTGAACATTCATGCCACAATAAAGAAAATTACATTATGAATTATGCTAGGTAGCATTCCACATCAAAGATTTCTTTTTTACCATTTACCTACTCGAGGACGAGCAGGAATTAAGCTTGGGGATGCTTGATACGTCTACAACATATCTATAATTTTTGATTGTTCCATGCTATTATATTACCCCTTTTTGATGTTTATGGGCTTTATTTTACACATTTATATAATTTTTGGGACTAACCTACTAACCGGAGGCCCAGCCCATATTGCTGTTTTATTGCCTATTTCAGTATTTCGAAGAAAAGGAATATCACACGGAGTCGAAATGGAATGAAACCTTCGGGAGCGTGATTTTTTGAACAAACATGATCCGGAGAGCTTGGAGTGCAATTCAAGAAGCTTCCGAGGGCCCCACAAGATAGGGGGGCGCCCCCCCTGTAGGGCGCGCCCCCCTGTCTCGTGGGCCCCTCGGGATGCCACCGACGTACTTCTTCCTCCTATATATACCTACGTACCCCGAAAACATCCAGGAGCACCACGAAACACAATTTCCACCGCCGTAACCTTCTGTATCCACGAGATCCCCTCTTGGAGCCTTCGCCGACACTCTGCCGGAGGGGGAATCAACCACGGAGGGCCTCTACATCAACATCCTTGCCCCTCCGATGAGTTGTGAGTAGGTTACCACAGACCTACAGGTCCATAGATATTAGCTAGATGGCTTCTTCTCTCTTTTTGGATCTCAATACAATGTTCTCCCCCTCTCTTGTGGAGATCTATTCGATGTAAACTCTTTTTGCGGTGTGTTTGTCGAGATCCGATGAATTGTGGGTTTATGATCAAGTTTATCTATGAATAATATTTGAATCTTCTCTGAATTCTTTTACGTATGATTGAGTTATCTTTGCAAGTCTCTTCGAATTATCAGTTTGGTTTGGCCTACTAGATTGGTCTTTCTTGCCATGGGAGAAGTGCTTAGCTTTGGTTTCAATCTTGCGGTGTTCTTACCCAGTGACAGAAAGGGTTGCAAGATACGTATTGTCTCGTCGCCATCGAGGATAACAAGATGGTGTTTATATCATATTGCATGTGTTTATCCCTCTACATCATGTCATCTTGCTTAATGCGTTACTCTATTCTTATGAATTTAATACTCTAGATGCAGGCAGGAGTCGGTCGATGTGTGGAGTAATAGTAGTAGATGTAGGCAGGAGTCAGTCTACTTGTTATGGACGTGATGCCTATATACTTGATCATGCCTAGATAATCTCATATCTATGCTCTTTGATATCAATTGCTCGACAGTAATTTGTTCACCCACCATAATACTTATGCTATCTTGAGAGAAGCCTCTAGTGAAACCTATGGCCACCGGGTCTATCTCTTATCGTATTTTCTTTCAATCTACCTTTATTTGCATATTTACTTTTTGCATCTATATCATAAAATACCAAAAATATATTTATCTTATCATACTATCTTTATTATATCTCACTCTCGCAAGTGGCCGTGAAGGGATTGACAACCCCTTTATTGCGTTGGTTGCGAGTTCTCAGTTTGTTTGTGTAGGTATGTGGGACTTTTGAGGAGCCTCCTACTGGATTGATACCTTGGTTCTCAAAACTGAGGGAAATACTTACGCTAAACTTTGTTGCATCACCCTCTCCTCTTCGAGGAAAACCAACGCAAGCTCAAGACGTAGCAGTACGTCATGGGGAAGCATAAGCTCACTCTAAAGACCGAGGAGGACTCCAATCCTCGTTATAAGTACATAACCTGGACTGACGAGGCGACAAGGTTTATGCTTGAATGGTATATTGACCTTCGTAAGGACACACCTGCAACTTTCAAGTTCAAGAAACAACACCACTTGCAATGTGCTGATGCTCTAAATGGCAAGTTTTCGCTTGGTGTCACTCAAACCCAATGTTGAGGAACGCAGTAATTTCAAACATTTCGTACGCACAGGCAAGATCATGGTGATGCATTGCAACGAGAGGGGAGAGTATAGTCCACGTACCCTCGTAGACCGTAAGTAGAAGCATTATGATAACGCGGTTAATGTAGTTGTACGTCTTCACGATCCGACCGATCCAAGTACCGAAAGTACGGCACCTCCACGATCTGCACACGTTTGGCTCGGTGACGTCCCACGAACTCTTGATCCAGCTGAGTGTCGAGGGAGAGCTTTGTCAGCACGACGGCGTGATGACGGTGATGATGAAGCTACCGGTGTAGGGCTTCGCCTAAGCACTACAACGATATGACTGAGGTGGATTATAGTGGAGGGGGGCACCGCACACGGCGAAGTCAATGTATGTTGTTGTGTTCTACGGTGCCCCCTGCCCCCGTATATAAAGGAGCAAGGGGGCGGCCGGTCGGCCTTTGGGTCGCGCCAAGGATGGGGAGGAGTCCTCCTCCTAGTAGGAGTAGGACACCCCTTTCCTAGTCGAACTAGGAGGAGGAAGGGGGAAGGAAGGAGAGGGAGATAGGGAGGGAAAGAGGGGGCGCCGCCCCCCCTCCTTGTCCAATTTGGACTCCTCAATGGGGGGTGCGTCCAACCCTATGTCCCCCTCCTCTCTCTCTCACAAAGCCCATGTTGGCCCATTAGTCCCTCCCGGGGGTTCCGATAACCCCCCGACACTCCGATAATTATCAGGTGACCCCCGGAGCTCATCCGGTGTCCGAAAATAGTCACCCATATCAATATTTATGTCTCGACCATTTCAAGACTCCTCATCATGTCCGTGATCACATCCGGGACTCTGAACTATCTTGCGTACATCAAAACACATAAACTCATAATGCCGATCATCACCGAACGTTAAGCGCGCGGACCCTACGGGTTCGAGAACTATGTAGACATGACCGAGGCACGTCTACGGTCAATAACCAATAGCGGAACCTGGATGTTCATATTGGCTCCCACATATTCTAGGAAGATCTTTATCGGTCAAACTGCATAATGATATACGTTGTTCCCTTTGTCATCGGTATGTTACTTGCCCAAGATTCGATCATCGGTATCTCATTACCTAGTTCAATCTCGTTACCAGCAAGTCTCTTTACTCGTTCCGTAATGTATCATCCCACAACTAACTCATTAGTCACATTGCTTGCAAGGCCTATAGTGATGTGCATTACCAAGAGGGCCCAGAGATACCTCTCCGACAATCGGAGTGACAAATCCTAATCTTGATCTATGCCAACTCAACGAGTACCATCGGAGACACCTATAGAGCACCTTTATAATAACCCAGTTATGTTGTGACGTTTGGTGGCACACTAAGTGTTCCTCCGGTATTCGGGAGTTGCATAATCTTGTAGTGATAGGAACATGTATAAGTCATGAAGAAACCAATAGCAATATACTAAACGATCAAGTGCTAAGCTAACGGAATGTTCAAGTCAATCACATCATTCTCTAATGATGTGATCCCGTTAATCAAATGAAAACTCATGTCCATGGCTAGGAAACTTAACCATCTTTGATTCAACGAACTAGTCAAGTAGAGGCACACTAGTGACACTCTGTTTGCCTTTGTATTCACACATGTACTAAGTTTCCGGTTAATACAATTCTAGCATGAATAAAAAACATTTATCATGATATAAGGAAATATAAATAACAACTTTATTATTGCTTCTAGGGCATATTTCCTTCAGTCTCCCACTTGCACTAGAGTCAATAATCTAGATGAAGGAAATATGCGCTAGAGCCAATAATAAAGTTGTTAGTTATATTTCCTTTTATCATGATAAATGTTTATTATTCATTCTAGAATTTTATTAGCGGGAAACTTAGTACATTTGTGAATACATAGACAAACGGAGTGTCACTAGTGTGCCTCTACTTGACTAGCTCGTTGAATCAAAGATGGTTAAGTTTCCTAGCCATAGACATGAGTTGTCATTTGATTAACGGGATCACATCATTAGAGAATGATGTGATTGATTTGACCCATTCCGTTAGCTTAGCACTTGATCGTTTAGTATATTGCTATTGCTTTCTTCATGACTTATACATGTTCCTATGACTATGAGATTATGCAACTCTCGATTACCAGAGGAACACTTTGTGTGCTACCAAACGTCACAACTTAACTGGGTGATTATAAAGGTGCTCTACAGGTGTCTCCGATGGTACTTGTTCAGTTGGCATAGATCAAGATTAGGATTTGTCACTCCAATTGTCGGAGAGGTATCTCTGGGCTCTCTCGGTAATGCACATCACTATAAGCCTTGCAAGCAATGTGACTAATGAGTTAGTTGCGAGATGATACATTAGGAAACGAGTAAAGAGACTTGCCGGTAACAAGATTGAACTAGGTATTGAGATACCGATGATCGAATCTCGGGCAAGTAACATACCGATGACAAAGGGAACAACGTATGTTGTTATGCGGTTTGACCGATAAAGATCTTCGTAGAATATGAAGGAGCCAATATGAACATCCAGGTTCCCCTATTGGTTATTTACCGGAGATGTGTCTCGGTCATGTCTACATAGTTCTCGAACCCGTAGGCACTACAAAAAATACACTTCCGTGATAATACATGTTTGTCACAGTAGGTCGCGTTTTCTGTCATGCATGTACATCCATGACAAATTTATGACAGAATCAAGATAGTCATACATGTGCTGTCGTAGAAGTGTTCGATGACATTACCAAAATTATCATCACGGAAGTGTCCACTTCCATGATGATAAATCGCGCGTCACAGAACTGCTTTCGTCAAGGGTGACCGACACGTAACATCCACTGTAACGGAACACCATTAAGCTATTGGGTAGGGTTTTGGATCCGATAACCCGTTAACAGCCTCGACCAATGGTGATTTTCCAAGTGTAAAATCATCATTGGCTGGAGGAAACACGTGTCGGCTCACCGTTGGGACAGATGTCATCCATTCATTGGACAGAAGGCGCCTACGATACGTTGACACGTGGCATGGCCCAACAGAGGCCCATTCCTGTGAAAAGGCCGGCCTGTTTGACTTGGTCAAAAGGTGGCGGGCCGGCCCATGGAAAGCCTGTTAACGGCTTGTTCGCATATAGCCCATTTACAGCCTGCTAACCCAAGGTCCGTTACGCCCTATCCGAATTAGGCCCAGTAGCGTCATCTGGGTCATCCAATATGATTCCAGCCCGTTTTCACTTCTGGCCTATGTATGGCCCGTGACGTGTTACGGCCCATATGAGGTCCTATGTAACTCTTGGCCTATTAACGGCCCGTGGTGAAACTGGCCCGCAATGAACAGTGTATCACTTTATACCCACTAACGAACCATGGTGAAACTGGCCCGTAATGAACAGTATATCACTTTATACCCATTAAGGGCCCGTTATTCAGTTGGGCCGTTTCTAGCAAATGTTTTCTTTCGGACTTCTCAGAGCCCATTTATTCTTGGGCTCATTTCCAGCATTCGTTTACTTACGTCCCGTTACTGTCATTATCTGCTTGTGGGCCCAATTCAGCCCGTGGTTACATTGGCCCGTTTGTGGTGCGTTAATACGTTGGGCCGTTTTCATAGCGTCATCAAATACGGCCTATTAATGATGGCCCGTTATGGTCATAAGGCCCATATAAGGCCCATTGATGATACGGCCCGTAGAAGGCCCATTGTTTCTACGGCCCGTAGAAGGCCCATTGTTTCTACGGCCCGTAGAAGGCCCATTGTTTCTATGGCCCATAGAAGGCCCATTGTTTCTATGGCCCATAGAAGGCCTACTGTTTCTACGCCCCGAAGAAGGCCCACTGTTTCTACGGCCCGTAGGAGGCCCAGTGTCACTACAGTAAATATTAGCCCATGGTTATTGTGGCCTAGTTTTAAAAAGAACTACATTGACTACAAGCAAACAAATAAACAAGACAACAAGGAAATAAATAAGCAAGCAACTTATGCTAGGCTATCACGGCTGTTACACATATTACATCCACTGGGCATCAAAGTTCACCACCAGTGCAAATATAGGGAACAAAGCAGCATATCATATACACTGGTTGTCAAAGTTGGCGACCAGCACAAATAAACACCGCAGCTAAACAAATCCAGAACTGAAACAACTTCAGAAGATCTCAAGAAACAATATCATGGGTACCCATAATGCTGGCAAGAAGCTTAGCAAGCTTATTAGCTTTCTCTTGTTCGGCGCTTAAATCCTCCAGCGCTTGTGGTTGCACCAGAAAATATGCATCTGAATTCTGCAGGGACTTCCTCAGTCCTTCAGCTTCCTGTCGCAGCACATCTGATCGATGTCTTTCAACTTGAAGTAGATACTCAATAAGACGAACTGATTCAGGCAGTGAGTTCGAAGAGGTTGTGCCAGTAGTAGTGGCCAGTAACTCGAACACTACATCAAGACAAGACTTTTGGGTTCCCTCACTATCGTCAAGATAGTTTTTATCAGCTTTCTTGGAGACCAACAGGGATGTCTCACTATCTTGAACCTTATCTGTATTACTTCCTTTACCATTGGGTAACGCGGTACTGTTCTCCAATATTTTGTCCGCATTCTAAAAGAGAAACAAGTAACTGCAGTGGCGCCTTGCTCCCTGTTCCCCCTCCTTATCCAGAGCGTCGCATGTTCATTTGGACGGGCGCAGGTGTCGGTGGCGGCGTGCCTCGCCGACGCCGGCAACTTCTGCGGTGGCAGAGCCACCCGTGGCGGCCAGTAAGAGCCAGCACCAGCTTTTGGCACCGTCAAGCACCGCCCAAGCCACCCGGAGCCTCCGCATGGCTCTTCGCTTGCCTGTGCACGCGGCGGCACCGTCGCCGTGGCCCGAGGAGCACAAAGCATGCCCCCTGCCGTCGACAAGCTCTGTCAGCCGTTTCCGTCAGAAACCTGGAGTACCACCCAAGGCAGGCCAAACTTAGCACTTGAACGGAACCATTAGACCTTCACGGTGTTGCCTAGCCCCCTTAATCACCTGACCACCCACTGCCTCGCCGTAATCATCGCCGGTGTTATCCCGTTCACGGCCACTGCCTCGGATCGCCTATAAAAGGGAGCCTCGAGCTCACTTTTGACCCCGCACCACACCTCCACCACACCAGAGCCACGCCTATCCTCTTGGAAGACTGCGGGGAGGCCTTCTTCCCCGACTCCGGCCACCCCGATCCGCCTCGGCCTTCGGTGTGATTCACTCTAGTGAGACCACCCCCGCCTTCTAGACCGTGCCAGTCGCCTCCTACTCCACCCAATGATCTAACCCGAGCCCCAATTCGACCTTTGCAGCCCTCCCCGGCGAGATCCAACAACACCCGAACCACCGTCCGCCAGAGTTGGGGCCGCCGTCGACGTGGTGCTCTCCGACGAACAACTCCACCACCCACAGGTGCGGAAGGACCCAAGGAACCCGTAGGTACCTTCCTTTCCCCCTACCTCGCCGTGGATCGCCACTGGCGACCACCGCAGCCTTCGGGCGCCGGTGACTCTGTTTGGAAATTCAAACCTGACGGGTGGGACCCCTCGTCAGCTTTTTCCCATTTTACCAAACCGTTTTCTGAAAACGCCTTCGGGCAGAGTGCGTGTTCGTTTGGGGTTGGCATATTTCTAAATGTAACGTTTTCTATTTTTATAAACTACCCCCTGGAAACTTTCTGTTTCATTACAGATAAGTCCCTGGGCCAAAACCTTAATAACTTTTAAACAAAAGGTGGTTTTGATTTGATTCTTCTGTCATCTTTAGTTTTCTGTCTAGTTTTTTATCAAATTTAATTGAAAAATATTTGGAACACTTTTTGTGCACACACGACATTTACGTTAGTATGCGGTTTCTTTATGCCGTACATACCGACAGAGGTGACGAACCGTGAACTTCGCCGAGCTAGACTCCGACTAGTCCGAACCTGGTAAGCATGTTTGAACCTTTGATATGATGAGTGTTTTGCATGTTTGCTTGAGTAGTTAGTTCATGACATGTTTATATGAGCATCCGTAAGTATTATATTGCATGCAAAGTATCTACAAGTAAGCTTCAACACTCGATGAGTATTTGATGGAGATAAGCTGATCATGTGGTGACATGAGAGGTGGTAAGAGGGTATTGTTGTAGCATGCCAGTCTTCTGCCAAACCGTCCAACTCCAGTGTTAAAGTGGATCAAGTCACGTTACCGTTTGTTCCCTTTTTGTGTGCTACCACATGTTTTCTGCAAAGAATATGGTTTAGTAGGTTGCAAACCTCTTTCCCCGTACACACCAAACAGAGGGGCCGGGATGAGGGTTCCATGGCCATGGATTAAAGCCTGTCATCCGGTCAGGGGGCATGGGTGTTTTCGGTTGGGACCGAGGTGGGGGCACCCCTTAGAGCGCGTGATATAAATTTGATCCCATGCTACTCGAGGTCGTAGCCTCCCCATCTCAAAGTTTTTCTTGAACATTGCCTAGGGTGATTCCTGGCATCGGGATGTGGAATGGGTGTGTACTGGTTAGATGAGTTTCCTCTGAAATACCATAAACAAAAGTAGTCTGCTGTGACTACTGGAATCCGTTGACTGTGGTTAAATAGTACAAACACTGCAGAGTCCCAAATCATTCAAGTAACCGTATCTATGGTCAAGGACCATAATCAACTTATCTATGTCAGTCTCAGTATCAGTCTCTGTGACAAATCCCCGGTGAACAGACTTGAGTGGTAAACCCGGCTAAATGTTACTCATGTGGATGGACTAACCTGTTTATTACTACTGAGTATTTTCCTGAAGTGACATAATTTCATGAACAACTTGATTTCGGATGATGAAATATAAGCCCTTTATGTGACTTCGCATAGACGTCCGACTATGGCATTCTTGTTGTTTATTTTTGCTATAAGCCCTTTATGTGATGTCGCTCAGACATCCGACTGTGGCATCTATGTTCATTACTTTCATTATAAGCCCTTTCCGAGATGTCGCGTAGACGTCCGACTGTGGCATGCACTGTTATTTACTTTCATTATAAGACTTTTCCGAGATGTCGCGTAGACGTCTGACTATGGCACGCACTGTTATTTACTTTTATTTTAAGCCATTTCCGAGATGTCGTGTAGACGTTCGACTGTGGCACGCACTGTTATTTACTTTCATTATAAGCCCTTTCCGAGATGTCGCGTAGATGTCTGACTGTGGCACGCACTGTCATTTACATTTCAATATAAGCCCTTTATGTGGTGTCGTGTCAGGACCCCGACTCGATGCCACATAGATCTAGCATGTAACACTTCATATCACTTTGCGGCCTCACGCACGGTATTCCCACGGGTGTCGCCTTACCTTTACCCGGGACCGTTTGCGCCTTTTGGCACACGTATATGACAGTGTCGCTAGCATCCATATGATAAGGAGCCCGGGCTGACATGGCTAGTCGTAAACCCAAAGTGGCACAAACTTACAGGGACAGGCATCCATGACCCAGCATCGAACGTGTCGGTCATTAGCGAGTGAATCCAGGATGTAGCACTGGGCTAGCAGGACTCCGGTGAACCGGGCTGTAGCGGGCTAACAGGACTCTGGTATTCATCGCGTGACATTTCCCCGAAGGGACAGACATAGGAACGAAGAAGGACACATGCCGGCCAGCCTAAGTGTTCCGGAGCAGTAGCAAGCTACCATGGCTCGGTGGAAACACTAGGAGACATTTCCCGGTAAGAGAGGCTACTGAAGATAAACGACTAGATAGTCAGATCCCACACATACCAAGCATTTCAATAACATACACACAATATGCTCGATATGTGCAAACACAACATGGCATCACAACATGACTCCATGACTCAAGTAATTTAATCAATAGGCTCCGAGGAGCGAGATATTACAAACATGGGTCTCATGACCCAACAATCAGAGCATACAAGTCAAAGCACAAGCGGAAGCTATCATGTCTGAGTACAGACATCTATAAATGAAAAAGGCCGAGAAGCCTGACTATCTACCAGATCCTGCCGAGGGCACAAGATCGTAGCTGAGGTATCAAGCTAAACGTCGAAGACCACGCGGAATTACTAGTGAGACTGAAGTCTCTCTGCAAAAACATAAAATAGGCAAACGTGAGTACAAATGTACCCAGCAAGACTTACATCAGAGCTAACTACATATGCATCATTATCAACAAAGGGATGGTGGGGTTTAACTGCAGCAAGCCAGCTTTGACTCGGTGGCTATCCTGAACTACGACTGCAAGTAACTCTTTTGAGGTGGCGCACACGAGTCCACATATTCACCATATCAATACACCACTATGGATCCGCTCCCGTCTCCCTACGAGAATGCCATCCATAGCACTCACGCTTATCTTGCGTATTTTAGAGTATCCACTTTCACTTGTCTATGAACTGATATAAGTAACCCAGAAGTCCTTTTCCGTGGACACGGCTATTCGAATAGATCATGTTAACCCTGCAGGGGTGTACTTCTTCATACATGTTTCCACCACTTAGCGTCTGCACACGACATGTGCTCGGCAGACTTCAAGCGAAAGCCGACGTGGGTGTAGACCACGACCTACCTAAACACTCAAGTCTCTAGTCCAGGTTTATCGCCTATTCGGGTTCCATCCATGAGGAGATCCGGCCGGAGTTTCGCTCACAGCCCCAAACGATGTGAACAGGGTTCCGTGACACCAAACGGGCGCCCGGTTTACCCGGCCACGTGCCTACCGCATCACAGCCCACCCCTACGGTCAGCGCTGTCCACGGCCTCCAGCATACTACAAACACCAGAAACTACTTGCAACTCCTGGACAGAGGACAAGGGTGAATAAGAAGTCGAGCGGGGTCATATTTCAGGGCCCAATGTATGGTAGTAGCTGAATCATGGATCACAAACACAGAACTCAGTTCCTGAGGACGGCTACAATGAGACAACCCACCATGTACTCCTACATGGCCTCTCACCGCTACCTTTACCAAATCGTGTTCACACACTTAGCTCACACACAGTAGGACATGTTCACACGCCTCTGATTCATCCCCGATGAATCAGACCTGACTCAACTCTAAGCAGTAGCAGGCATGACAAACAAACATGAATGAGTAGGCACAACAGGGCTCAAACAACTCCTACTCATGCTAGTGGGTTTCATCTATTTACTGTGGCAATGACAGGTCATGCAGAGGATGAAGGGGTTCAGCTACCGCAGCAAGTAACAGATGAATCGGTGTTGTCCTAATGCATTAAAAGAGAGCAGGAGCGAGAGAGTAGGATTGTATCGGAATGAACAAGGGGGTTTTGCTTGCCTGGCACTTCTGAAGATAACATTGAGTCTTCATCAGTGTCAACGATCACATCATCGGTATCACGTCTATCGAGAGGGGATAATTACCGGCAACATAGAAGGGAACACAATCAATGCAATGTACAATATGATGCATGATCATGACATGGCAAAATGAATGTGTTTTGGGCTAATGCAACTAGCAACGGATTAAATGAAGTTGGTTTGAATACAAGATTCAAATTCAAACTCCATATGTGATTATTCAAATGCCATTCACTTCATTTGCCCTAAACAGTAGTGATAAGTTGTTCTAACATGCATGAAAATGGTACAGATGGATTCCTTGAATTTTTCTGATAATTTTTCATATATAAATTATTTAATTTGGAGTTACGGTTAATTTTCTATGATTTATTGAGGTTTAAACAATTTTCTGGAATTTTCTGATTTATTTTAAATCCAGAAAATCATTTAATGCGTCAGCATGACATCACCTTGACGTCAGCAGGTCAACAGGGCGCCTCCAGGTCAAACCTGACCTGTGGGACCCATATGTCAGCATCACAGGTTAAACAGGGGGGGTTTATTTTAGTTTAATTAAGGATTAGGGCACTAGGGCCCACATGTCAGTGGCTCTGGGGTTAGATTAGGTGGTGATTAGCTTAAGCTAATCACCTGATGGCGGGGGCCCACCTGTCAGTGTCAGCAGAGGGGGTAGTTAAAATAAAATAACTAAACTAATTAACAGGGGGGGCTGGCCCCACCTGTCATCGACCCAGAAAGGGGGGGGTCCCGCCGTGGTCAACGTGGTCAGACCCACCGGCGGCTTGACGCCGGCGAGGCCAGACGCGGTGGTGCGCGTCGGAAACCAACTACAGGGGCTCTTTTGGCGCGCAGGGAGCAGCTACGGGGAGAGGGTGGAGTGGCGCATCCAACGGTGGCGGTGGCGGAGGCTGGGGTGGCCGGAGCTGCCGGCGGCGAGCTCTTTTGCGGCGGCCGGAGCTCGGGCGAGGTCGGGGTTGGCGTTCGGGGGCACGGGAGGGGAAGCTAGTGGCGGCTACGGGCTCCTGGAGACGTGTTGAGTGCGGTGGTGTGCTCGGCTTCGAGCTGCAACGGCTCCAGCCACGGTGGTGACGAGGCACGGCGGCGGCGAGCTCTCGGGTCCGGCGGAAAGGCGGCTAGGGTACGGGAACGAGCGCGAGGAGGAGGGGGAATGGAAGAGTAGCTCACAGGGGTTGCGACGGTGGCCTCGGGGAGCTCGGGGAGGCACCCGAGCCGACGAATTTGACGAAGATGGCCGGCGGTCCCGAGGTTGAAGAAGCCGGCGGTGGCGACGTTGCAGGGGCTCCCGCGGTGCGCTTCTCGGTGAGGAGGAAGAAGTGGTCGAGGTGGATCCCCTGGGTACTTCGGGTGGCAGCGAGGAGCACGGTGGCTACGGCGAACGGCGTCGGCGACGACGAGCTCCGCTCGGGCGCGTGCAGGGAGGAAAGCAGAGGAGAGAACGGGGTCCAGGGGAAGAGAGGGGAGGTGCAGGGGGCGAGGGCGTCTCCGTGGCGTCGCGAGGGAGGCTCGCGAACGCCTCGGTGGAAGCAGGAGGTGACCGAGGCGGCATCGGCGCTCGCCACCGAGCTGCTTCGGTGCGAGGGGAGGAAGAAGACAAGGGGGAGGGAGGAGGTGGGCTGGGCCAGTGGGAGGAGCTGGGCCGGCTACAGGTAAATGGCCCAGGTGGGCTGCTGGTAATGTTTCCCTCCCTCTCTCTGTTTTTCCTATTTTACTTCTGTTTTCTATTTTTCTGACATTTGTTTGATTTAATAAATATATTAAATCATTTAATTTTATTATGCCAATTTTTGTAGGGGCTAATGGTATTATTCCAGAGCTCTTTTATAATTGGCATAATTTTTGGACCATATTTCATATATATAGAAATATCTTTCCAATGCAAATATTTATCGAATTAATCCAAATGGCCAAAATAAATGTCCATGAGCTCCTAAAAATATTGTTTTGATTTTTATCTCTGTCCAATATTTTCAGAGGGCAACATGAGCATTTTCTTGGACCCTTTTGGGGAATTTTTTTATTTGGGTCATTTTCAAAATGATTCTGAGGGTTCCACCAATCCTCATTTCAAATTTAAATGAAATTTAAACATGATGCACACATGAAGCTAGCCTAGAGCATTACCAGAAGCTAGGGATGTGACAACTCACCCCCACTAAACAAGAATCTCGTCTCGAGATTCAAGCGTAGGGTAAGGTGAAGGGGAAACGCAACTAGTATAATCTTCACGATCCAGGGTGCACTTCAGTTGAACGTTGATTTGAACACCATCTTTGTCTTGATGTCTTGCTCTGAGAACTCCAGCTAATCATGACAAGAAGAGGAAAGGAAAACTCTTGAACAATCGATCTTCGAGAAGACCGAACAACTTAGGATCAACTCATGGGATGAGACATAGCAACATCTCTTGAGCTGAGAGACGAAGCACAGATCCGAAGAAAAGGAGTGAAGCAGATGACGAGGGTTCACTACGTAGACAACAATTTCACACTTAAGAAGGTGGTAAACAATTGTCAACGTAGCGAGGAGTTGAGTTGCCATGATACCACAACGAGACACCTTCGGAACCGTGACTCGTAGAGATATTCCCTTAAGTGGCAAAAAGAATTACTTTTGATTCAGAGATCATTGAAACTCTTTAAACCAGCCTAAGACAATTCTCGAGCGATCGTTTGGAGGGGGTCGGTAGAATGGCATACTCAAACTTGGATGATGTGGATTACCTTGTTGAAGACAACGTAATGGATGATTTTTGCTTATCACAGGAAATGGAAGGGACCCATGGTAGAATGACACATTGGCGGTGCAAGCTGGGAACAAAATGCAAATGCTGGGAATGATTCTGGTAACTGGGGAAGAACCCAACAATAGAGAGTGAATTCACTGTTGGAGTGGTTATAGCATAACCGAAGAATCTGGGGCAATCCCAGCTAGTGCCGATGATAAGACGTAGCGCTTGTGCGTGCTCTCAAGAACTTAAGCATTTCCACAATCATCAAGGTTTTATCAACAACCGCGTCAAGGGTGCTGACAACACAACATACTACCATGATGAATAGCGATGGACGATGCAGATGCGAAGGAGGATAACACTTTCTCAGATTTCACCTTAGCGAGGCCAAGCAAATAAAATCTGGATGATCGACCGAGAGACATTTAGCACTCCGCTTCTAATGTTCTCCTTGATGTGCTAGTATAACCCATTCATAGATATGGTTTGATATCTAAAACATCAAGTAAAAGGTCGGACTTCGGGAACACAATAAGCATAAGGCACAACTAGGAAGTAAATCCTACGAAGTCCTTATGGGAAGGTGGCCAACTGCTTCAATCAAGATACCACAATAATAGGTCCTTCGGCTGGGTGGTGCTGGCCACGACATCCACTTTACCGGTTATCAAGGGACCAATATTATAGTTCTTGGTAAATGTTCCAAACCATCATATCTGCCTGAGATTCAGATCTGGTTGGTGTCAGGATATTCCAGACTCATCGAGTCTAGGAAGAAAAATGAAAGTTTGCAACACAATTCGACGAGATGACGTTGCGAGATTCTCGGGAAATGAACTACGATAGCAAGCTCCAAAACATGAGCTGGTTCTGCTACAAACATGTGAACACGTTGTCCAAGACAAGCATGACCACAAAGTAGTCTTATAATAAAACACTACCGAGTTCAGGAGGGGGAACCATCAGCGAGGATATCGAAGTTTTGTACAAATCCGTCTGGTACCTTCGGGACTAGCACTTAAAACTTATTAATCTTGAACAAATCAATCAGTGGCTTGGTGTGCTAGGGACCCATATAGAATGGAGGTTGCAAGTCTCCGAACCACAGAATACTTCGCACGTATGCATGACTGATTTGGGATGATTCCAAAGGAAACAACATTGACTTTCTCGAATCCACGGCGGCAACTTGCATCAAATGCACATGGACTGGAGGAAGTCACTTCTTACATCCGAACATTTGCTCCATGAACTAGCATGAAGAAATGCTTTCAAAAGTTTCCAACACTAGCTTAATGTTCAACAACACCATGGAGGAGAGAAGGATGTTGCCAATGGGCTCAACAACAACTCATCCGGGTTTCCTTTTAAAAGGAATTCCATAGTTAAGTGAACAAGTGATAGCATTGGTCAGACCAAAGATGTAAGGGTGTATGCTCGAGGGATCAACCACGAGTAAGGCAACATTACGAGCATCGTTGGTACTGATTTGATTTGACGATAGCCCACACTCAAATCAAAGAATTGATAAGACAATAGGTCCAGCAACTGCACACAGGGACCAATCGATGAAGATATCATCTTTCTTCAACACACACTACACAAGAATATCCCTTTGGAACGAACTAAGTCAGACAAGCTTTTATCTTCCAACTCTCCAAGTTGTTGTCTAGCTTAACCAACTAGCTCAGGGATATCTAACGCCGATTCTTGGAGAGAAGGTGGTTCACAAGAAACCAACTTGATCACGGGCTCAACATAACGGTCAGGTGACGACCTGGTGATACTTCCGAGAAGATATTCAGAAAATCATGAACCACCGGTATGTTACTAAGCTCGAGAACAATCTCGCTTTTAAGGGCAAGACGATATGATCAAATGAGTGAGGACTTGACAAGATCCTAACTCATCAATCGAAGGGTGCACCGAAATAAGGACTAGGTAGCACGATCAGTCTTAGAAGGATGATTCAAAAACCAACATACTAAGAATGAAATTATTATCCTTTAACTACCAAGCAACGAGGTTGCTGGGAGTATTGATCTCACACATCACAACTCATTTGTCGGTATTCCGGTTGCATCAACACGAGGGCCGAGGAATGACTAATGATGGTGAGAAGTATCACTGTACCAAGAGTTCATAGGATGGTGTGCAATCCCTATAACAATCTCGATATAGAATAAGGTAATACTCCAAGGTAGAACAGAACCAAAAGCTGGATTAGCAATTAGATCTGCGGAGCACAACTTCTTTGACCCAATCCTGGATATGGAAGAGGTACTGGAGTTTGTTTCTCCAAGTCATTCAGGACAGAATGGCTTGACGGACCACAAGAGTAATAGGCATCGATAAACGAACGCACGCATACTCTTGACTATCAATTGATAGACGAGGGTCAGAATGCAACTACGGAGAACAACTCAAAGGAACATATAATTTTCTGAGTTGTGGATGCATAGATTAGTATGTCGAACCAAGTTCAACATATTTCTTCCGGATAACCCATGCAGAAAGGTAGAACTGGCAGAGTCACAATATAGCATGGAGAACTCATAGAGGGCCTGTTGTGATCTTTTGATCCAACAAACTTCTGCCATAATGGTTCATGGTATTTGGAAGAACGATATACCACGGACCTCGAGGACTATCGCAAAGGTTACTAATATACTAAAGGAACTAGCAACACTATCAACATGATGTAAGTAGGGTGAATATCGGGTTTAAGAACCCAGGAATAGAATACCTATTACTAAGTAGCATCACGGGATGCTTCCGAGAATAAAAGCCAGAATCATCACACTGGGATCACAAAACATTGCTAGATTACTAGGTGACTCCCTAAACACCTAGGGCCACAATAATATCTCCAACATATATGTCAAGGTAACGAAGTACCTCAACTCACTGATTAGTGTGGTTAATCTGGCCCATGGGAACATTGAAACGGGAAGAAAGGATTTGCAATTGCATCAGACTACTTAGAAACCTGGGATGACTCGGACAGCATAACGGCTGTAAATGCTCAGAAAAGATTTGAGACATTCACAAAAATGGTGGCATAACCACTCAGAAGCACAATATCAAGGTTCCGAGATCAACAATTCACATACGGAAGTAGTAGGAACTGAACTGAGACTTAAATCCAACAATCTTATAAGTCTACTGATTAGTAACTCGTGATTCTGATAGAAAGAAGAGATAGCCTAGCTCTTAATCCCCGCAGGAAAGATAAGATGACTCAGATCAGAAGGCATAAGGTACAAGGAGTAAAAAGAGCCTTACGTTCCATCCCACAATCAATTCCCTTATATAACTAAAGAATTTCTAGACTCAACTTCGACCAGTTTGGCTTGGTAATCCTACAGGCAGTCAAGCTCTGATACCAACGCTGTCAGGACCCCGACTCGATGCCACATAGATCTAGCATGTAACACTTCATATCACTTTGCGGCCTCACGCACGGTATTCCCACGGGTGTCGCCTTACCTTTACCCGGGACCGTTTGCGCCTTTTGGCACACGTATATGACAGTGTCGCTAGCATCCATATGATAAGGAGCCCGGGCTGACATGGCTAGTCGTAAACCCAAAGTGGCACAAACTTACAGGGACAGGCATCCATGACCCAGCATCGAACGTGTCGGTCATCAGCGAGTGAATCCAGGCTGTAGCACTGGGCTAGCAGGACTCCGGTGAACCGGGCTGTATCGGGCTAACAGGACTCTGGTATTCATCGCGTGACATTTCCCCGAAAGGACAGACACAGGAACGAAGAAGGACACATGCCGGCCAGCCTAAGTGTTCCGGAGCAGTAGCAAGCTACCATGGCTCGGTGGAAACACTAGGAGACATTTCCCGGTAAGAGAGGCTACTGAAGATAAACGACTAGATAGTCAGATCCCACACATACCAAGCATTTCAATAACATACACACAATATGCTCGATATGTGCAAACACAACATGGCATCACAACATGACTCTATGACTCAAGTAATTTAATCAATAGGCTCCGAGGAGCGAGATATTACAAACATGGGTCTCATGACCCAACAATCAGAGCATACAAGTCAAAGCACAAGCGGAAGCTATCATGTCTGAGTACAGACATCTATAAATGAAAAAGGCCGAGAAGCCTGACTATCTACCAGATCCTGCCGAGGGCACAAGATCGTAGCTGAGGTATCAAGCTAAACGTCGAAGACCACGCGGAATTACTAGTGAGACTGAAGTCTCTCTGCAAAAACATAAAATAGGCAAACGTGAGTACAAATGTACCCAGCAAGACTTACATCAGAGCTAACTACATATGCATCATTATCAACAAAGGGATGGTGGGGTTTAACTGCAGCAAGCCAGCTTTGACTCGGTGGCTATCCTGAACTACGACTGCAAGTAACTCTTTTGAGGTGGCGCACACGAGTCCACATATTCACCATATCAATACACCACTATGGATCCACTCCTGTCTCCCTACGAGAACGCCATCCATAGCACTCACGCTTATCTTGCGTATTTTAGAGTATCCACTTTCACTTGTCTATGAACTGATATAAGTAACCCAGAAGTCCTTTTCCGTGGACACGGCTATTCGAATAGATCATGTTAACCCTGCAGGGGTGTACTTCTTCATACATGTTTCCACCACTTAGCGTCTGCACACGACATGTGCTCGGCAGACTTCAAGCGAAAGCCGACGTGGGTGTAGACCACGACCTACCTAAACACTCAAGTCTCTAGTCCAGGTTTATCGCCTATTCGGGTTCCATCCATGAGGAGATCCGGCCGGAGTTTCGCTCACAGCCCCAAACAATGTGAACAAGGTTCCGTGACACCAAACGGGCGCCCGGTTTACCCGGCCACGTGCCTACCGCATCACAGCCCACCCCTACGGTCAGCTCTGTCCACGGCCTCCAGCATACTACAAACACCAGAAACTACTTGCAACTCCTGGACAGAGGACAAGGGTGAATAAGAAGTCGAGCGGGGTCATATTTCAGGGCCCAATGTATGGTAGTAGCTGAATCATGGATCACAAACACAGAACTCAGTTCCTGAGGACGGCTACAATGAGACAACCCACCATGTACTCCTACATGGCCTCTCACCGCTACCTTTACCAAATCGTGTTCACACACTTAGCTCACACACAGTAGGACATGTTCACACGCCTCTGATTCATCCCCGATGAATCAGACCTGACTCAACTCTAAGCAGTAGCAAGCATGACAAACAAACATGAATGAGTAGGCACAACAGGGCTCAAACAACTCCTACTCATGCTAGTGGGTTTCATCTATTTACTGTGGCAATGACAGGTCATGCAGAGGATGAAGGGGTTCAGCTACCGCAGCAAGTAATAGATGAATCGGTGTTGTCCTAATGCATTAAAAGAGAGCAGGAGCGAGAGAGTAGGATTGTATCGGAATGAACAAGGGGGTTTTGCTTGCCTGGCACTTCTGAAGATAACATTGAGTCTTCATCAGTGTCAACGATCACATCATCGGTATCACGTCTATCGAGAGGGGATAATTACCGGCAACATAGAAGGGAACACAATCAATGCAATGTACAATATGATGCATGATCATGACATGGCAAAATGAATGTGTTTTGGGCTAATGCAACTAGCAACGGATTAAATGAAGTTGGTTTGAATACAAGATTCAAATTCAAACTCCATATGTGATTATTCAAATGCCATTCACTTCATTTGCCCTAAACAGTAGTGATAAGTTGTTCTAACATGCATGAAAATGGTACAGATGGATTCCTTGAATTTTTCTGATAATTTTTCATATATAAATTATTTAATTTGGAGTTACGGTTAATTTTCTATGATTTATTGAGGTTTAAACAATTTTCTGGAATTTTCTGATTTATTTTAAATCCAGAAAATCATTTAATGCGTCAGCATGACATCACCTTGACGTCAGCAGGTCAACAGGGCGCCTCCAGGTCAAACCTGACCTGTGGGACCCATATGTCAGCGTCACAGGTTAAACAGGGGGGGTTTATTTTAGTTTAATTAAGGATTAGGGCACTAGGGCCCACATGTCAGTGGCTCTGGGGTTAGATTAGGTGGTGATTAGCTTAAGCTAATCACCTGATGGCGGGGGCCCACCTGTCAGTGTCAGCAGAGGGGGTAGTTAAAATAAAATAACTAAACTAATTAACAGGGGGGGCTGGCCCCACCTGTCATCGACCCAGAAAGGGGGCGGGGGTCCCACCGTGGTCAACGTGGTCAGACCCACCGGCGGCTTGACGCCGGCGAGGCCAGACGCGGTGGTGCGTGTCGGAAACCAACTACAGGGGCTCTTTTGGCGCGCAGGGAGCAGCTACGGGGAGAGGGTGGAGTGGCGCATCCAACGGTGGCGGTGGCGGAGGCTGGGGTGGCCGGAGCTGCCGGCGGCGAGCTCTTTTGCGGCGGCCGGAGCTCGGGCAAGGTCGGGGTTGGCGTTCGGGGGCACGGGAGGGGAAGCTAGTGGCGGCTACGGGCTCCTGGAGACGTGTTGAGTGCGGTGGTGTGCTCGGCTTCGAGCTGCAACGGCTCCAGCCACGGTGGTGACGAGGCACGGCGGCGGCGAGCTCTCGGGTCCGGCGGAAAGGCGGCTAGGGAACGGGAACGAGCGCGAGGAGGAGGGGGAATGGAAGAGTAGCTCACAGGGGTTGCGACGGTGGCCTCGGGGAGCTCGGGGAGGCACCCGAGCCGACGAATTTGACGAAGATGGCCGGCGGTCCCGAGGTTGAAGAAGCCGGCGGTGGCGACGTTGCCGGGGCTCCCGCGGTGCGCTTCTCGGCGAGGAGGAAGAAGTGGTCGAGGCGGATCCCCTGGGTACTTCGGGTGGCAGCGAGGAGCACGGTGGCTACGGCGAACGGCGTCGGCGACGACGAGCTCCGCTCGGGCGCGTGCAGGGAGGAAAGCAGAGGAGAGAACAGGGTCCAGGGGAAGAGAGGGGAGGTGCAGGGGGCGAGGGCGTCTCCGTGGCATCGCGAGGGAGGCTCGGGAACGCCTCGGTGGAAGCAGGAGGTGACCGAGGCGGCATCGGCGCTCGCCACCGAGCTGCTTCGGTGCGAGGGGAGGAAGAAGACAAGGGGGAGGGAGGAGGTGGGCTGGGCCAGCGGGAGGAGCTGGGCCGGCTACAGGTAAATGGCCCAGGTGGGCTGCAGGTAATGTTTCCCTCCCTCTCTCTGTTTTTCCTATTTTACTTATGTTTTCTATTTTTCTGACATTTGTTTGATTTAATAAATATATTAAATCATTTAATTTTATTATGCCAATTTTTGTAGGGGCTAATGGTATTATTCCAGCGCTCTTTTATAATTGGCATAATTTTTGGACCATATTTCATATATATAGAAATATCTTTCCAATGCAAATATTTATCGAATTAATCCAAATGGCCAAAATAAATGTCCATGAGCTCCTAAAAATATTGTTTTGATTTTTATCTCTGTCCAATATTTTCAGAGGGCAACATGAGCATTTTCTTGGACCCTTTTGGGGAATTTTTTTATTTGGGTCATTTTCAAAATGATTCTGAGGGTTCCACCAATCCTCATTTCAAATTTAAATGAAATTTAAACATGATGCACACATGAAGCTAGCCTAGAGCATTACCAGAAGCTAGGGATGTGACATGTCGCTCAGACGCCCGACTGCGGCACGTTAATTTATTTTTACCTTTCGAGGCGTCGCTTCAGAAATCCGATTGGTTTACAGTTACTTTCTTTGGGATTTCGGGAGGACTACCGCCTGACTTCCTTTTTAATTAACCTGCCGTGCAAATTTATCATTTGAGTGTGCATTACTAATCTGCTCATGTGCATCATGTTTACATCTGTTATATGTTATGTCCGAACTGTCTTGCGAGTACATTCAAAGTACTCACCTAGCTTGTTGATTTGACCAGATATCGATGAAGGTGATCTTATGGATGAAGAGTACGATAGCGAGTCTGATGCCTAAAGGAGTCCCAGTCAGTCCCGTGCGATCCTCTAATTGATCACTTGTATCATATACGCTTCCGCTACCCAAATAAAATCATTGAGCCTCACTCCGACGCTCGATGAGCTGTAAGATTAGGAGTCATGTCACCCACTTCACTGTGACATATCCACCACCACTTTTATTACGAGTCAGTAGTATGCCACCATACCCTTGTGTCATATCCGCCTTTATGTATAATATTGGCGTGCTTGTAATAAATTGTTGAGCAGCCATAGCTCAACCTGGTACAATAATTAGTACATCTGGATTTCTATATCAAGGATTTGTCTACCAGTAAGGAGATTTTCCTATACTGGTCTATATAAAACTACTAGGAAAAGGCCTACTAATGGCGCACCGGTTTTGCCTACTAATGGCGCACTACCGGTGCGCCATTACTATCATGCCACTAGTATTTGTTACTAACGGTGCACCACTGGTGCGCCATTAGTATCTGGTATACTAATGGCGCACCATGCAGTGCGCCATTAGTATAGCCCACGGTGCGCCATTAGTAACATTTTTTCAATTTTTTTTTTCAGAATTTTTTTTATTTATTTATTTTTCAATTTTTTTTTATTTTTTTCGCTTTTTTCTTAATCTCAGGTCACTATGGCTTAATCTCGGGTCAATATGCTTAAACTCAGGTCAAATCGTACTCCGTGGTCAAACTTCCCGAAAGGTCACCCATCCTCACACTACTCCAGCCCAAGCACGCTTAACTTCAGAGTTTTATCCAACCCTAGCAACAACTCACTTCACTGGCACTTGTTGATATATCTAGCATATCAATTTTATTATACCTTGTTGATGTCTAGGACTTTATTCATGTTCATGACTATGATGAAATTTTGAAAAATATTTCAAACTTCCCGTCATATTACGTATCATTTTTTGAAAAACAATTCAAAATCAACTTTTTTTTGAATTTTTTGCCTCTAGATCTTGAAAGCCCCGTAACTTTTTTTCTGTTAGGTTTTCTGTTAAATTTGGATGTAACTTTTTGAGTAGATGATTTTTCATATATAAAACTTTTTAATCCGAGTTCGTATGCAAAAGTTATGCCCATTTTACAAATTTCCAAAGATATTTTGCAAATAAAGTCGAAATTTATATTTGTAAATTTTCCCAAGAACTAGACCACATATCACATGGGAAACTTATTTTCTTTTATTTTTTTTGACATTTTTATCATTTTTTTATTTTTTTTAAACTGAAAAGGCGGTCCACGGGGGGGGGGGGGGGTGCATTCGGTGGAAGCTGGGCACACTAGTAATGGCCCACCATGGGGTGGTGAGCCATTAGTAGTTAAACTAGTAATGGCGCACCACACCCACGGTGCGCCATTACTAGTTTTGAAAAAATTATAAAATAAATTGAATTTTTTGTTTTGAACAAAACTTAGTAATGGCGCACCAGTGGACAGTGCGCCATTACTAGTTAAAACTAGTAATGGCACACTGTCCACAGGTGCGCCATTACTAACAATTTTTTTATTTTTTTTATTTTTTTTCAAAACTGCTAATGGCGCACGGTGGATGTGGTGCGCCATTACTATGTCAACTAGTAATGGCGCACCACTCCCACGGTGCGCCATTAGTAGTTTTGAAAAATTTTAATTTTTTTTTACTAATGGCGCACCATGGGATGTGGTGCGCCATTAGTATTTGCACACTAATGGCGCACCAACACATGGTGTGCCATTAGTATTTAGTAATGGAGCACCACATATACAGTGCGCCATTAGTGTCCATCCCATCTATAGCCCTTTTCCTAGTAGTGTAAAGGTCGGTTTCTCAATAAGCATTTTATTGGAAAACCGGTCGTTACACGGGAGATGCGTACCTCCATGCCGCTCAAAATGGTCTAGCCAGAGCCACAGAGCAGTATGTAAAAGACATACGGGTGAGAAAATTTGATGGTTATATTTGTCAGTAGCCCCCGAGACTTGAAACAGTTAGAATAACTAATTTAAGGATCATTTGTTATGCAGGATCTTACAGAAAAGAATACCCAACTGTCCCAGGAGCTGGAAGAGTGCAAAGCCCAACTTGAGGCCGCACTAGCCGCGGCAGGGGAGGCCAAGGAGACCCCCTCTGGTAATATATGCTTAGAAAGATAAGTATGTTGCGAAGTGCGGCATGTGTAAAAATCTGACAATAACATTGGAGATGGCGCCGGAGTGGATCCGGACAAACAACAACTCTTGCGCCGGTTAAAGCCTGGTGAGAGCATGCTTACGAGGGTGAGGCAAGAGAAGAGCTCCAAGATGCCAACACCCAGCTGGGCGAGGAACTAAAGGATGTTCGTGCTCAGCTGTCGGACTCCGTGAAGGAGAATCGGCAGCTTCGACGTGGCATTTTTAGTAAGTGCTTAAACGAACTTCGAAGAAAAAAGTTCGGCGAGAAAGTCGATTGACAGAGTTATGTCTATAGGTATGCTGACGGGTCGACCTGCAGAGGAAATGCTTGGTTCTACGGATGACCTTCTTCCCGAGCTTTCACAACTGCACGAACAAGTTCGGCAGGTAATGCAAGGCGTCGCCCAGGCCTTGTGGCCGTCCGTCTCCATGCCCAAAGGCCTTGGAGAGCTTGCAGAGAAGCTGAAGGGAGCACGGTGGCGCTTTCGATTATGGAAGATATCGGCCAGCCATCAAGGCGCCAGTGAGGCCTGGGCCATGGTGAAGATGCGGTATACGAAGGCTGACCCAAACCACATGGCTGAGGTCCGACATGTGGGGCCCGATGGGAAGGAGATACCTGTGAGTTTAGTGTATGGCCAGGTAGAGTTGGCCGCCAAATATTCCCAACAGGACTGTAAACTAGAGAGACTGCTGGATGGTATTGAAGAGGAATATACCTAGTCAAATTGACTATGTAATTTAAGATGACATGTAAAATGCCTTCTAGCCGGATTGTATATCGTTTGTCATGGCGGACCTTTTCGCTTCAAACTCTGGGCCCGAGAGTCCGGAGTGTGTCCGAATACCCTCACGGTTATGTAAGAACCAGGGCATGCGTGGAGACCAGGCGTAGGGGTCATTAGTGCTTGAACAGACAAGTGCCCAACTAGTTATGTTATATTACATGGTTAGTAAGAAACATCTTCCAGGGAGAATAGTTCCGTTAGGGGTTCCTTTCCCTGGGAGGCATGCCCTAAAGTGCATGTCCGGACTGCAAAAAAAGCAGAAAAGCATCTGGGGTGGATAAATAAAAAGGTGGGAAATCATCTTTAGTTCACCGACCAAATATTCCCTTAAGAACGCTAGCTTTCGGCTTCACCCAGTCTGAGGTACACATCCGGCTGGCCCGGCAGTAACAATCACAGAGGTGCTCCCTTTACTGCCTAGACGAACAATCGGGAACGTAGGGGTAAGCACAGGAGCCAGGCAATCCAGCTTGGCCAAAACTTAAGTCATATCGATGCATATAATGGTGAATAAAAGGTACATGCAGAAGTGTGACACATGTTTTGGGCATGAGGCCCGTTTAAACAAGCTTCTGTTAAAGAAGCCCCCAGGTATAATGAGCGCGGATAGCGCGTCAATTTTTTGTGAACAAGGCACAAACGAACCCTCAAAGGCTGTAAGAGAAAAGGAGGGAGAAGCAGAGAAATATAAGACAGCTAATATGTAAAAAATAGATAGAGGAAGGAGAATTTGGTGTACACTACTGGAATCAGCTTATTTGCCGTCTGCCAGTTCTTTGCCGTCAGCTGGCGGACGGCAAAGAGGCACTTTGCCGTCTGCTTGCAAAAAATAGATGGCAAAGAACTGAGAGACGACAAAGATGCCAGTTGCCATCAGCCAATTATTTGCCGTCTGCCAGCAGATGGCAAAGAATCTTTACCATGTGCTGGCGGACGGCAAAGAGGTGCCGCTATCTCTTTTTTGCGGGTACAAAGAAAATCGTTGACCCCCACCTCCTCTCTCTGTCTCCCCTCTCTCCGCACGGCCCCCACCTCCTCCCTCTCTCTCCCCTCTCTCTCTCCTTCTCGTCTCTCCCTCTCCCTCGCGCGAGCACCTATGGCGGCCGATTTCGGCGAGCTCCGACGGGATTCGACGCCGCCCAGCACACCCACGTGACCCCCTCGCCCCGCTCCTCCATACCCTCCGACCAGATCTGACTCGCGCATCCTCCAGCGACCACGCGTGACCCTCCCCTACGGCTGGGGTTTCGACCACCATATCGCCGGCGTGGCTCCGGTGTTGCTCCGGTGACTCAGGTGAGTCTCTTCACTCCTCCTCATCACATCCATCCCTCTCTTTATCACCATGTTGCGTCGCTTCTCCTCTCCCTCACAGATCCATCACGCCGGGAAGCCATGGACGGGAAGGACTCCATGGACGGGAAGGACGCCGTGGAGGACGCAGCTCCACCACTGCCCCAATGCCATCCAGGTCTGCCTCTTCTCCTCTCCTCCCCTCTTGGATTTCTTCTTTTCCTGCCTTGCACCCGTCCACTCAAGTTCTAAACCAAACAAGAAAAATTATCAATATTGTTTTTTCTGCATATGCAATAATGGTTGAGGAGGACTCAGTTGTTCACTTCTATAATTGTGCCATAAATCGGTTTACTCTGCTTGAGGGCTGCCGTGGTTAGCTCGATTTGATAGGGTCCTTACTACATATGCAGCAGGGATTTAACTTGACTTGTTAATAATGAGTGTCAATCAATCAAACACAAGGAAACAATAAATGCTTACTATTTCGTATAGTGATCCTTGTGTTGTGTATAGGTAAAACTTGTGTTGTCCTTATCTACTTCGGAGGCATCATCATGTGTTGTCAATTTAGTTTCTGCCATGGTTTTGGTTTGGTCCTGCTTATGCCAAATCGATCATTCATTGCTTCTGAACACTCTACCTTTAATCTTTGCTTCTGTAAAACCGTCCTTTCTTCTATTGAATGGAGTGTTTGCTTGCTATGCGGGAAAAGTAGCTCATTCATCGCTGATTTGGCATGTGCAACCAAAGTGGACGGACCGCATTTAGGTCCGGTCACCGTGAGGATCCTCTAGTGGTGCTAGATGTGCCATGGCGCGGTGGTGCCCCCGGGTGGCGCCTCCGTGCTGTGGTGCCCCTGGTTGGCGCCTTCGTGCCCATGCTCTCACTGGCGCCGCCGTTGTGGTGCTCTCTGGCAAGCTCCGGCTTGTTGTGGTGGTGTTGGTTGTGATGCTAGTCACACCATAGTGATGGTGTGGCTGCATCCTGCTTCGGCTACAACTCCTTTTGGTGAGCTTCTCCTTGCTCCCCTCCTGATCTCTCTAATGCATAGCTCTTGATCTTGTTGGATGTGAGGCTCTATTAGCTGTGGTTAGCTGCTCTCGATGAGCATCAACTTGTATTGGAGCTCTCTGTGATGGATTCTTGCTGTGTCAGGGTTTTGGTCAGTGACCATCTATCACTAGTGGAAAAAGGGTCAAATGTGAAGCACATTAGTGCCGGTTTGTAAAAAAACCGACACTAATGTGATCAATAGTGCCGGTTCGTGGCTGCGATCAATAGTACCAGTTCGTGTTGAGGCTTTAGTACCGGTTCGTGCCACGAACCGGTACTAAAGGGGTAGTGGCAGGCTGGCGTCAGGCCGGGTCCCCACGAGCCACTTTAGTACCGGTTTGTGTTACCAACCGGTACTAAAGGTCTAACCTATAGTACCGGTTCGTGCCACGAACCGGTACTAAAGGGGACAAGACTTTAGTATGGGTTCGTGCCACGAACCGGTACTAAAGGGGCCAATTTTCAAACTCTACCCCCCCCCCCGTGTATCGCCATTTCAGTGTTGAAAAAATCAAAAGAAAATGATAAAAACTTCAAAAAATAAAATCCTTCGAGAGGTAGTTATATTACTATATCTACTAGTTAGGAAAATTTGAAAACTTAAATTTGGACATGTTTTGCAAAAAGTGTAGGGAAAATGTAAAACGGCTATAACGGCAAAAAGTGTATAATATATCAAAAAATTCAGCACGAAAATCCGCATCCGATGGAGATGACCTACGGCCTGTTTGGAATTTTTTAGAATCCTCAAATTCGAAAAGGAAAAAAAGATATGGTCAAATTTCAGTTTTTTTTAAAAAAATTGGTTAAATTTGGTCAAACTACTTATTCAAGAAGTATTAATGTTACTACATAATTATTCAAGAATATTAGTGTTACTAAATACTTATTTCAATTTTTTTAATTTTGGTCAAACTATGGTCAAACTATGGTCAAACTTATTCAAGAAATATTAGCGTTACTAAATAATTACTGTTTTTTTAGAATAATAGTTTCAAACTCAAACGGTGAAATGTGTGACTTCATGGTCAAGCTAAACTCCTGAGGGTTAATAGGATTGACATCTTACTATTGTCAGGAAAACAACAAGTGCAGACTCGGAAACGAAGGAGAATAGAACCCGAAAGTTAAGCGTGCTCGGGCTAGAGTTGTGAGAGGGATGGATGACCGGTTGGGAAGTTAGATGATTTGGAATGAGTGATCCACACTTGAGCAGTTAAGAGAGGTGATTAGAGACTAAATCATCAAATAATTCAGAAAAATTAAAAATAGAAAAAAAAATCATTTGTTTTTCAAAATTTTGAAAAAAAAAATCAAAAAAAAACCTTTAGTACCGGTTGGTAACACCGACCGGTACTAAAGGTCCCCCATACTAGGGCGCGAGCTCACGCCACGTGGTGGCACTTTAGCGCCGGTTCGCGCCGAACCGGTACTAAGGGGGGGGGGGCTTTAGTGCCCACACTTTAGTGCCGGTTCCATAACCGGCACTAAAGGCCCTTACAAACCGGTTTTAAAGCTCCGTTTTCTACTAGTGTATGTGTATTTGTGAAGTATATATACTCCTGTACTGCTTTGTTCTGTGTAGTTGATCCTGGAGTTCTTACTTTGGTCAGTTACTTTACTCATGAACGGATACTCACTTGTTCTTAGTTATTTTACTTCTAATACTGATATGAACAGATACCACTTGGTTTGGCTATTCCTATTTGTCTCTTTCTAATAGCTTATGAACATATACTATACTTGGTTTTGGCTGTTACTTTTCTAGTTTTCTACTAATAAGACAGATACTACATCTGATTTGGGCAGTGATGTTGGTCTGAGGCCCCCTCTCTTAGGCTTAATTTACATGTGATTATCCCTGTGCTGTGATGAACTAGCCCTGGCACTTCCAGGCTGTCTGAGCACATAATCCCTCAAGTATACCTTGAGGTGTTCTGTAGCTCTCCTTAATAGTTATCTCTTCTAAGCTGCTGGTGGTTGGATGTGTTGGGACTTGGTCTGGTTGGCTGGTTGTGATGTATATCTCCTCCTGGAGCTTTGTTTTTGGTGTTGCATAGTGACATGTACCTATTGTCACTAGACAAAACTGATTGTGGTGATGAAGTCTAATCTTTGGCTTTAATCACTAGTTTTTAGTTGGCTTAATTCCTGGAGCTAGTACTGATAGTGGTCTTTGTGTTGGCATTTAACTTACTGCTAATTGTGGTTGCTTCTTCATTGGGTCCTTGGCTGGTTCTCTTCTTTGGCTCTTTGGTATTGGTTTACTCTATTTGGCTTTCTAATTAAGATCACTTTGAAAATCAGGATCTTAACTAAGATTATCTTGATCTCAAGTACTGGCTCCTACAGCATTGCATTTCACCAAGTGAAATGCTACAATTCTACTCCTAACCCATTCTCTCTTTCTTAGTGTTTTTGTTATGCAGGTTGGAAGAAAAGAAGAAGATCCAGAGAAGATCTTAGTAATAAGATAGTTTTTAGGAAAATAGATGTTTTAGATCATTCCTTGTAATATTTGTTGGATATGTGTTCATGGATATGTGTTGGATATATATGTGTTCATGACTATATATTGGTAACATGTGTTGGATATGTGTTCATGGATATGTGTTGGATATATATGTGTTCATGAGTATTTGTAATATGTGTTGGATATGCTATATTGGTCATACATATAGTCTGTGTTTGATTGTGTTTGATTTTCTGTGAAAATGAATTGATATAAGAAGAAACAGAATTAATGCCTATTTGGTCTCTTTGCCATCTGCCAACAGATGGCAAAGAGCCTGCAGCCTTTGCCGTCTGCCAGCAGATGGCAAAGAGCCGTGCCCTTTGTCGTCTGCTAGCAGATGGTAAAGAGTCGTGCCCTTTGCCGTCCGCCACTGACGGCAAAGGCCTCTTTGCCGTCCGCTACAAAAACCAGACGGCAAAGAAGGCCTTTGCCGACCCTGTCTTTGCCGTCGCTGTTTGCCGTCCGTGGCGGACGGCATATGCCTTTGCCGTCCGCCATCCTAGCCTTTGCCGTCCGCCAAGGCTGATGGCAAAGTACCAGATTCCTGTAGTGGTACACCATTACGGCATCCTCCATAGCATCGTCACTGATAACGGCATGAACTTTACGGCCGACGAGGTCAAACTCTGGTGCAAAAACATGGGCATCAAGCTCGACTACGCTTCAGTCTATCACCCAGAAACTAACGGTCAAGTCGAGCGAGCAAATAACGGTGTACGTCTATCACTGGTCCTGATTCGGCCGTCTTAACAGGCTTGGCCTCTATCCATTTGGTGAATTTGTCCACCATGACCAGTAAGTATTTTTGCTTGTGGGTTCCCCCTTTAAGGGGTCCAACCATGTCAAGCCCCCAGACCGCAAAGGGCCAGGTGATGAGTATAGTTTCGAGGGCGGTGGGTGGCATGTGGCTTTGGTTAGCAAAGAGTTGGCAACCGATGCATCGTTGGACTAAATCCTGAGCATCTGCCTAGGCCGTCGGCCAATAAAATCCTGTACGGAAGGCCTTGCTTACAAGGGCCCGGGCTGCGGTGTGGTGCCCGCCGAGTCCGGCATGAATTTCGGCCAGGAGATTTCGCCCTTCCTGTTCGGAGATACACCTTTGAAGGACTCCGGTGGTGCTTTTCTTATAAAGCTCTCCCTCATGGACTTTATAGGCTTTAGATCGCCGCATTATGCAGCGTGCCTCGTTTTGGTCCTCTGGAAGTTCCTGCCTGGTCAGGTAGGCTAGGAATGGTTTTGTCCACAGGGCAATGACTGCCATTATTTCGTGGGCTGAGGATGTTACTTCGTTGGCCAAGCCTCCCGCTGTGTCAGAATGTTCGGTGTCGGGCAGTGCGGCTGGATCCAGGCTGTTATTTCCGGATTCCCCTTCCCATGATACGGATGACTTGAATAGCCTTTCCAAGAAAATGTTGGGGGGGACTGCATCGCGCTTTGCGCCGATGCGTGCCAAGACGTCTGCTGCCTTATTGTTTTCCCGGGCTATATGATGAAATTTGAGCCCTTCGAACCGAGCTGACATTTTTAGGACGGCGTTGCGATAAGCTGCCATTTTTGGATCCTTGGCATCAAAGTCTCCATTTATTTGGGATATCGCGAGGTTTGAATCCCCATGCACCTCTAGGCGTTGAATTCCCATTTAGACTGCCATCTGGAGGCCGTGTAGAAGGGCCTCGTATTCGGCTGCGTTATTGGAGTCTGTATACATTATCTGGAGTACGTATTGAACTGTATCTCCTGTTGGGGACGCCAAAATGACGCTAGCCCCCAGACCAGCTAACATTTTGGAGCCGTCGAAGTGCATGACCCAATTGGAATATGTGTTGTACTCTTTAGGGAGTTCGGCTTCAGTCCATTCGACGACGAAGTTGGCCAAAACTTGCGACTTGATAGCTCGCCGTGGCTTGTAGGTTATGTCGAACGAGAGGAGCTCAATGGCCCATTTGGCAATCCGGCCCGTCGCGTCGCGGTTGTTTATAATGTCGTTAAGAGGTACTTCGGAGGCTACTGTTATTGAACACTCTTGAAAGTAGTGTCGCAACTTTTGGGATGCCATAAACACCGTGTATGCTATCTTTTGATAATGCAGGTACCGTGACTTGCATGGAGTGAGGACAGTGGACACGTAGTAAACTGGTTTTTGAAGGGGGAATTTGTGTCCGTCCGTTTCTCGTTCGACGACGAGCACTGCGCTTACAACTTGATGAGTTGCCGCAATGTATAATAAGATTGGTTCACCAATGTTAGGCGCGGCCAGGACCGGGTTTGTTGCCAATATGGCCTTTATTTCTTCGACTCCGGCCGTGGCGGCATCCATCCACTCGAAGTGTTCGGTGCACCGGAGGAGGCGATAAAGGGGTAATGCCTTTTCTCCCAAGCGGGAGATAAAGCGGCTTAGAGCCGCCACACATCCCGTCAATTTTTGTATTTGTTTGAGGTCTTTTGGAATATCCAATTGTGACAGAGCTCGGATCTTGGCTGGGTTTTCTTCAATTCCTCTACCGGATACAATGAAGCCCAAGAGCTTTCCGGCTGGTACGGTGAAAACGCATTTTTTTCGGGTTAAGCTTGATGTCCTATGTCCGGAGGTTATCGAATATGAGCCTCAAGTCGTCTACTGGAGTTTCGACATGCTTGATTTTGACGACCACGTCATCTACGTATGCCTCCACTATTTTGCCGATCTGGTTTGCCAAGCATGTCTGAATCATGCGCTGCTATGTTGTGCCGGCGTTTTTGAGCCCGAAGGGCATTGTGTTGAAGCAGAATGGGCCGTATGGGGTGATGAATGCCGTTGCGGCTTGGTCTGGCTCTGCCATCTTAATTTGATGGTAGCCGGAGTATGCATCGAGGAAACACAATGAATCGTGTCCTGCGGTGGCGTCGATAATTTGATCGATCCGGGGGAGGGGGAAGGGATCCTTTGGGCAAGCCTTGTTGAGGTCCTTGAAATCGACGCATAGGCGCCAGGATTTGTCCTTATTTGGTAGCATCACCAGGTTCGCTAGCCAGTCCGGATGTTTTATGTTTCTGATGAATCCGGCCTCCATTAGTTTGGCTAGCTCCTCTCCCATGGCTTGTCTCTTGGGTTCGGAGAAACGCCAAAGAGCCTGCTTGACAGGCTTGAATCCTTTTTGGATGTTTAGGCTGTGCTCGGCCAACCTGCGTGGGATTCCTGGCATGTCTGAAGGGTGCTAGGCAAAAATGTCCCAATTTTCGCGTAGGAATTCTCGTAGTGCGGCGTCTACATCAAGGTTTAATTGCGCCCCGATGGAGGCCGTTTTTGTAGGGTCCTTTGGGTGAACTTGGAATTTGACTATTTCGTCCACCGGTTTAAAGGAGGTGGACTTGGATCTTTTATCGAGTATCACGTCATCCCTATTCACCGTGGAGCGCAGCGCAGTCAGTTCTTCGGCCGCTAGGGCTTCGGAAAGTGCCTCAAGGGCCAGTGCGGCTGTCTTGTTTTCGGCACGGAGTGCTATGTCCGGGTCACTAGCAAGAGTGATGATTCCTTTGGGTCCAGGCATTTTGAGCTTCATGTACCCGTAATGGGGTATAGCTTGAAAAATTGTGAATGCCTCTCTCCCTAATAGAGCATGGTATCCGCTGCTGAACGGAGCCACTTGAAACGTGACCTCCTCGGATCTGTAATTATCCGGCGTGCCGAACACCACATCCAGTGTGATTATTCCTGTACAGCATGCTTCCTGACTGGGGATTATTCCTCTAAAGCTTGTGTTGCTTTGCTCAATGCGGCTCCAGTCTATTTCCATTTTTCGAAGGGTTTCCTCATAAATGAGGTTCAATCCGCTGCCACTGTCCATGAGTACCATGGTAAGTCGAAAGTCGTCCACTATTGGACCGAGGACCAATGCGGCTAGTGCTTGGGCTGTTCGGAATTTAGGTTCATCACTGGCTTTAAAGGTAATAGCTGTGTCACTCCATGGGTTTACTGTTGCTACTTGGTAGACTTCGACAAGGCTGTGGAGTGTTTGTTTCCGCATATTATTTGATGCGAAAGTCTCGAAGACTGTTAGTACCGTAATGGTATCCATGGGGTGGTGCTCTGTGAATTCTGGAGTTAGAAGCTCCTCGCCACTTCTGGCCACCTGCCGGAGTATCCAACATGCTCTAAGGCTATGAGTTGGTGTGGCGCCCTCTGTACTATGAATTTTACAGGGTCCATTGAGCCATCCCTCCAGTACGGTTCCATGCCCTATGGAGCGTTTTTGCTTTTTGGTGTTTAACCCAGGTGCCTCGCGATAATGCACCATTTTATTTCGGACTGGGGTTGTATTCAGGGCCGGATTGTCCCAAAATTTAATTTTGGTTTTCCATGCGCTTTCCATCGCACAGTATTTTCGTACTATGGATGCCAAGTCGGCGAAGCGTGTAATTTCACGGCGACTTATGGCGTTGAGGATTCCCTTGTCCGTGCAATTATTGCAGGAGAATGAAATTGCATCCTCCTCGCGGCAGTCCTCTATCCTGTTCATAACCAGGAGGAATCTGGCCCAGTAATGGTGTACTGTTTCTGTGGGCTCTTGCTGAATTTGGGATAAATCCCTTATATTTGGGTGGGCGGGTGGAATTAAATCCGGAACCTCGCCCAATCCGAGACTCAGGGGCCAAGGAGTTTCCGAACTCGAAAGCTTGGGTTCTTGGATATTGTCCAATGAATCTAGCCCGTTGCCTGGCTTTAGGTTCAGGGCTTGAGTGACGCCCTCCCCTCCGCAGGTATCCGGCTTGGAGGGATCGGGAATCCGGACATAACTAGTCCTTAAGATAGATGAAGGCTTGCCGCATTGTTCCTCCACCACTACAACATGGTGGGTGACCTGGGGAGAGTTAATCTCTCTCAGATCGGGTTTAAGCCCAATCTGATCATAGTCTGTAGCGACTCCCAGGGCGGCGATGCGATCCAAGAGCTCGTTTATGGAAGAGAGCTCCATCGGATCTACACTACTATGGAAAAGCCTATACACAGAATATTATCAGCAGCGCGCTTTAAAATAAGGCGCTGCTGCTAATTAGCAATAGCGTGCTTAGGAGTAACTCGCTGCTGAAACAAATATAGCAGTAGCGCGCCCGCTCAAAGACGCGCTACTCCTGTAATTCCCATGAGGCCGCGACGAGGCTAGTTATAGCAGCAACGCGTTATAACAACGGGCGCTACTGCTACGTAGCATAGTAGCAGCGCATTTCTCCAATAAGCGCTACTGCTAAATTTACTACAAAAAGTTAGCCCCATCTCCTCTATCCGATCCACTCACACAGTCACACACTACTAGCTCACTGGATCCCCTCTCAATCCCCCGCGCCGGTCCACCCCCGTCGCCCCTCCTCCGTCTGCGCCGCCGTCACCTCCTCCTCCTTGCTGGACTCGGTACCGGCCTCCTCCTCCGTCCTCCCTCTCCACTCGCCGCTGGCCGGCCCCTCCTCGCACCGCCTTCCTCCTCCGTCCTACCTCCACAGGCCGCGCTGGCCGGCCCCTCCTCGATTCGCCTTCCTCCTCCATCCTACTCTCTTCTCCCTCCTCGAGTCGCCCCTCCTTCTCCCTCCTACCCACTACATTTTGATTTAGTAGCTAGGCTAGTTCATATGCAACATTTTGATTTAGTTGATATGATTTAGTTGATTTAGTAGGCTAGTTGATTTAGTTGACTTAGAACATATTGATTTAGTTGATTTAATAGGCTAGTTCATTTAGTTCATTTAGTTGACTTAGAACATTTTGATTTAGTTGATTTAGTAGGCTAGTTCATTTAGTTGATTTAGAACATTTTGATTTAGTTGATTTAGTAGGCTAGTTGATTTAGTTGACTTAGAACATTTTGATTTAGTTGATCTCTTAATCCTTTGCTCATATTGCTTTAGGAAAAATGGCGCCACCACCACCACCACTATGTCGACTGTGCAAGTCAAGATGCGCCAGCAGCCTTGCAACTGGCAAGCTGTTAGACATCTACTTCCAGTCGAGTTTTCGTCATGCGGCGGTAAGAAATTAGATGAAATGTAATAACTATTTTGTTTTTAGTGTTGGCATTACTGCATTGTGTCATTTTGCTTATTTTACACAGATTGTCCCATGCAATGTGAGGTTGAAATTCAACAAGCTGATAGGAGACATTGTGACACTTGAGGCTCCTGGGGGGCCGTACACTATTGAGGTCAAGAAAGGACGCAATATGTCGCAGATTGGAGGAGATGGATGGGCCTGTTTCGTCGCTCGCATGCGTCTTACTGGTGGTGAGTTGATCAGCTTCTCCTTCCGAGCAGAAAGACCCAAGCTAGCTGTCATTTATCTCAACCTGGTGGAAGATGATGAAGATGACGAAGATGATGAAGATGATGAAGATAATGAGGACCCACTCGATGAAGATGATGAGGACCCACTTCATGAAGCCATCGTAGCTCAAAGTACAAGGCTGAGTGAGGAGGAGGTCTCCAACCTGTGGGACATAATTCCGCCACGTGCTGACTTTGTCGGGGTGCCATTCGTGACTCGCTTGACAAATACCATGGTTGATCAACATGATATGGTATGTTATACTTACAAATGCAAATTATCCGATGAATTACTTAGTGTACAGTCCAATGATATGGTATGTTGTGTGGAATCTAGTCGATGATACGTTTTAGTGTAGAGTACGATCACATGCTTATTAGTGTAGAATCTAACGAAACTATTAATAGTGTAGATAATCCATATGTACTTATTTGCGAGGCTATTTATTAATTGATATGTTTTTCTTATTCAGAAATTGGCAAAGAGCATATCTGTGAGTTATGGTATCGAGCCTGATGAAGAAGGCTTGGCTGGACTACGCCTTACTGCAAGGGGCTCCGTCACAACCTGTACTTACTGCGTGGACACGGACGGTCGCACACACTTAAACTCGGTTGGGTGGAAGAAATTCCTCGATGGCAAGAATCTTCGTGTTGGACAGGCCATCCTAATTACTATCAGGAACACCAACCGCCCAGGCTTAAGGATGATGATTGTCTTCGATATCATCTAGAACTACATATGTGTGTGTGGCTATATCTTCTAGAACTACATATGTGTGTGTGGCTATATCATCTAGAACTACATATGATGATCGTCGTCGATATCATCTAGAACTACATATGATGATGGCCGTTGATATGACCTTGTACTGCTTGAGGATGCATGTTGACTATGCATGAAATTGTTATCTAGTACTCCCTTCGTTCCAAATTACTCGTCGTGGTTTGAACTAAAACCACGACGAGTAATTTGGAATGAAGGGAGTACTACCTAGTAATGGTTTATGAATTTGATATCAACTAGCAGTACCTAGTATCTAGTATCTGAAAGGGAAAATGATGGAAGATATAGCAGTAGCGAGGGATGGCGAAATCGCTACAGCTAGGTAATAGTAGCGCATTCTTAAAAAGCGCTGCTGATATCGTAAACAGTAGTAGCGCGGGTAAGGGTCGCGCTACTACTATGAGTTAGCTGTAGCCCCTTATTATTAGCGCGGCCACCCGTGCTGCTGCTAGCCTCAAAACCCGCGCTACTACTAGGGTTTTCCCGAGTAGTACTAGCTGCTCGGTGAGTTCCGAGTTGACGTGAAGATTGCTTTTGATGACCCGAGAAGTCATCGTCGGCGCGGCGGCCAAATAGGCGGTCATAAAAAACCGCCTAGCCGGAGAGTTTGGCCGATAGCCAAAGCTCCTTTAGCAATAGTGTCGTCTTTAAAGACGGGATGAGGCATCCTTCCTGATGGTCATGGCACAGCGGAACTCTCAATGAAAGCACCAATGTCGGTGTCAAAACCGGCGGATCTCGGGTAGGGTTCCCGAACTGTGCGTCTAGGCGGATGGTAACAGGAGACAAGGGACATGATGTTTTTACCCTGGTTCGGGCCCTCTCGATGGAGGTAAAACCCTACTCCTGCTTGATTAATATTGATGATATGGGTAGTACAAGAGTAGATCTACCACGAGATCAGAGAGGCTAAACCCTAGAAGCTAGCCTATGGTATGATTGTCGTTCGTCCTACGGACTAAAACCCTCCGGTTTATATAGACACCAGAGAGGGCTAGGGTTACACAGAGTCGGTTACAATGGGAGGAGACCTATATATCCGTATCGCCAAGCTTGCCTTCCACGCCAAGGAAAGTCCCATCCGGACACGGGACGAAGTCTTCAATCTTGTATCTTCATAGTCCAGGAGTCCGGCCAGAGGTTATAGTCCGGCTATCCGGACACCCCCTAATCCGGGACTCCCTCAGTGGTCCTCGTGCTTTGGGCACTGCAGTTCCCTTACTAACCGCTCGTGTTTGGGTGCTCCGTGGTGGAGATGGTGCTGTGTCAACTGGAACTGGGTTACTATCTACCGGGGTTGGGGTTAGAAGGGGTGTAGCTGGTTCTGTGTCCAACGGGGTAGGGGTACAATCTGCGAGAGTCTGGGTTATGTGTGGTGGATCTGGTCCTTGGGCAAGTACAACCGTGGTTCTATCTGCATCAACTGGTAGCACTATATTTTCTGAAGACCGTGTTGTTACTCCCTTAGATACTGCCATCACGCTCTCCAATTCAAATGGCTGATAAACAAGAAAATTGATTGAAAGTATAGACATTGTATGATAGACAGGTGCAATGGATAGTGGGGAATAAAAGAGGGCATGCAATAATTCATATTTATGTTGTCTAACCAAACAGGATAGCATGACACAATTTCACATATATGATGGCTAACTAAACAGGATAGCATAACACAATTTCACATTATGATGGCTAACTAAAAAAGATGGAAAGACATAGTTCAAAATATGAGACTAGGTAAATAGGTTGACATGACATAACTATATAATGTGTTTATTAAATAGGTTGGCATGCCATAATTCACATACATTCATGTTTATAATGCCATAAGTCTAAATATGATGAATGTAGACACTAAATAGGATGAGATGATATAACTATATGATGTCTTTATTAAATGGGTTGCCATGCCATAGTTCAGATAGATGATGTGTATGTACTATGTAAACATGATAGCATGATATAATTCAAATATATGATTTATATAGTAAGCAAGTAAGAAGATGACAATCTATATATGATGTAAAAACTAAGCAATGCAAGACAACATGCATGACATGGGTAATATAACCCTGCCAAGTTTGAGCATAAACCTCAGGGGGGAAATAGGACTAGTCATCAGTCTCTGAATCCTCCTTTGAGGAGCTCTCTGTAGCCAGCAAGATGTCTGCTTCAGCAGGTAGCATTGTCTGCTCTGAATACCTTGTTTTCACTCCAGATACTTCCATCACCGCTTCAAATGGCTGATGCACGGGAAGAGTAGTTGAATATACAAACGTTGTCGACAAATGGAACACGTAATACAAAAAAATGATAGCATGATATAATTCACATACATGATGATTTGCTAAACAGCATGGCATTGCATAATTCACATATATAATGCCTTTGCAACAAGATAGCATTGTATAATTCACATATATAATGTCTTGCAACAAGATGGCAATGCATAATTCACATATATGGTAATTAGACACTAAACAGGTGGCATTCACACAAAGCATGTCTAAACTAATCAAATGGCATAGCAATGCGAGACACCATACACACGATATGAGCAACATAACCCTGCCAAGTTAGAGCATAAACCTCGGGGGGGGGGGGGGGTGGAATAGCACTGGTCTTCTGTCTCTGAATCCTCCTCTGAGGAGCTATCTGTAACCAGCGAGATATGCGCTTCGTCAGATAGCATAGTCTACTCAGAAGACCTTGTTTTCACTCCAGAATTTGCCATCACCGTGTCAAATGGCTGATGACACGAAGAGCAGTTGAATGTACTAACATTGTTGACGAATGTAATATGTAACGAAAAAAAGGATGGCCCTATATAATTTACATATAAGATGACTGGCTAAGCAGGATGGCATTGCAAAATTCACATATATATGATGCCTGGCTAAACAAGGTGCGTTGCTTAATTCACATAAACGATGAATAAACTAAACAGATGGCATTCGCACAAAGGATGTCTAAACTAAGCAGATGACATATTTGATGTATAAATTAGCAATGCAAGACACCATATGCATGATATAACCAACATCAGCATGCCAAGTTAGAGCGAAGACCTCAGGGGGAAAATAGGAGTTATCTTCTCCTTCTGAATCCCCCTCAGAATAGATATCTTCCTCTCGATTACAATCCGAAATGCATGGAGGGGGGCTGCCTTTGCGCCTACCATGGAGCAATGTCTGCATGAAATTATATTGCCACGCAAGGCTCGTCTCTTTTGCTCTACATGTTCAGTTCCATTGTTTACAATAACTGTCATGCATAGGACTAAAACATAGTGAGATTATGTAAGGAGTGCATGCAGAAATCCAGAGTGATGGTAGCAACCTGTGGATATACCCAAAACCAATAATAGAAGGCAGATAATGGATTCAGTTAATAAATACAGATAATGGCTTCTTTACTGTTTGTTTCCCACCCAACATGAAACTCATAGTAGACACCGAAGATTAACTAGATAGTAGATAGATACTATTGATAGCGGCCCCGATATGTACCCGACAACCATTTAAAAACTCAAGTTTGACCATTAGTTTGGAGCTGACTCAGAGTCTAATCGGTGAACAGGACGATAAAGTAGCATGTAATATTAAGCGATGCATAACATAAGTAGACACGAAAGAGTGCGACCTCACTTGCGGACCCGTTTAGTCCTCAAGGTCATCTGCTCGACTGGTGATGGTAATGCAGTTTTCATGGCTGCCAGCGGCGGGGAAGAAGATCTGAGGCGGCAAAAGACAGTCTGGAGGCCGGGTCCCTGCTGTGCTGGACCCTTCTGTCGTTGGAGCAGCTGAGCTGGGGTGGACGACGGCGCTGCAGGACCAGGACAAACCACGCAAGGTTTTCTTTGACAACTACCTGTAAGAGAAGTAATTCTATAAGGGCTCGTTCGAATTGGAGGATTCCAACAATGCAGGGATAGGAAATAGACATGAATAGGATAGGAATGCACGTGCAAAACAGAGAATTTAAAAACACAGGATTTCTGCCAATCTGGTTGTTTGATTCACAACAATTGGAAGATCACGGGATGCAAGAGAAGCATGGTGAGATTAAGTCAAACCACAAGAAAATGTACGGTTATAATGCTATTATGCTACTATCTCTTAGGCTTGTGCTTCATGAATAGGAATTTGAAAAGGAGGACAAGTGAAAATTAAAATTCCTACGTTTTTTCTTTCAAGGAGACACTAAAGGAACAAATTCGTGTGCTCAGTGGACAATATATATAACATGTAGAGTAAAAAAGAGATGCAACAAGTGTACAACATCTTTGGCAAAGCCATGTCGATCTCAGCGTGATTGGGTTGGCCGGTGAGGATGCTCCGGCTGACTTTGCTGTCGGAGGAGGGGAAGAAGATCTTAGGCGTCTGGAGATGGAGACCAGGTACTGCTCCACTGTGATGGAGGGTTTCATCGTTGGAGCAGCTCCAGCGAGTTCTACGACGCCAAGGTTGAAGCAGGACAAGTGAGACAACGAACAACATTAACATGAGTGGAATTCTAATAGCATCTCCAATACATGACGTAAAATACATAACCACAAAGTGCTAGATGTAAAATACATCAGCCACTCATCTCTGAACTTAATTGTCGAAACTGAACTTAACTCTCGAAACTAAACCTAACTGTCGAAACTGAATTTTGCTGTCGAAACTGAATTTTCCTGTCGAAACTGAACGCACTAGCAAGGTGAGGCTACACGTCGGTCGACTGACTTTTTATTCTCTGGTCAGTCGATTTTGCAGCCGTTGGATACAAAATCAAGGGCATGCGGGTCATCTTCAACCTCCACCCCCCCTGAGCAGCCAGCCACCACCGACCAAACAGCAGACCCCGCCGCCCGCGGCCGGTGGTGCGCCGCCCCGCCCGCCCCAAAAACACTCCCCACCGCCGGTCCGCCGCCGCCTCGGCCATCCCACTAGGCCCCCCGTGCCGAGTGTTTTCTCCGGCGATCCCCATGACACCGCCCCGCCAACGCCCCGCCACCACCAGTGACCACCGCCCCCATCCTGAACCCTAAGATAGATAGTGGGGTAACTCTCCGGCGAGCCGCCCTCCCTGTTCCGGCTGGTTCTTCCTTCACCCCGGCGAGTCCACCCCTTGGAAATCGACTGACCCAAAAGTTGATTCAGTCGACTGAAGTGTAGCCCAATCGGAGCAGCATCGCAAGCAAGAGCAAAAGCGAGAGCAGCAGCGCAAGCAAGAGCAATAGCAAGAGCAGACCAGGGAGGGGACCAAGAGCAAGAGCAAAGCAGCAGCACGAGCGAGAGCTAAAGCAGCAGCAGCTCATACTGATGTGGACGTCACCGCTGAGGGAGCGACGCCGTGGAGGAAGTGGTCGGCAACGCCGCCGTGGATGGAGCCGCGCCATGTCGGCTCGGGATCGAGCACCGGCAGCACCATGAGATTGAATCAAGAAGAAAATGCGGCGATTAGTGTACAACCTCTTTGGTGGCACCGATTAGGCTGCAGCTTCATCCAAGCAAACGGTGATGATGATGCTCTTCCGGTGGTGCAGGTGAAGACAGCGGTGTGGGAATGGAGGTGGCACGAAAGACGAGGGGAACGTTGGGGCAGCTCCGTGGAGGTGGAGGACGGGGTGGCTGAACCGGCGGGACGATGAGATCAACGACGGATCCTCATCAGGTACGGTGGATGAGGGACGTCCAGGTGTTGCTGTGGACGACGTCATCAGGGAAGAAGCTCCGGCTGGGTGGGGGGCGGAGCAGGGTGTGGGGTTTCGTCGCGGGTTTTCACGGCCTTGGTGTACGAATGGGTGGGTGGATGGGATGGCAGTGGGGAACCATGTCTTAGAGACGCGCTTGTCAAAAATGTGGGGTAAGTTACGAAAGTACCCCCCACTGATTTGAGGCGATTCTTTCGGTTCAGGGGTACCATGGGTGTCGGTATCAAAACCGGCGGATCTCGGGTAGGGGGTCTCGAACTATGCATCTAGGCGGATGGTAACAGGAGACAAGGGAGACGATGTTTTTACCCAGGTTCGGGCCCTCTCGATGGAGGTAAAACCCTACTCCTGCTTGATTAATATTGATGATATGGGTAGTACAAGAGTTTATCTACCAGGAGATCAGAGAGGCTAAACCCTAGAAGCTAGCCTATGGTATGATTGTTGTTCGTCCTACGGACTAAAACCCTCCGGTTTATATAGACACCGGAGAGGGTTAGGGTTACACAGAGTCAGTTACAATGGGAGGAGATCTACATATTGCATCACCAGGTTCGCTAGCCAGTCCGGATGTTTTATGTTTCTGATGAATCCGGCCTCCATTAGTTTGGCTAGCTCCTCTCCCATGGCTTGTCTCTTGGGTTCGGAGAAACGCCAAAGAGCCTGCTTGACAGGCTTGAATCCTTTTTGGATGTTTAGGCTGTGCTTGGCCAACCTGCGTGGGATTCCTGGCATGTCTGAAGGGTGCTAGGCAAAAATGTCCCAATTTTCGCGTAGGAATTCTCGTAGTGCGGCGTCTACATCAGGGTTTAATTGCGCCCCGATGGAGGCCGTTTTTGTATGGTCCCTTGGGTGGACTTGGAATTTGACTATTTCGTCCGCCGGTTTAAAGGAGGTGGACTTGGATCTTTTATTGAGTATCACGTCGTCCTTCTTCACCGTGGAGCGCAGCACAGTCAGTTCTTCGGCCGCTAGGGCTTCGGAAAGTGCCTCAAGGGCCAGTGCGGCTTTCTTGTTTTCGACGCGGAGTGCTATGTCCGGGTCACTAGCAAGAGTGATGATTTCGTTGGGTCCAGGCATTTTGAGCTTCATGTACCCGTAATGGGGTATAGCTTGAAAAATTGTGAATGCCTCTCTCCCTAATAGAGCATGGTATCCGCTGCTGAATGGAGCCACTTGAAACGTGACCTCCTCGGATCTGTAATTATCCGGCATGCCGAACAGCACATCTAGTGTGATTATTCCTGTACAGCATGCTTTCCAACTGGGGATTATTCCTCTAAAGCTTGTGTTGCTTCGCTCAATGCGGCTCCAGTCTATTTCCATTTTTAAAAGGGTTTCCTCATAAATGAGGTTCAATCCGCTGCCACTGTCCATGAGTACCATGGTAAGTCGAAAGTCGTCCACTATTGGACTGAGGAACAATGCGGCTAGTGCTTGGGCTGTTCGGAATTTAGGTTCATCACTGGCATTGAAGGTAATAGCTGTGTCACTCCATGGGTTTACTGTTGCTACTTGGTAGACTTCGACAAGGCTGTGGAGTGTTCGTTTCCGCATATTATTTGATGCGAAAGTCTCGAAGACTGTTAGTACCGTAATGGTATCCCTGGCGTGGTGCTCTGTGAATTCTGGAGTTAGAAGCTCCTCGCCACTTCTGGCCACCTGCCAGAGTATCCAACATGCTCTAAGGCTATGAGTTGGTGTGGCGCCCTCTGTACTATGAATTTTACAGGGTCCATTGAGCCATCCCTCCAGTACGGTTCCATGCCGTATGGAGGGTTTTTGCTTTTTGGTGTTTAACCCAGGTGCCTCGCGATAACGCACCGTTTTATTTCGGACTGGGGTTGTATTCGGGGCCGGATTGTCCCGAAATTTAATTTCGGTTTTCCATGCGCTTTCCATCGCACAGTATTTTCGTACTATGGATGCCAAGTCCGCGAAGCGTGTAATTTCACGGCGACTTATGGCGTTGAGGATTCCCTTGTCCGTGCTATTATTGCAGGAGAATGAAATTGCATCCTCCTCGCGGCAGTCGTCTATCCTGTTCATAACTAGGAGGAATCTGGCCCAGTAATGGTGTACTGTTTCTGTGGGCTCTTGCCGAATTTGGGATAAATCGCTTATATTTGGGTGGGCGGGTGGAATTAAATCCGGAACCTCGCCCAATCCGAGACTCAGGGGCCAAGGAGTTTCCAAACTCGGAAGCTTGGGTTCTTGGATATTGTCCAATGAATCTAGCCCGTTGCCTGGCTTTAGGTTCAGGGCTTGAGTGACGCCCTCCCCTCCGCGGGTATCCGGCTTGGAGGGATCGGGAATCCGGACATAACTAGTCCTTAAGATAGATGAAGGCTTGCCGCATTGTTCCGCCACCACTGCAACATGGTGGGTGACCTGGGGAGAGTTAATCTCTCTCAGATCGGGTTTAATCCCAATCTGATCATAGTCTGTAGCGACTCCCAGGGCGGCGATGCGATCCAAGAGCTCGTTTATGGAAGAGAGCTCCATCGGATCTACACTACTAGGGAAAAGCCTATACACAGAATATTATCAGCAGCGCGCTTTAAAATAAGGCGCTGCTGCTAATTAGCAGTAGCGTGCTCAGGAGTAACTCGCTGCTGAAACAAATATAGTAGTAGCGCGCCCGCTCAAAGACGCGCTACTCCTGTAATTCCCATGAGCCCGCCACGAGGCTAGTTATAGCAGCAACGCGTTATAACGACGGGCGCTACTGCTACGTAGCATAGTAGCAGCGCATTTCTCCAATAAGCGCTACTGCTAAATTTAGTACAAAAAGTTAGCCCCATCTCCTCTATCCGATCCACTCACACAGTCACACACTACTAGCTCACTGGATCCCCTCTCAATCCCCCGCGCCGGTCCACCCCCGTCGCCCCTCCTTCGTCTGCGCCGCCGTCACCTCCTCCTCCTTGCTGGACTCGGTACCGGCCTCCTCCTCCGTCCTCCCTCTCCACTCGCCGCTGGCCGGCCCCTCCTCGCTCCACCTTCCTCCTCCGTCCTCCCTCCATAGGCCGCGCCGGCCGGCCCCTCCTCGATTCGCCTTCCTCCTCCATCCTACTCTCTTCTCCCTCCTCGAGTCGCCCCTCCTTCTCCCTCCTACCCGCTACATTTTGATTTAGTAGCTAGGCTAGTTCATATGCAACATTTTGATTTAGTTGATATGATTTAGTTGATTTAGTAGGCTAGTTGATTTAGTTGACTGAGAACATATTGATTTAGTTGATTTAGTAGGCTAGTTCATTTAGTTCATTTAGTTGACTTAGAACATTTTGATTTAGTTGATTTAGTAAGCTAGTTCATTTAGTTGATTTAGAACATTTTGATTTAGTTGATTTAGTAGGCTAGTTGATTTAGTTGATTTAGAACATTTTGATTTAGTTGATTTAGTAGGCTAGTTGATTTAGTTGACTTAGAACATTTTGATTTGTTGATTTAGTAGGCTAGTTCATATGCAACATTTTGATTTAGTTGATATGATTTAGTTGATTTAGTAGGCTAGTTGATTTACTTGACTTAGAACATTTTGATTTAATTGATTTAGTATGCTAGTTGATTTAGTTGATTTAGAACATTTTGATTTAGTTGATTTAGTAGGCTAGTTGATTTAGTTGACTTAGAACATTTTGATTTAGTTGATCGTTAATCCTTTGCTCATATTGCTTTAGGAAAAATGGCGCCACCACCACCACCACTATGTCGACTGTGCAAGTCAAGATGCGCGAGCAGCCTTTCAACTGGCAAGCTGTTCGACATCTACTTCCAGCCGAGTTTTCGTCATGCGGCGGTAAGAAATAAGATGAAATGTAATAACTATTTTGTTTTTAGTGGTGGCATTACTGCATTGTGTCATTTTTCTTATTTTACACAGATCGTCCCATGCAATGTGAGGTTGAAATTCAACAAGCTGACAGGAGACATTGTGACATTTGAGGCTCCTGGGGGCCATACACTATGGAGGTCGAGAAAGGACGCAATACGTCGCAGATTGGAGGAGATGGATGGGCCTGTTTCGTCGCTCGCATGCGTCTTACTGGTGGTGAGTTGATCAGCTTCTCCTTCCGAGCAAAAAGACCCAAGATAGCTGTCATTTATCTCAACCTAGTGGAAGATGATGAAGATGACGAAGATGATGAAGATAATGAGGACCCACTCGATGAAGATGATGAGGACCCACTTCATGAAGCCATCATAGCTCAAAGTACAAGGCTGGTGAGGAGGAGGTGTCCAACTTGTGGGACATAATTCCGCCACGTGCTGACTTTGTCGGGGTGCCATTCGTGACTCGCTTGACAAATACCATGGTTGATCGACATGATATGGTATGTTATACTTACAAATGCAAATTATCCGATGAATTACTTAGTGTACAGTTTAATGATATGGTATGTTGTGTGGAATCTAGTCGATGATATGTTTTAGTGTAGAGTACGATCACATGCTTATTAGTGTAGAATCTAACGAAACTATTAATAGTGTAGATAATCCATATGTACTTATTTGCGAGGCTATTTATTAATTGATATGTTTTTCTTATTCAGAAATTGCCAAAGAGCATATCTGTGAGTTATGGTATCGAGCCTGATGAAGAAGGCTCAGCTGGAGTACGCCTTACTGCAAGCGGCTCCGTCAGAACCTGTACTTACCGCGTGGACACGGACCGTCGCACACACTTAAACTCGGTTGGGTGGAAGAAATTCCTCGATGGCAAGAATCTTCATGTTGGACAGGCCATCCTAATTACTATCAGGAACACCAACCGCCCAGGCTTAAGGATGATGATTGTCTTCGATATCATCTAGAACTACATATGTGTGTGTGGCTATATCATCTAGAACTACATACGTGTGTGTGGCTATATCATCTAGAACTACATATGATGATCGTCGCCGATATCATCTAGAACTACATATGATGATGGCCGTTGATATGACCTTGTACTGCTTGAGGATGCATGTTGACTATGCATGAAATTGTTATCTAGTACTCCCTTTGTTCCAAATTACTCGGCGTGGTTTGAACTAAAACCACGACGAGTAATTTGGAATGAAGGGAGTACTACCTAGTAATGGTTTATGAATTTGATATCTACTAGCAGTACCTAGTATCTAGTATCTGAAAGGGAAAATGATGGACAATATAGCAGTAGCGAGGGATGGCGAAATCGCTACAGCTAGGTAATAGTAGCACGTTCTTAGAAAGCGTTGCTGATATCGTAAACAGTAGTAGCGCGGGTAAGGGTCGCGCTACTACTATGAGTTAGCTGTAGCACCTTATTAGTAGCGCGGCCACCCGCGCTGCTGCTAGCCTCAAAACCCGCGCTACTACTAGGGTTTTCCCTAGTAGTACTAGCTGCTCGGTGAGTTCCGAGTTGACGTGAAGTTTGCTTTCGATGACCTGAGAAGTCATCGTCGGCGCGGCGGCCGAATAGGCGGTCATAAAAAACCGCCTAGCCGGAGAGTTTGGCCGATAGCCAAAGCTCCTTTAGCAATAGTGTCATCTTTAAAGACGGGATGAGGCATCCTTCCTGATGGTGATGGCACAGCGGAACTCTCAATGAAAGCACCAATGTCGGTGTCAAAACCGGCGGATCTCGGGTAGGGGGTCCCGAACTGTGCGTCTAGGCGGATGGTAACAGGAGACAAGGGACACGATGTTTTTACCCTGGTTCGGGCCCTCTCGATGGAGGTAAAACCCTACTCCTGCTTGATTAATATTGATGATATGGGTAGTACAAGAGTAGATCTACCACGAGATCAGAGAGGCTAAACCCTAGAGGCTAGCCTATGGTATGATTGTCGTTCGTCCTACGGACTAAAATCCTCCAGTTTATATAGACACTAGAGAGGGCTAGGGTTACACAGAGTCGGTTACAATGGGAGGAGACCTATATATCCGTATCGCCAAGCTTGCCTTCCACGCCAAGGAAAGTCCCGTCCGGACACGGGACGAAGTCTTCAATTTTGTATCTTCATAGTCCAGGAGTCCGGCCAAAGGTTATAGTCCGGCTATCCGGACACCCACTAATCCGGGACTCCCTCAGTGGTCCTCGTGCTTTGGGCACTGCAGTTCCCTTACTAACCGCTCGTGTTTGGGTGCTTTGTGGTGGAGATGGTGCTGTGTCAACTGGAACTGGGTTACTATCTACCGGGGTTGGGGTTAGAAGGGGTGTAGCTGGTTCTCTGTCCAACGGGGTAGGGGTACAATCTGCGAGAGTCTGGGTTACGTGTGGTGGATCTGGTCCTTGGGCAAGTACAACCGTGGTTCTATCTGCATCAACTGGTAGCACTATCTTTTCTGAAGACCGTGTTGTTACTCCCTTAGATACTGCCATCACGCTCTCCAATTCAAATGGCTGATAAACAAGAAAATTAATTGAAAGTATAGACATTGTATGATAGACAGGTGCAATGGATAGTGGGGAATAAAAGAGGGCATGCAATAATTCATATTTATGTTGTCTAACCAAACATGATAGCATGACACAATTTCACATATATGATGGCTAACTAAACAGGATAGCATGACATAATTTCACATTATGATGGCTAACTAAAAAAGATGGAAAGACATAGTTCAAAATATGAGACTACGTAAATAGGTTGACATGACATAACTATATAATGTGTTTATTAAATAGGTTGGCATGCCATAATTCACATACATTCATGTTTATAATGCCATAAGTCTAAATATGATGACTGTAGACACTAAATAGGATGAGATGATATAACTATATGATGTCTTTATTAAATGGGTTGCCATGCCATAGTTCAGATAGATGATGTGTATGTACTATCTAAACATGATAGCGTGATATAATTCAAATATATGATTTATATAGTAAGCAAGTAAGAAGATGACAATCTATATATGATGTAAAAACTAAGCAATGCAAGACAACATGCATGACATGGGTAATATAACCCTGCCAAGTTTGAGCATAAACCACAGGGGAAATAGGACTAGTCATTAGTCTCTGAATCCTCCTCTGAGGAGCTCTCTATAGCCAGCAAGATGTCTGCTTCAGCAAGTAGCATTGTCTGCTCTGAATACCTTGTTTTCACTCCAAATACTTCCATCACCGCTTCAAATGGCTGATGCACAGGAAGAGTAGTTGAATATACAAACGTTGTTGACAAATGGAACACGTAATACAAAAAAATGATAGCATGATATAATTCACATACATGATGATTTTCTAAACAGCATGGCATTGCATAATTCACATATATAATGCCTTTGCAACAAGATAGCATTGTATAATTCACATATATAATGTCTTGCAACAAGATGGCAATGCATAATTCACATATATAATGCCTTTGCAACAAGATAGAATTGTATAATTCACATATATAATGTCTTGCAACAAGATGGCAATGCATAATTCACATATATGGTAATTAGACACTAAAAAGGTGGCATTCACACAAAGCATGTCTAAACTAATCAAATGGCATAGCAATGCGAGACACCATACGCACGATATGAGCAACATAACCCTGCCAAGTTAGAGCATACACCTCGGGGGGGGGGGTGGAATAGGACTGGTCTTCTGTCTCTGAATCCTCCTTTGAGTAGCTATCCATAACCAGCGAGATATGCGCTTCGTCAGATAGCATAGTCTGCTTAGAAGACCCTGTTTTCACTCCAGAATTTGCCATCACTGTGTCAAATGGCTGATGCACACGAAGAGCAGTTGAATGTCCTAACATTGTTGACGAATGTAATATGTAACGAAAAAAAGGATGGCCCTATATAATTTACATATAAGATGACTGGCTAAGCAGGATGGCATTGCAAAATTCACATATATGATGCCTGGCTAAACAATGTGGCGTTGCTTAATTCACATAAACGATGAATAAACTGAACAGATGGCATTCGCACAAAGGATGTCTAAACTAAGCAGATGACATATTTGATGTATAAAGTAAGCAATGCAAGACACCATATGCATGATATAACCAACATCAGCATGCCAAGTTAGAGCGAAGACCTCAGGGGGAAAATAGGAGTTATCTTCTCCTTCTGAATCCCCCTCAGAACAGATATCTTCCTCTCGATTACAATCTGAAATGCGTGGAGGGGGGCTGCCTTTGCGCCTACCATGGAGCGACGTCTGCATGAAATTATATTGCCACGCAAGGCTCGTCTCTTTTGCTCTACATGTTCAGTTCCATTGTTTACAATAACTGTCATGCATAGGAATAAAACATAGTGAGATTATCTAAGGAGTGCATGCAGAATTCCAGAGGGATGGTAGCAACCTGTGGATATACCCAAAACCAATAATGGAAGGGAGATAATGGCTTCAGTTAATAAATACAGATAAAGGCTTCTTTACTGTTTGTTTCCCACCCAACATGAAACTCATAGTAGACACCGAAGATTAACTAGATAGTAGATAGATACTATTGATAGCGGCCCCGATATGTACCCGACAACCATTTAAAAACTCAAGTTTGACCATTAGTTTGGAGCTGACTCAGAGTCTAATCGGTGAACAGGACGATAAAGTATCATGTAATATTAAGCGATGCATAACATAAGTAGACACGAAAGAGTGCGACCTCACTTGCGGACCCGTTTAGTCCTCGAGGTCATCTGCTCGACTGGTGATGGTAATGCAGTTTTCATGGCTGCCAGCAGCGGGTAAGAAGATCTGAGGCAGCAAAAGACAGTCTGGAGGCCGGATCCCTGCTATGCTGGACCCTTCTGTCATTGGAGCAGCTGAGCTGGGGTGGACGACGGCGCTGCAGGACGAGGACAAACCACGCAAGGTTTTCTTTGACAACTATCTGTAAGAGAAGTAATTCTATAAGGGCTCGTTTGAATTGGAGGATTCCAACAATGCGGGGATAGGAAATAGACAGGAATAGGATAGGAATGCACGTGCAAAACAGAGAATTTAAAAACACAGGATTTCTGCCAATCTAGGTGTTTGATTCAGAACAATTGGAAGATCACGGGATGCAAAAGAAGCATGGTGAGATTAAGTCAAACCACAAGAAAATGTACGGTTATAATGCTATTATGCTACTATCTCTTAGGCTTGTGCTTCATGAATAGGAATTTGAAAAGGAGGACAAGTGAAAATTAAAATTCCTACGTTTTTTCTTTCAAGGAGACACTAAAGGAACAAATTCATGTGCTCAGTGGACAATATATATAACATGTAGAGTAAAATAGAGATGCAACAAGTGTACAACCTCTTTGGAAAAGCCATGTCGATCTCAGCGTGATTGGGTTGGCCGGTGAGGATGCTCCGGCTGACTTTGCTGTCGGAGGAGGGGAACAAGATCTTAGGCGTCTGGAGATGGAGCCCAGGTACTGCTCCACAGTTATGGAGGGTTTCGTCGTTGGAGCAGCTCCAATGAGTTGTACGACGCCGAGGCTGAAGCAGGACAAGTGAGACAACGAACAACATTAACATGGGTGGAATTCTAATAGCATCTCCAATACATGACGTAAAATACATAACCACAAAGTGCTAGATGTAAAATACATCAGCCACTCATCTCTGAACTTAACTGTCGAAACTAAACTTAACTGTCGAAACTAAACCTAACTGTCAAAACTGAATTTTGGTGTCGAAACTGAATTTTCCTGTCGAAACTGAACGCACTAGCAAGGTGAGGCTACACGTCGGTCGACTAACTTTTTATTCTCTGGTTAGTCGATTTTGCAGCCGTTGGATACGAAATCAAGGGCATGCGGTTCATCTTCAACCTCCACCCCCCCTGAGCAGCCAGCCACCACCGACCAAACAGCAGACCCCGCCGCCCGCGGCCTGTGGTGCGCCGCCCCGCCCGCCCCAAAAACACTCCCCACCGCCGGTCCGCCGCCGCCTCGGCCATCCCTCTAGGCCCCCCCGTGCCGAGTTTTTTCTCCGGCGATCCCCACGACACCGCCCCGCCAACTCCCCGCCACTGCCGGCGACCACCGCCCCCATCATGAACCCTAAGATAGATAGTGGGGTACCTCTCCGGCGAGTCGCCCTCCCTGTTCCAGCTGGTTCTTCCTTCACCCCGGCGAGTCCACCCCTTGGAAATCGACTGACCCAAAAGTTGATTCAGTCGACTGAAGTGTAGCCCAATCGGAGCAGCATCACAAGCAAGAGTAAGAGCGAGAGCAGCAGCGCGAGCAAGAGCAATAGCAAGAGCAGACCAGGCAGGGGACCGAGAGCAAGAGCAAAGCAGCAGCACGAGCGAGTGCTAAAGTAGCAGCAGCTCATACTGATGTGGACGTCGCCGCTGAGGGAGCGACGCCGTGGAGGAAGTGGCCGGCGACGCCGCCGTGGATGGAGTCGCGCCGTGTCGGCTCGGGATCGAGCACCGGTAGCACCGTGAGATTGAATCAAGAAGAAAATGCGGCGATTAGTGTACAACCTCTTTGGTGGCACCGATTAGGGCACAGCTTCATCCAAGCAAACGGTGATGATGATGCTCTTCCGGTGGTGCAGGTGAAGACGTCGGTGTGGGAATGGAGGTGGCACGAAAGACGAGGGGAACGTTGGGGCAGCTCCTTGGAGGTGGAGGACGGGGTGGCTGAACCGGCGGGACGATGAGATCAACGACGGATCCTCATCTGGTACGGTGGATGAGGGACGTCCAGGTGTTGTTGTGGACGACGTCGTTAGGGAAGAAGCTCCGGCTGGGTGGGGGACGGAGCAGGGTGTGGGGTTTCGTCGCGGGTTTTCACAGCCTCGGTGTACGAATGGGTGGGTGGATGGGATGGCAGTGGGGAACCATGTCTTAGAGACGCGCTTGTCAGAAATGTGGGGTAAGTTACGAAAGTACCCCCCCCACCACCGATTTGAGGCGATTCTTTCGGTTCAGGGGTACCACGGGTGTCGGTGTCAAAACCGGCAGATCTCGGGTAGGGGGTCTCGAACTATGCATCTAGGCGGATGGTAACAGGAGACAAGGGAGACGATGTTTTTACCCAGGTTCGGGCCCTCTCGATGGAGGTAAAACCCTACTCCTGCTTGATTAATATTGATGATATGGGTAGTACAAGAGTTTATCTACCAGGAGATCAGAGAGGCTAAACCCTAGAAGCTAGCCTATGGTATGATTGTTGTTCGTCCTACGGACTAAAACCCTATCTAGACACGGGACGAAGTCTTCAATCTTGTATCTTCATAGTCCGGGAGTCCGGCCAAAGGTCATAGTCCGGCCATTCGAAGACCCCTAATCCAGGACTCCCTCAGTAGCCCCTGAACCAGGCTTCAATGACGACGAGGCCAGCGCGCAATTTGTCTTCGGCATTGCAAGGTGGGTTCCTCCTCCGAATACTTCATAGAAGATGTTGAACACAAGGATAGTGTCCGGCTCTGCAAAATAAGTTCCACATACAACCGTAGAGAGAATAATATTTACGCAAATCTAATCTGCTTACGTATTCCGTAGTGTGACATCACGCCACGGCCAAGCCTTTATTTCGAATCATTTTACCGTCCCACCTCAGCTCGTTTAGCGAGGCGGTTTCCTCGGCACGTCTTGTCAAAGCAGAGATCGTGTCCCTTTATTCCATAATTCTCATCAATACGGACGTGGGTAACCCAACCGTGCCATTGGTATGGCTACATAATTGAAAGTGAGTCCCAAACGGTCACGGGGAGGGCTCTTGGTATTCAACCATTTTATAAAGGGACCAAGGCTCGACTCCTTTCTTTCAATCCAATCAAATCCGCCTCTTGCCTCAAGTTCCAACACCCAAAGCTTCCGATTCAGGCGCTTCGGACCTTCGATGATGTCTGGCTTCGACCTCCAAGGCCGATGGATGCCTTCCTCCATTACGGAAGAAGACGTGCGAAAGCTGAGAGATGCCCGATATCTGACCGGCGAAATCTCGCATAGGCTGCCTGCTCAAGGGAAGGCTATTCCCACTCCCCAGCCCGGTGAGAGTGTGGTGTTCATATCTCACTTCCTTCGGGGGCTAGGCTTCCCAATTGATCCCTTCGTGAGGGGGCTCATGTTTTATTACAGGCTGGAATTTCATGACTTAGCTCCGGAGTCCATCCTCCAAATCTCATCATTCATTGTCGTGTGTGAGGCCTTCCTCCATATTACTCCTCACTTCAGACTGTGGCATAAAACCTTCAAGGTAGAACCAAACATGATTGAGGGGCAGCACGCTGAGTTCGGAGGTGCTATTATAAGCAAGATTGCCGATGCTCCATGGCCCGAGGGCTCTTTTCAAGAGGAGTTCGACTTATGGCAACGAGAGTGGTTTTACATCACAGCTCCCAGGGGCCCCACGTGGGTGGCGCCACCTGCTTTTCGCTCGGGTCCCCCACCACGGCTAGCGTCATGGGTCAGTGAAGGGCTTAACTGGGGGCCGTCCAAGGACGTGCCCTTGCTGCAGGGCCGCATTCGAGATCTCCTAGAAAGAGATACCAATTTGGCTGTAGTGGTGCAGGTCATGCTGATTCGCCGCATACTGCCCTACAAACGTCGCCCCCTCCGCCTATGGGAATTTAATCCGGAAGGACCGTGAGCCCTCCAACATTTTATGGGCATGATGCCCGTGGAGACTTACAAATAGCTCTTCGGATCACAAGCAATGTGTCCGGACTTGTACGAGGACGCAGGTCTGAGCTGCAATCGCCTAGACACTCAAGTAAGTAGCCCTGTATCCGGACGCGCTATCCGTACATTTATCATAAAACTGCCCTTATAAGAGCTATCGTTTGAACATGAGTGGATAGCGAAAGCTAAGCTTATCAGGTGTCCGTCCCCCCTCCCGGAGACCACGCCGGATCCCGTGTTGACCAGGATGCTGGAGATTGCACCTTTGGAAGAAGTCGAAGAGGGGAACAAAGAAGCTACCGCCTCCACGAAGGAGGCTGTCAGGAGAGGAGGAATCGAGAATTCCTCTATCCAGGGAAAGAAGAGGACCACCTCTGAAGACCCGGAGGCGATGGCCTCAAAGCAGGGGAAGAAATCTTCGTCAGAGGGTCCGGCGCCGGAGGGTGGCCCGGCTGCATTACGCCCCCAAGGGGATCGGCTCTCCACCGAGCCATAAGTAAAGAGAGGGTTTTTTAAAATAAGAGACATCCCTGTTTTGTTTCTGAGGAAGATAACTGAAATTTTACCTTGTAGTTCGGATCTCAACCCTTCGCAGCAGAGCTCATCTTCAGGCGATCTTCGTCCGAAGATGATGGAGAGCGAAACGCCTCTCCCAGCTATACCGTCTAGACAGGCGGGCAACCCCGAGGTGTCATCTCGGAGGGTTTTTCCAAATCCGGACCTTGAAAAAGGTCGTCGGACTAGTCTGGCACCTTTTGGTGCACGGTCGGAGGAGCTGAAGGATCTGCTCGGGCGAGCATCTATCTCAGAAGAACACCATGTGTTGATGAACACAGTGATTAGAAGGATTGCATCCGCGGAAAGCGGATTGTACGAGGCCGCCAGGAGTTTACTGACAGGTTTTGAGGTATGTATTTAAAACATGTAAAAATGTTACCGCATAGACAATAGCCCCTGATGCTTAGTTTGGTGTTCGGAAAGAAAAACCGGACTAAGGATCTAAACAGATATACACAGGAGTCTAACATAAATATGTCAATATGGGCATGCAGGCTGCGCTACTAACATCTGCCGCACTGACTGTGGAGGTTGATGCATTGAAGCAGAGCCTCGAGCGGTCCGAGAACGAGGTCAGCCTTGCCAAGAAGAAGCTCGAGGACAAAGAAGGTATATAGGACCTTATGTAAGTGTATATATAAATACCTAGTTGCAAATAACGACAGGACCAACGTGAATGTTGCAGGGGCCACGACCGAGGTGGCGACCCTGAAGGAAGCACTTTCCAAGGCCGAAGACAATGCGGCCATGGAGCGCTCTGAGCGAGAGAAACGAGAGGCGCAGGTGGCGGAAGTGTGGCAAGAGGTCAATGCTCTTGTGAAAAAACATGAGAGTTTAGAGCTTGACTTGAAGACTCGAGAGTCCGAGCTTCCCTCGGCACTTGAAAGCGCCAAATCTGCCAAGGCTGAAGCCCAGAAAGCCCTCCAAGAAATTGAGGCGATGAAAAGGATTGCGGCGGGTAAGGCATTCTTTATGCAAAGCAAGCACGTGAAAGTAAATTACCTGTTACTTACCCGAATCCGGAGCTCTCCAGGAGCATTCGCAAATCTGCCCCATAGTGTATCCGATGTTGTCGCATTCTACCAGGCCGAGGAAGGGAGTTCGACGGAGAAGGTGTTCTGGTCCCAGTATGCTGGGGCCGGACACCCGGTGCGCCTGAGCGACCAGCTGAAGCAGCTGGTCGGGCTTCATAAGGCAGCCGAACAGGCCATGAAGGGCCTGATAGGCTGACTGTGGCCTGGGGAGGCCATGCCTTTGAGCTACTTTGGGCTGGTGCGGCGGCTGGTGGATGCCTGTCCCCGGCTTGAAGTCGTCAAGTGCACTGGGGCAAACAGGATGCTGAGAAACTGGTGACAGAGGGGCCACCGGAGGGGAAGGAGCATCGCCGGCCCGAGATGTATTATGAGGGCATCCTGAAGGGTGCCCGTCGTGTGGCGGATGAATGTAACAGGGATGTAATTTTTGAGTAAACTCGCTCGTGTTTATCCTGTGCGCTGAAAACTTGTTCATATGCGCTAAGCAACACTTTTTGAATTTAAAATATTACCTTCTGTGCGGCCGTTTATTAAATCTGAGAGATGCAAGTCGTCGGCTTCTACATCCACGCCACGAGTGCTGGGGTCTTCGGGATAAACCCGAGCGCTCTTGTTCCCATTCTTGGGTCCATCAAGGGAGGCGCTCAGCACAACGAACAAGGTAACCGTACTTATAATGCTTTAACACTCTCACTTAGCCATAGAATTCTATAATTTTAAATCTTGGCGAAGCCCCTAGTATTCGGAAGACCGAGTTCGGGCGCTATCCACGCCTGGGCCGGACAAAGCCAGCTCCTCGCTCTAAGCGGCATAAGTCTTTAAGGACTCGAAAAACCTCTCGAACAACGACCGGTCTCTCGCCCTATCATGACGGTCAGTTTTAGCTTTCTCTATTGAGGTGTTAACCCAGCTCAAGTGGGGCACAATCGCAGTAGTTCTCCCAGCGCTACCTTAGCCGACATAGCGGAACGTAAGGTACCAAAACATGGGAGCCGGGCAAACCCAACTATTGACCCAAGACATGATTCGGAGCCGATGCATATAATGCTATAAGTTCGGGGAGCCGCACTCATGAGAGTGTTCGGCCTTCTCACACCGTATTATGGGGTACTTAAGCCCCTAGTGTATTGTCCTTACAAAAGTGTATGGTTGCATAATGTCATAACTAAACATATTAAAATAAAAAATGAGTGCAATAATAGACAAGAGCTATGTATTGTTTATTAAAAGGGCTGCTATCAGAGGAGAACGATACAAATAGTGCGGTACGCAAGAGATGGGATTATTTGACATGTCCCCCTCCACGGGCAAGCTGCGAGACTTTAAGTAAGACAGGTATTTAGCTCGTTATAGAGAACATCTGGAGATTTGACGTGGCCTGTTGTCTCCCTGGCTGTTGCATCGTGTGTTCGGCGATTGTACTGCCGGACAGGCCTTCCGAATAGTGGAGTCCTGAAAGTATATATATATATATATATAAATGAAATGGCAAAATTGGGAGCCCCTAGTGCGGTTGAGCCGCATTCTGGGCGTGCCGTGGTTGTGCCCCTCCCCTTATGCCCATGGTATTTCCAGAGCGTAATTATGTACGCGTGGTACTGGTATCGCAATCTCGCGAGGGCTGGGGTTGGGGCCGCACTTCAATGCTTGCTCAGAACGTGCCAGACGGTTTTGTTGTTGGTTACTTCGGGCGTGTTTGACATTGTCCGGACGTTTAACAGACGGACTGGGGAATTTCCTTGACGGGCTACTTTGTACTTCCACCGCCAGGGCCTTCGTGTGCTCCTCTGTTTGGAGAGAGCGTTCGGTGTTTCCACTGACTGTAATGACTCCGCGAGGGCCTGGCATCTTGAGCTTGAGATATGCATAGTGCGGCACCGCATTGAATTTTGCAAAAGCGGTTCGTCCAAGCAGGGCGTGATAGCCACTGCGGAATGGGACTATGTCGAAGAATAACTCCTCGCTTCGAAAATTATCCGGGGATCCGAAGACCACTTCAAGTGTAACTGAGCCTGTACAGCTGGCTTCTACACCTGGTATGACGCCATTAAAGGTCGTCTTTGTGGGTTTAATCCTTGAGGGATCTATACCCATTTTTGCACTGTATCCTAATAAAGCAGGTGCAGGCTGCTGCCGCCGTCCATGAGGACTCTAGTGAGGTGAAATCCGTCAATGATTGGGTCTAGAAACAATGCGGCGAATCCGCCGTGACGAATGCTTGTGGGGTGGTCCCTTCGATCAAAAGTGATCGGGCAGGAGGACCATGGGTTCAACTTTGGGGCGACTGGCTCCAACGCATAGACGTCCTTGAGAGCATGCTTCCTTTCCCTTTTGGGGATATGGGTTGCGTATATCATGTTCACCGTCCGCACTTGTGGGGGAAAGCCCTTCTGTCCTCTGTTGTTCGGCGGCCGGGGCTCCTCCTCCTCATCGCTATGCAGCCCCTTGTCTCTGTGTTCGGCACTTAACTGGACGGGCCTGGAGTATTTCTTTTGAATGGCTTTTTCGCTGACCGGGTTTAGAGCCTCTGAATCCGGCATTAACTGTCGTATCCTCAGTATTGTCGCCCTTAATGCGGCGCTTGTGCTTGTTACGACGCGACCTGCCATTGTTGTCCTTGGTATCCGAATTACCAGGGCTCTTGGTCATGTTATTGCTACAAGCTAGCCAGCTGTCTTCTCCCGTGCAAAAGCGGGTCATGAGTGTCGTGAGGGCTGCCATAGATTTCGGCTTTTCCTGTCCTAGGTGCCGGGCAAGCCATTCGTCTCGGATGTTATGTTTGAAGGCTGCAAGGGCCTCTGCGTTCGGACAGTCGACTATTTGATTTTTCTTGGTTAGGAACCACGTCCAGAATTGTCTGGCCGATTCCTCTGGCTGCTAAATTATGTTGCTTAGGTCATCGGCATCTGGTGGTCACACATAAGTGCCCTGGAAGTTGTCAAGAAATGCGGATTCTAGGTCCTCCTAGCAACCAATTTACTCTGCTGGCAAGCTGTTAAGCCAATTCCGAGCTGGTCCTTTAAGCTTGAGCGGGAGGTATTTGATAGCGTGTAGATCATCACCACGGGCCATGTGGATGTGAAGGAGATAATCCTCGATCCATACCGCAGGATCTGTTGTGCCATCGTATGATTCGATGTTTACGGGTTTAAAACCCTCGGGGATTTGATGATCCATTCCTTCATCTGTGAAGCATAGTGGGTGTGTGGCGCCTCTGTACTGGGCTATATCACGACGTAGCTTGGATGAGCTTTGCCTGTTGTGTTCGGCCTGGCCGTATTTGCCATATCCGGCGTGTCGGTTATCGTCACGTGTCGTGGGGCGCCCACACGATCCGTAGATCGATCTTGTTTGCCTTGCCTTGTCCTCCAATATGTCTCGCAGGTCTGGCGCATTTCCCCGCGCCTTGGTACTTTTTGAGCGGCGCCGGGGTGCGGCTTGAGTTGAGGGCCAAAAGGCCTCTCTGCGTGGCCACGGGGTGGCCGATCGGCCGCATCATACGCTAGTGATGTAGGTTTAGTTGCTTCCTCCTCTAGTTGGGGTAGCAGCATGCGCTTTGGGTAGCTCTTGGAGGGGCGTTCGAGTTTGTACTCTTCGGCCGCCAGGACTTCAGTCCATCTGTCGGCTAGGAAATCTTGGTCAGCTCTAAGCTGCTACTGTTTTTTCTTGAGGCTGCTTGCCGTGGCCATATGCCTGCGTTTGAAACGCTCTTGTTTGACAGGATCCTCTGGCACGAGAAATTCATCATCGTCAAGGCTTGCCTCATCTTCGGAGGGAGGCATATAATTGTCCTCCTCGACCTCTCTATCTGCCTCTCTCTTATGAAGGTTGGCTTCCCCATCCTCCTGCGCTGAATCCTGCTGGAGGGGGTTGTCTTCGGCACTGTCCGGGGTGTTATTGTCTTCAGTGCCGGAATCGCCATTTTTGCTATGGCGGGATTTAGAGCGGCGCCGCTAATGTCGGCGCTTAGGCTGTTTCTTGGAGAGGTCATCCTTCGTTGTTCCATCGCCATTCCCTTCCTTTGGGGTGTCCACCATGTATATGTCGTATGATGAGGTGGCTTTCCAGTCCCCTATAGGCGCTGGTTCTTGGTCGTCTCCTTCATCAGCGTCCATTCCGTCGATGTCTTCGGAGTCGAAGTCGAGCATGTCGGTTAAATTGTCGACAGTGGCTACGAAGTGGGTGGTGGGTGGGTTTCGAATTTTTTCGTCATCCGCATCCCAACCTTGTTGACCATAGTCCGGCCAGGGCTCTCCTGATAAAGAGAGAGACTTTAGTGAATTCAGGATGTCGCGAAAGGGCGAGTGCTGAAAGATGTCCGCGACGGTGAACTCCATGATCGGAGCCCAATTGGGTTCGATCGGAAGGGGTGCGGAAGATTTGGAGTCCGGAAAGGAGTCCGGCACCTTGGAGTCACCAGCTTCAGAAAGGACAAGGCTGGTATTCGGCTCGATCGCCGTAGAGATTGCAGCCCCCGAGGCGGTGTCTAGCCACCCTTTCTTGACTGGCGCATTCGGCTCCGAGCTAAGGGTCGGAGCGGACACCTGAGCGGCGCTCTGAGCACTGTCTGGCGCCAGAGCTAGATCATGCCCATCGTGACAGTGCGGCGCGCTCGGCTATGTCTCTAATCCGTCGAAGATCAAGTCTGCGCGGATGTTAGCCGTGTAGTTTAAATTTCCAAATCTGACCTGATGGCCAGGGGCGTAGCTTTCGATCTGCTCCAGTTGGCCAAGTGAGTTGGCCCGCGGTGAAAAGCCGCCGAACACGAAGATCTGTCCGGGGAGAAAAGTCTCGCCCTGGACCGCGTCGTGGTTGATGATCGAAGAAGCCATCGGGCCTAAAGGTGACGACACAGAGGAACTCTCAATGAAAGCACCAATGTCGGTGTCAAAACTGGCGGATCTCGGGTAGGGGGTCCTGAACTGTGCGTCTAGGCGGATGGTAACAGGAGACAAGGGACACAATGTTTTTACCCAGGTTCGGGCCCTCTCGATGGAGGTAAAACCCTACTCCTGCTTGATTAATATTGATGATATGGGTAGTACAAGAGTTGATCTACCACGAGATCAGAGAGGCTAAACCCTAGAAGCTAGCCTATGGTATGATTGTTGTTCGTCCTACGGACTAAAATCCTTCGGTTAATATAGACACCGCAGAGGGTTAGTGTTACACAGAGTCGGTTACAATGGGAGGAGATCTACATATCGTATCGCCAAGCTTGCCTTCCATGCCAAGGAAAGTCCTATCCGGACACGGGACAAAGTCCCTTCAATCTTGTATCTTCATAGTCCGAGTGTCCGGCCAAAGGTCATAGTCCGGCCATCCGGACACCCCCTAATCCAGGACTCCCTCAACGGGCATTTCGCGTGTCGGGATTTCACAGGAGGTGGGTGTCGGTGTCAAAACCGGCGGATTTCGGGTAGGGGGTCCCGAACTATGCGTCTAGGCGGATGGTAACAGGAGACAACGGGCACAATGTTTTACCCAGGTTCGGGCCCTCTTGATGGAGGAAAACCCTACGTCCTTCTTGATTTATATTGATGATGTGGGTATTACAAGAGTAGATCTACCACGAGATCAAGGAGGCTAAACCCTAGAAGCTAGCCTATGGTATGATTGTTGTAATGGTTGTTGTCCTACGGACTAAAGCCATCCGGTTTATATAGACACCGGAGAGGGCTAGGGTTACATAGAGTCGGTTACAATGGTAGGAGATCTACATGTCCGTATCGCCAAGCTTGCCTTCCACGCCAAGGAAAGTCCCATCCGGACATGGGACGAAGTCTTCAATCTTGTATCTTCATAGTCTTGGAGTCCGGCCGATGATGATAGTTCGGCTATCCGGACACCCCCTAGTCCAGGACTCCCTCAGTAGCCCCTGAACCAGGCTTCAAGGACGACGAGTCCGGCGCGCATATTGTCTTCGGCATTGCAGGGCGGGTTCCTTCTCCGAATAGTTTGTAGAAGATTGTGAACACCAGGATAGTGTCCAACTCTGTAAAATAAATTCCACATACCACTGTAGAGAGAATAATATTTACACAAGTTCAATCTGCTGACGCATTTGGTGGCGTGACGTCACACCACTACCAAGCTTTTACCTGAATCGTTTTTATTATACCACCTCAGCGCGTTTAGCGAAGTGGTTTCCTTGGCACGTCTTGTCGAAGCAGAGATCGTGTCCCCCTTATTCCGGGATTCTCATCAATATGGACATGGGTTACCCAACCGCGCCATTGATTGTGGCGCTTGGGAGAAAAGCGATTTTTACCAGGACGGTGGGGATGCATAGTTTCGTCCGCCCATATATAGGGGATAATGATCCACCTTTTTACCTACGCCTTCTTCCTCCTTTGCTTATCCATCCCTGCGCACTTGAGCTCCAGCGCCCAAGCCCGCACATCTCACCTCGACCTTCTCCAGCCATGTCCGGAGCGGGAGGCAAGTGGATGGCCTCCTCCGTTACGGAGGGGCACATCGAGAGGTTGCGCGGTGCCGGATACCTGTCCAGCGACATCGCGCACCGGCTCCCCGACAAGGGGCAGCTCATCCCCACCCCTAGGCCCCATGAGAGGGTGGTTTTCCTTCCCCATTTCCTCCGCGGACTGGGCTTTCCACTTCACCCCTTTGTCTGGGGGCTCATGTTCTACTACGGCCTGGATTTCCATGATCTGGCCCCAAACTTCATCCTCAACATATCGGCATTTATCATCGTGTGCGAGGCCTTCCTCTGCATCCAGCCCCACTTCGGCTTGTGGCTCAAGATCTTCAATGTCAAGCCGAAGGTCGTGAAGGGGAATCAAGTGGAATGCGGAGGCGCCATGGTTGGCAAGATACCCAACGTTACTTGGCTCGAGGGCGCCTTCGTGGAAACCGTCAAGGGGTGGCAATCGGGGTGGTTCTACATCACCGAGCCGCGTGACCCTAAATGGGCAGCGGCCCCCGAATTCAGATCTGGCATCCCCACACGGCTCACCTCTTGGAAGGAGAGTGGCCTGACTTGGGGCGATTCAGAGGAGCTCACAGGACTCCAAGCCTGCATCCAGAAGCTGGTGGACAAGAAGCTCAAGCTTGTCAACATAGTCCAGGTCATACTCATCCGCCGGATGCTCCCGTGCCAAGAACGGGCCTTTAAATTGTGGGAGTTCAATCCGGCTCAGCACCGAACCCTGAGCGGGCTCTTCGACACTAGGTACGAAGATGCCTGGAAGGTGCTTCTTAAGGGCGCCGAGGCTCCTGCCTAAGCTACCGAAGATCGCGGATTCCGCTCGCAGCGCCAGGTTGACGAGGTAAATAATTTTACCCTTTATGGGACACTTGTTTTCCATAGTTTAATTCTATGCGGGATCTAAACTCCCTTTCCTTTGACAGGACTGCCTGAAGAAGGCTGAGCAGACTATCTGTCCGGCCCCCTTGCCAGAAGACCCAGTGGATGCCCGTCTAGCGGGGCTGCTGGTTCCGGCACCCCATGTGGTGCTGGAGAAGAAGGCCAAGAAGGAGGCCATGGGTACTCGAAAGAGTTCCCGTTTTCAGGTGTCTGATGACTCCGAGGCGGACTCCTCCCCCGAGGACGAGGAGGAGAAGAAAAAGGCCCCTCCCCCAGCGGGGGGAGGGAAGAAAAGGAAGGCCTCCCCAGCTGGGGAGGCCGAAGGGTCCAAGAAGGGAAGGACTCTTCCCCCGGACTGTTCTGATAACGCCGGTGACGACGACGAGGATTGGCCTCCAAGGACCAAGCCCCTGGCGAAATCGTAAGTATCCGGACTCCCGAATGACTTCATGATTTTTCTTTTTGCCACTTGGTGTCTTTCTAATGCCGCATACAACCGTGTAGTCCGCCCAAGGACGATCTTCCCGCTTCGTTGAGCGGGTCCTTGGACTCGTCAGATGTGAACAGTACTTCACTTCCAACTGCCTCCTCTTCCCGCGACGCTGACGACGTCGAGATGGGATCCCAGAGAGGGACCCATCCGGAGGAGGAGGACCCGGAGGTGGCACAAGGCGACCTCCCGGACTTTGCGTCGGACTCCACACCGGAACCCGTAGTGGTTCCGGAGTCCGGCGGGCGGCCCCTTCGTAAGAAGGGCAAGACCATGGCGCCGGCGGCCTCCGTCCAACCGGAGTTACCAGGGCTGGGGTTGGGGCCGCATTGCTACGCGTGCTCGGAACGTGCCAGGTGGTCTTGTTGTAGGTTACTTCGGGCGCGTTTGGCCATGTCCGGTCGCTTAACGACCAGACTCAAGAATTGCATTAAGAGGTGGTATTGTACTTTTGCCGCGAGAGCCGCTGTATGTTCCTCCGTTCGGAGCGAGCGCTCGGTGTTTCCGTTGACCGTGATGACTCCTCGAGGGCCTGGCATCTTGAGCTTGAGGTATGCGTAGTGCGGCGCCGGATAACATGTTGGAGGCGCTCGACGGTGCTTCTATCGAGGAAGAACACCACACTGTCATAAGTGCGGTGATTCAGAAGGTCCAGCTCGCCAAAAGTGGGCTGACCGAAGCCTGCAGCAGCCTTCTATCAGGCTTCGAGGTAAGAATGTTAATATATGTAAAATAGTACCGCATAGACAGTAGCCCCTGATGCTCGGTTCGGTGTTCGGAAAGAAAAGCCGGACTGAGGATCTAAAAAGATATACGCAGGAGTCATAAAAAATATGTCAATATGGGATTGCAGGCTACGCTGCTGACCTCTGCCGCACTGACTGCGGAGGTCAATGCTTTAAAGAAAAACCTCGAGCGGTCCGAGAACGAGCTCGGCCGTGTCAAGAAGCAGCTCGAGGACAAAGAAGGTGAGTAGCACCTTATTAAAAATGTACCTTACAGAAAAGGATTTGGTTGCAAGAAACATGACAAGGATAACATGGGTATTGCAGGGGCCACGAACGAGGTGGCGACCCTGAAGGAGGCGGTGTCCATGGCCGAACGGAATACGGCCGCGAAACGCACCGAGCAAGAGAAGCAGGAGGTGCAGCAAGAGCTCCAGGCTCTCCTGGAAAAACATGAGAGTTTGGAGCGTGACTCGAAGACTCGAGAGTCCAAGCTTGCATCGGCTCTTGAGAGTGCCGAAGCCGCTAAGGCCGAAGCCCACAAGGCCCTTCAGGAGGTTGAGGCGTTGAAGAAAATAGCGGCGGGTAAGGCATTTTCATGCAAAGCAAGCATGTGAATGTAAATTACCTGTTACTTACCCGAATTTGGAGCTCTCCAGGAGCGTTCGCAGATCTACCCCACAGTGTGTCCGATGCTGCCGCTTTCTACAGGGCCGAGGAGGGGAGCTGGACGGAGAAGGTCTTCTGGTCTCAGTATGTTGAGTCCGGACATCCGGTGCCCCTTAGCGACCAGCTGAAGCAGCTGGTCGAGCTCCACAAGGTGGCCGAACAGGCCATGAAGGGCCTCATAGTTCGGCTGTGGCCCAATGAGGCCATGCCTGGGAGCTACTTCAGCCTGGTGCGACGGTTGGTGGATGCGTGTCCATGGGTGGAGGTCATCAAGCGATCCGCCTGTATTGAAGGTGCCCGTCGGGCCCTTTCCCGTGCTAAGGTGCACTGGGGCAAGATGGATGCTGAGAAGCTTGTGACGGATGCGCCACTGCTGGGCAAGGAGTATCGCACGCCCGAGATGTATTACAACAGTGTCCTGAAGGGTGCCCGCACTATTGTGGGTGAGTGCTCCAATAATGTAATATTTGAGTAGACTCGTATTTTGTTATCCTGTGCACAGAAAACTTTGTTCATATGCGCTAAGCAACACTTGTTTATTTAAAATATTACCTTCTTTTTGGCTGTTTATCAAATCTGAGAGATGGCAAGTCGTCGGCTTCAGCCCCCATGCCACTAGTGCTGGGGTGTTTGCGATAAATTTGAGCACTCTTGTTCCCATATTTGGGTCCATCTAGGGAGGCGCTCAACACGACAAACTAGGCAACCGGACTTATAATGCTTGAACACTCTCACTTAGCCATAGAATTCTATAATTTTAAATTTCGGCGAAGCCCCTAATGTTCGGAAGGCCGAATTCGGGGCGCTATCCACGCCTGGGACGGACAAAGTCGGCTCCTCGCTCTAAGCGGCATAAGTCTTTAGTGACTCGAAAAAACCTCTCGAACAGCGACCGGCTCTCGCCTCATCATGACGGTCAGTTTTAGCTTTCTCCACTGAGGCGTTAACCCAGCTCAACTGGGGCGCAATCGTGGTGGTTCTCCCAGTGCTACCTTAGCCGATATAACGGAACATAAGGTACCAAAACATGGGAGCCGGGCGAACCCAACTGTTGACCCAAGACATGATTCGTAGCTGATGCATATAATGCTATAAGTTCGGGGTGCCGCACTTGTGAAAGTGTTCGGACTTATCACACCATAATGTGGGGAACATAAGCCCCTGGTGTTTTTAGCCGTACCAAAGTGTACGGATGCAACATGTCTCAAATGAACATATGTATAAGAAAGAAATACAATTATAAGCAAAAAGGTGATGCATTGTTTTTATTCAAGAAGTACTGCTATGAATGCAGGACGATACAAATAGTGCAATAAGCAAGGTACGGGACTATTAAACATGTCCCCCTCCAGAGGTAGGCTGCGGAGTGGTGTATAAAACAGATTTAATGCTCGTAAGGGAGACCACCTTGATGTTCGTCGCGGCCTTTTTCCTTCCCTGGCTATTGCATCGTGAGTTCAGCCGATCTACTGCCGAACAAGGCCTCTGTCGAACGGAGTCCTGTGGGTAAGTAAAAAAGGAAAAAAAGAAAAAAAGAAATGACACACTTGGGAGCCCTTGATGTGGTTGAGCCGCATTCTGGGCCTAGCGTGGTCGTGCCCCTTCCCCTATGCTCATGGTATCTCCAGAGCGTAATGATGTACGCGAAGGACCAGTCGTGCGATCTTGCAAGGGCTGGGGTTGGGGCGGCATTGCTATGCGTGCTCGGAACGCGCCAGGTGGTCTTGTTGTAGGTTACTTCGGGCGCGTTTGGCCGTGTCCGGTCGCTTAATGGCCGGACTCGAGAATTGCCTTAAGAGGCTGTATTGTACTTCTGCCGCGAGAACCGCTGTATGTTCCTCCGTTCGAAGGGAGCGCTCGGTGTTTCTGTTGACCGTGATGATTCCTCGAGGTCCTGGAATCTTGAGCTTGAGGTATGCGTAGTGTGGTACCGTGTTGAACTTTGCAAACGCGGTTCGTTCGAGCAAAGCATGATAGCCGTTGCAGAACGAAACTATGTCGAAGATTAACTCCTCGCTTCGGAAGTTATCCGGGGATCCGAAGACCACTTCCAGTGTGACTGAGCCCGTACAATTGGCCTCCACACCTGGTATGACGCCTTTGAAGGTCGTCTTTGTGGGTTTAATCCTTGAGGGGTCTATGCCCATTTTGCGCACTGTGTCCTGATAAAGCAGGTTTAGGTAGTTGCCGCCATCCATTAGGACTCTGGTGAGGTGGAACCCATTGACGATTGGGTCTAAAACCAATGCGGCGAATCCGCCGTGGCGGATGCTGGTGGGGTGGTCCCTTCGATCGAAAGTGATCGGGCAGGAGGACCATGGGTTGAACTTCGGGGCGACTGGATCCATCGCGTATACGTCCCTAAGTGCACGCTTCCGCTCCCTCTCGGGTATGTGGGTTGCGTATATCATATTCACCATCCGCACTTGTGGGGGAAAGCCCTTCTGTCCTCTACTGTTCGGCGGTCGGGTCTCTTCTTCGTCATCGCTATGCAGCCCCTTGTCATTGTTTTCGGTGATTAACTTGCCTGCGTTCTTGAATACCCAACAGTCCCTGTTGGTGTGGTTGGCTGGTTTATCGGGGGTGCCGTGTATCTGGCACGAGCGATCGAGTATTCGGTCCAAATTGGACGGACCCGTAGTAGTTCTTTTGAATGGCTTCTTTCGTTGACCGGGTTTGAAGCCTCTGAATCTGGCGTTGACTGCCGTATCCTCATTATTGTCGCCGTTAATGCGGCATTTACTCTTGTTGCGACGCGACCTGCCCTTGCGATCCTTGGTATCCGGACTGCTGGAATTTTTGCTGAGGTTGTTGCTGCGAGCTAGCCAGCTGTCCTCTCCCGCGCAGAAGCGGGTCATGAGTGATGTGAGGGCTGCCATGGATTTCGGCTTTTCCTGCCCCAGGTGCCGGGCAAGGCACTCATCGCGGATGTTATGTTTGAAGGCCGTGAGGGCCTCCGCGTCCGGACATTCGATGATTTGATTTTTCTTAGTTATGAACCGTGTCCAGAATTGTCTGGCCGATTCGTCTGGCTGCTGAATTATGTGGCTTAGGTCATCAGCGTCTGGTGGTCGCACATACGTGCGCTGGAAGTTATCAAGGAATGCGGCTTCCAGGTCCTCCCAACATCCAATTGATTCTGCTGGCAAGCTGTTAAGCCAATGCCGAGCTGGTCCTTTAAGCTTGAGTGGGAGGTATTTGATGGCGTGAAGATCGTCACCGCGGGCCATGTGGATATGAAGAAGATAGTCTTCGATCCAAACCGCGGGGTCTGTCGTGCCGTCATAGGATTCGATATTCACGGGTTTAAACCCTTCAGGGATTTGATGATCCATTACTTTGTCTATGAAGCATAGTGGGTGTGCGGCGCCTCTGTATTGGGCTATATCGCGACGAAGCTCCAACGAGCTTTGTCTGTTGTGTTCGGCCCGACCGGACTTACTGTGTCCGGCGCGACGGTTGTCATCACGTGTCATGGGGCACCCACGCGATCCGTAGATCGATCTTGATTATCTTGCCTTATCCTCCAATATTTCTCGCAAGTCCGGAGCGTTCCCCTGTGGCCTTGTGCTGTTCGAGCAATGTCAGGGTACGGTTCTAGTGAAGGGCCTAGAGGCCTCTCTGTCGCGGCCACGAGGTGGCCGGTCAGCCATATTGTGCTCTGGTGATGTAGGTTTATATGCCTCCTCCTCTAACCGGGGGAGCAACTTGCGTTTGGGGTAGCTTTTGGAGGGGCGTTCGAGCTCATGCTCTTCGGCCGCCAGGACTTCCGTCCATCTGTCGGCTCGCAGATCCTGATCAGCTCTAAGCTGCTGCTGCTTTTTCTTAAGGCTGTTAGCCGTGGCCATAAGCCTACGTTTAAAACGCTCTTGTTCGACGGCATCCTCAGGCATGACAAATTCGTCGTCGTCGAGGCTTGCCTCGTCTCCAGAGGGAGGCATGTAACTATCGTCCTCTACCTCTTCATCTGCCGCCCTCTTGTGAGGGCTGGCATCTCCGTTCTCCCGCACTGAATCTTGCTGGAGGGGGTTATCTTCGGCACTGTCTGGGGTATTATTATCTCCGGTGCCGGAGTCGCCATTCTTGCTGTGGCGTGGTTTAGAGCGACGCCGCTGGCGCCGGCGCTTGGGCTGTTTCTTGGAGGGGTCTTCCTCTGCTGTTCCTTTGCCATTCCCATCCTTTGGGATGTCCACCATGTATATGTCGTATGACGAGGTGGCTTTCCAGTGCCCGATAGGCGCTGGTTCTTGGTCGTCTCCGGCATCGTCGTCCATACCGTCGATGTCTTCGGAGTCAAAATCTAGCAGGTCGGTTAGATCTTCGACAACGGCTACTAAGTGGGTGGTGGGTGGGTTTTGAATTTCTTCGTCGTCCGCATCCCAACCATCCTGACCGCAGTCCGGCCAGGGCTCTCCTGATAACGAGAGATATTTTAGCGAACTCAGAATGTCGCCAAAAGGTGAGTGTTGAAAGATGTCCACGGCCGCGAACTCCATGATCGGCGCCCAATCGGATTCAATTGGAGGAGGCGCAAGATGTTTGGAGTCCGGCAAGGAGTCCGACACCTTGGAGTCACGAGCTTCAGAAGGGATAAAGTCAGTATTCGGCTCTATCGCTGCAGAGGTTGCAGCCCCCGAGGTGGTGTCTAATCACCCGTCCTCGATCTGCGCATCCGGCTCCGAATCGAGGGTCGGAGCGGGTTCTTGTGCGGCCTCCAGGGCACTGTTCGGCAGCAGAGCTAAATCATGGCCATCGTGACAGTGCGGTGCGCTCGGCCGTGGTTCAAATCCGTTGAAGATCAAGTCTCCGCGGATGTCAGCCGTGAAGTTAAGACATCCAAATCTGACCTGACGGCCAGGGGCGTAGCTTTCGATCTGCTCCAGATGGCCAACCGAATTGGCCCGCAGTGCAAAGCCGCCGAATACGAAGATCTGTCCGGGGATAAAAGTCTCACCCTGGACCGTGTCGTTGTTGATGATCGAAGGAACCATCGAGCCTACCGACGACGACACAGAGGAACTCTCAATGAGAGCACCAATGTCGGTGTCAAAACCGACGGATCTCGGGTAGGGGGTCCCGAACTGTGCGTCTAGGCGGATGGTAACAGGAGACAAGGGACACGATGTTTTACCCAGGATCGGGCCCTCTTGATGGAGGTAACACCCTACATCCTGCTTGATTGATATTGATGATGTGGGTATTACAAGAGTAGATCTACCACGAGAACAAGGAGGCTAAACCCTAGAAGCTAGCCTATGGTATGATTGTTGTAATGGTTGTTGTCCTACGGACTAAAGCCATCTGGTTTATATAGACACCGGAGAGGGCTAGGGTTACATAGAGTCGGTTACAATGGTAGGATATCTACATATCCGTATCGCCAAGCTTGCCTTCCACGCCAAGGAAAGTCCCATCCGAACACGGGACGAAGTCTTCAATCTTGTATCTTCATAGTCTTGGAGTCCGGCCGATGATGATAGTTTGGCTATCCGGACACCCCATAGTCCAGGACTCCCTCAGTGGGAGTTTTCGCGTGCATTGTAATTTTGGAATAGCAAGGCGCGGGTTGAGATGGAGGGAGTTGTCGGAGCACAACGAGACAAAGATATATCTTAAATATTTCGGGCTAACAAGGCGTGGGTTCCGGACAAGCCTAACATGTACTGTACCAAATCAATGCGCACTACAAATGTCATTCAAATCTTTGAATTCATGTTATGTTCAATTAAAATATTTTGCTACGAGTATAATGCATGCAACCTACTACTCAAATGAACGTTTTAGTGCATTCCAAACGTATATACTACCGCTTCAATATGAACTAAATTTGAATAAGATCTACAGTAATGATTGTTGTGAAGTCAAAGCATTTGAATTCGTTTCTCTGTTTTAATAAGATCTACAATCATCATTATTGTCAATTTAAACCATTGTTTGTGTATTATCTTCACAGCACACCACATGATCAGTATCGAGTTACATATGAACTATGTGTACTATATGAACTCGAACTAGATTTTTTTGAATCCACTTTATTTTGATTTCAAATCACATTACATTTCTAGCTCTAGCTAGATCTTCGTAATCTAAACCATGTCTCATATGTATAATGTGTTTATCACATTATGTATGGTTCCCCGCCCCCTACGCCTACAAGTATTTAGATGTGAGCTGCAAACACCACACATTACCACAAATTCAAATAAAATGTGAGAATGTTCTATATATACTATTGTTTAGTTGTAAGTTGCAAACGCCGCACATTATCACAAATTCAAAGAAAATGTGAGATTTTTTGATGTATAGTATGGTTTAGATTGTTCGGCATTTAGCTGTGAGTTGCAAACGCCATGCATTATCACATTATGGTATAACATGTGCACAACACATGTGTCACCACTATATTCATGCATGCAATGTTTAAAATACTATGATCTCCTATTCAAATATATGAATCCGCTTTCATATCAAATTATGATCTTTGTTAGTCTCTTACACCCACACAATCCTCTAACCTTTGTAGCTACCACTAACTTTCTCTCGTGCATGCATACGCCCTCCTCGCCCTCCCCCTCCCTTGGTATTCTATCCACCGGGCACATTCATTTTTTTCTTTAGGTCGTTCTCCAAGAGTCTCCACAACTCCTTTCTGACACACACCGATCAACAAACCTCTCCAGCGATGCCTGCCTACAGCATACATACGCAGCTTCAATCTCCTCCTTTATGTGTCCTTGTCTCATGTCTCTCATATGGTCAGGCACACGTGTAAACTCTCACCCCTCTTTTAATCGATCTCAGAACCGCACACTCCTCCCCCTATCTAGCTAGTAGTTGGGCCTCTCGCACCACCTCCTCGCTCCATTCTCTCTGTCTATCCGTCTCGCTGGGCCCTATTTGCCTCTAACAAATGTACATACACCGACCAATCTCTCGCTATACATATAGCCAACTAGGTCCTTATAACTCATTTTTACCCACACATCTATCGATCTACCTCATTAGTTGTGTCTCTCCCTTCCTCCGACAAAGAACAATTGATCTACCGATCTAGTTAGGTTTGCATACCAAACACATGGTTCCCCTTCATCATCCATGGATGCGTCCCGACAGATCTATCACGCACCGGCACACACAGAAACACATCCCCACTCTTATTGATAACATTGCAGTTCCACCCTCAGTTTGTCTAGTAGGCCTCTCCCAACATCTCCAAGAAGCAACTCCATCACCCATCCAGCACTCTACCCCTCTCCCTCCCTCTCACTCCCTCTCTCTCTCTCTCCTCTCTCTCTGTCCCATCATATTTCCCGTCCTTCAGCTATGTATGGATGTCGACCGATCTCCCTCATGACATAGCTGGGTCTCTCCTTCTCAACACATATACGAGTCGTTCTACCTCTATAGTTAGGCCTCTGCCTACCCCTCCCCCACCCCCTCCCCCCCCACACACACCGATATATCAAACGCTCTAGTCATGTCTCCCTACCACACACAAACTTGACATGTGCCCTCTAACGTTCCGGTAGGCCAGTCGCCCTATATCTTTGACTTACACACACACACACAATTTCAATGGCTCTCTTCATCGATCTCGCACCCACCCGTACTTGATCCTCTCTTCGACTCTATTGATAGCTATGACCCCTCCCTCTCTTCTCGTGGATTGCCCGACCCTCTATGTATGATATGGATAGGCCTCCATTTCACACACATTGCATGCAAAATTTTGTTTGAGATGTCATCGACACATATTCCCACAAATAATTCATGAAATCAACCCCCACCCCCACCCCCACCACAAAACAAAAAACACTCATGAACGCGGTTTGTATCTCTCACACACACCCACGTAGTTGGGGGACATGTACGAAGAGAACAGGTGCATGCACGGCGCACGTACTACCGTCTCTTTCCCAACCACACCCGTGCGGGTATACAGTGGAGCTCATTTCTGTATGAAAAAGGTAGCCCACGTGGTAATTTGGCACGTGTACTGGTTGTCCACTTGATGGAGGGAGGATCGTCTACCATGGGTGAACAAACAAATTGCGATTTGACGCGTTATGTTAAATTAAAAAAAGAGCGAAACCATGTGGGGCCTACCATAGTGGCAAGGCTCTATACACTGGAGTACTTTTGATGTGTCCCGTCAACTCCCAGAATGAGGAGAAGCTTGCTTAGTACGCCGTCTCCCCCGCCCACAGGCGCGGTGGCTGGCAGGATGAGGTGAAGCTTGCTCCGCCCTCGCCCATGCGCGCGGTGGCTCGCAGGACGAGGAGAAAAATTTACTACTCCCTCCGTTTACTCCTCGTCCCTACTACCTTTATTATAGATATTATATCATATTTTTTGGAATATATATGTCCTTAGTAGATTTCAATATGAACTACTAGTACATACTCCAAACACTGATGTATATAGACGTATTTTAGAGTGTACATTCACTCATTTTGCTCCGTATGTAGTAGAACTATCCGTCGCCCCTCGACCCTCGCCCACGTGGTGGATGTGCAGCAATTCATTCGGTCTCATATAGCCAGAACGATATATACTGCACTACCATTATTGCTCGATTTCCCGAAGAGGAGGAGAGCCAATCGCAAGGTTAATATTTTGGAGATGCCAAGCGCAAGGTTATAGGAGAACGAGTAGTAGGTGCCGCGTCACTTATAATTATTTTTTTCTTCAATGGAACATACACAATATGATAGGTTCATATGGAGAGAAAAGGAAACCGCTCCACTAAATACATAGTCAGGACGGGCCATCCTACACGGTTGCTTGCTGGGGTTGCTCTCTTCACACTCTCTCGCACAAAATGACTGTGGTCACATCTCTAACATCCCGACGGATCACGCCCGCTTGGGGAAGGGTGGATGCTTAGTGTAGATGCGGTGGCCGTCGCCGACGGCGAAAACCCACTGTCGGCACGTCCCGATCAGGGGTCCCCGCCGTTCTCTCTCACAAAGTCGGTGAGTTTGCCTTCGTCCCTTGCTCACTACCACGATGTGGGCAGTTGCCGCCTCCCGCCGCCCTCCTCAAGGTCGAGCTACGTCCCTCAGGTACAACTCCGTTTACAGTCAGCTTGCACCACTGCTCCAGCTGCCCACATCACTTCCTGTGGATATTTCTCTACTTCTTTGCCCCGCACATACCTGATACCTCTACTGGCTTCTACGTACTGTATTTGTGATGAGTTTATGTCACATCAATAAGGCCTAGTAATATTATTCTAATCACGCTTCTTCAATTTCTTTGCCACATGGATGCTCATCTCAATTTTGGTGAAACTGCACAAAATGATCCGATGGTCAAAAGGTTGCAAACTTCATTTATTAGGAAGCTCGACGTTGCTAGCAAATTGCAACCTGGTCAGGGTTCACGGTTCAAGGGCTAGGGACTGCATGGATCGTTTTTTTCTTTAGCTGCCTCTGTTCCAAAAGAAGTGTCAACTTTAGTAGTAGTACAACTTTGTACTAAAGTTTGCACAAAGTTGTGACAGTTATTTTGGAACGGAGGGAGTACATATTTGCTATGATCTGTCAATCATTGAGATGCAATAGCATGCATGTTAGTCTCCTTTCTATTTGATGAAATGTTGCAACGGGCAACCTTGGACGCAAGATACATGTAACAGGAGCTGGAAGCTTCATAGCATTGTACAAATTTATCTTGCTGATAAATTATAGTATGTACTAGTACTATTCTAGTACTTCCTCCGTTCCTAAATATAAGTCTTGGTAGAGATTACACCATTAACAACATGCAGATGTATATAGATGCATTTTAAGTGTAGATTCATTCATTTTGTTCCGTATGTAGTTCACCTAGTGGAATCCCTACAAAGACTTATCTACTAGTAATAGCTAGCCCCCACTACTAGGAATTCTCTATCCTCTCCTTGATCCACATCATCAAAATTGACCTAGCCGTTAGATGAAGTAAATCAGTCATAATAGCCGTTTGATCTAGACATTGAGAGGCTCAGCACTAAGCCACATGCAAGCATGCAGAAATACCGTGGCACATGGATGTGAGTGGGTTTTAAATCACATCAACATGTCTGCATGCAAGCATGCACCGGTAGCATGCATGTAAGTGAGCTTTTAAGTCCCATTAACATGTCAAAAAGAAAAATACCCATTATGCAGTAGGAGTTGGCTGATCTTTTTTCCTTATGTGGGATGATCTAAATGATGATGGGAGTTTATTTAGTTTGGCTACCACATTTGTCATGCGGTTATAGATTTTTTTTAGTTCTATGAAATCGATAATTTTGCGCAGAGAGATATACTGTTGTTCCGCGGCAACGAGCGGGGACTCATCTAGTAATATTTAGGAACGGAGGGAGTACTATGTAAAGAGTTAGGTGTCGCACGGTGATAGTGTGAGGTGGGCCATGTAATCACTGAGCCTGCGTGTTTTCACTGCTCTTGCACTCCTCCGCTGTAAGAATGGAGAAAATTGTAACTACTACCTCCTTTCGCCGAAAGCGTGGGACATCTAGCACTCTTACAACCTCAATAATAAAGACCAATGAGCCATCAAATCACGTAGACCCAGCAGTAAGTTGGACGGACGAAGTAACCATCACTCTTGCGCCAGTGAGAGGTCGCATCCGCTCTGCCCGGGCATGATTGTGGCACCGATTCGTTGGAGCTGCGCTAACCGTTTCGGGCAGGAAGCGTGCGCGGGCGGTGGAGGGGCTTTGGGTGGGCCATGCTGGTCAGTAGCGGGCGTGGCAGATGTCCGCATGTCCCTACCGCGCATGCCCGGAAACGAGAGGATGCACCGACTCTCGTGGCTAAAATCGTACACTACACACATATCTCTGTAGGAGTAGGTCGATCTGTCGCACTCTCTAAGACACACATGTTGTTAAACACACACACGCACACGCACGCACCTTGGTCCCGTTGCACCTTCTAACGTGACTTATTACACCTAGACGGAGGGAGTAGTAAGTATACAAGATACGGTGGCACACTGACTTAAGTCGAATACAAGTGCCCAAAATTTGTGTGCATGTTATAATAAGAATTCACTTAAAATAGTACGTGAGCAAATAGAGGGATCAATTGGATAGTGTTCCCGAGCAGTAGCGAGATGCATGAGGTAGTAAGATACACCGCCGGAGCTTTTAATTTTTCATATTAATTTGTTTGTTTCACCCTCTGACTGGTGGGACCCAACGTACTACATGGAGAGAGGTAAGGTGACTAAGGCTGCATTATTTTTGCACCACTGTGGATAGTCTTACCACCAAAGCCACATGACATGATTATGATTGAAATCCTAATGACTCCCACACACACACACACAAAAAAAACACGGCATGCCTATCACATGAATGCAGGAATATATAAAAGCTTATTTTCCTCTCATTGAACATAACAGGAGGGTTGTGTAGCTAGTTAGCCTGTTCGCTCATCAAAATTGAGGTCTCGGGTTCGATAACTACACTTGAGCATATTTTTTGCCAGGAGGATTTTTTGACTGGTCAAAATGTTTTCTAGGGTTTGCACGCTTCACACTCTCTCTCCAATATATATATACACGCTGGAGCCTCAGCGCTTGTAGTTGCTCTCATCACACTCTCTCGCCCTCTCCCGTTGGATCCTCAACGCTTGTAGTTGCTCTCTTCACACTCTCTCGCCCTCTCCAGATCTAAACAAGACATCATTGGCCTCTCTCTCCCTTCACTGCTACTCAAAGAGCCGGCAGGAATCGTCCGCCGGGAAGGGAAGGAGGCTTAACGTTGTCGCCGTCGGCGAGGGAGGGAATCCACTACCGGTGCTGCTGTTCACATTCCACCCAGGAGCGGCGCTGGAGGGCCTCCGACCCTTCTTCTCCGTTGTTGTCCCGTCGCCCACCAAACCACGCCCCAAGAACTTTAAGGTATATTTTACTTACTCCACATGCATTGCTCTAGCTGCATGTATACCATGAATCTAGGATGTGGTTCAAAGAGGAAAGGAGTGGGGGAAAGTAGTAGGAAAAGTTGTATATAGCATGAATAAAGGACGTGGTTCAAAGAGGAAATGAATGGGGAAAGTTGTATAGCATGAATCTAGGACGTGGTTCAAAGAGGAAAGGAATGGGAGAAAGTAGTGGGGAAAGTTGTATCGCACAAATCTAGGACATGGTTCAAAGAGGAAAGGAAGGGGCGAAAGTACTAGTTCAAAAAGGAAAGGAAGGGACAAGGCTATAGAGTTTGAGGAGGACTAGATTTGTTGCGCTCACATAGGGAAAGGTGTCTAAAGATAACAAAACTGGGACCAACACAAATATGCTCCTTGGTCGTTTGTTCTTTGTTGCAACAGATTGTGCATGACCAAAGTACATCGGTAGATGCACATGGTGCTGGTGCGTCCACTGTCTCGTGCAACTAATTAGTTGTTGTTAATCTATGGCCCTATTTGGTTAAAAACTCCCTAGTCCCTACCTACTTGGTTCCAGGGACTAAACATGAACTAGAGGTTATTAAATGACATGATAAAAGACCATGTTACCCCTAGTAATGAACTAATAGAAACAAGGTGTGATGCGTGGCAGGAGCAACTGTTGGAAAAAGTCCCAAAAAGACTCCCTCGGGGTCTTCTTTCTTTAGTCCCAAATGCCCACTTTTAGTCCCGAAAAGTCCCTCCTGTTTGGTTTAGATGTGACTGACATGGAGTTTTTTTAGTCCCTACACCAAAATGTCCCTGTAAACAAACACCCTCTAATAATGCCGCTGGAAAATTGATGCAATGCCACAGTGAAAAGAAAATTACATGTTTAACGAATTTTATTGTTAATATAATCTCTATGTTAATATTAATCAATGCCACCATTTGAGAAATGCTACTGTCTTGCTTTCTTTCCCATTTAGATAAGGTAGATGCTTCTTTTTGTTGGCTTCTGTGTCATCCACCGTTATTGACCACTAATTGTTTCCTTTGCACCTCTGTGTAAACAGGGTTATCTACTTCACCTCGTTGCCATTGCGACCTTTTGTTGCACTGCACAAAACACTTTTGTTTTAATAGTGTTTTGTGCAGTTCAACCAAAATGTCACACCGACAACGTTGCTTGATTGCTTGATCTTAGTGGAACTGCACAAGAGGAGATCTTACTTCCTATCCGTTAAGGCGAATTTGGTTCAGATCTTCTTCTTGTGAGTTGTTTGAATTCCGCATCATGAGAGGTCAGTACTAGCCTTCTTTCACATGATTCTGCAGTGTGCTTTCATATGTTGTGCTACTTGTATGATAATGTTGCTTGATTTTAGTGAACTACACAAATGGAGACAAGACTTCCAATCTGTATGTCCACCGTAATATCCCATTGAGGTAAGCTAAGGATATTTCACAACTGCTGGCCTGTATTTTGCCACTTTCATCAGAAAATTAAGTTTAGTACTATACTTGTGCTCCCTAATTGACATGCCAAATCTTACATTGAAGGCGAAGCTTGTCTGTTATTGAACCAAGTGATGATGGGGAAGAACAAGCGGAAGAAAAACAAAAATCAACTCCCAGTGCTATAATGAAGCACTGAAAGTGTGATGACACAAGTAATGATATAGTTTTGCATCTTAATTTATTGCTATGGCTGGAGCAAGCAATTGTTTTGCCACTGATTTGATGCCATATGTAATTATCTCTACTTGTGCAAACAGGGATCTTCTTTGAAGATACCATATATTTTAGTGGAACTGCACAAGAAGATGTTGGAAACATTAAACTAATCGAGGAGTATATAGTAAGCATGTCCACCCTCGTAGATAGCAACAGATGGTTCACGAGAAGTGCTTCATCTGTATGCTCTACACAATCAGCCTCCTGACAAAGGTTGGTACTCGCCCACTGATTTCATCCATATGATTGAGCTTTGTCATCTCTATTGGTGTTGTGCTACTGTTTAGATACTGTCATGAAAAAGTGGTATTGTCCTTGGGAAGTGCTTCATCGGTGTTGTTTTAAATATTTCCTTTCCTTTTTTTCGAGCAAACATGGATGCTAGCATTTAGTAGTCCTCTTGTCTTTGCACAACAGGATCATCTTCCTCTGAATAAGAATATGGAGTACGTGAAGTGACTAGTTCCGATTATGCCAGGATGAAGAAGCACTTTCTATATTCTCATCAGAAGGAGCAGTTGAAGGATTGTTACATTACTTCCCACAAGACCAAACTAACTTCAGCTCAGAAGGACTGACAAATCTGAATTTTTTTGCTGTGATGCGTGAGTACAATGTTGTTCTAGGATTCTTTCTGTTGAGTTCCATTTTTCTAAAAGTGTTCTCTACATGGACCATGTATGTGCCTGTTGAAACTATCAATTCATTGCACAATTTGCTTTATACTAATCACTTTTTTGTATTTGTGCAAATAGGGGTGCTCAGCTTCATTTCAACGGGAACGGCACAAAATGTTCATGAATACATCGAATCATTCATTTCCACCACAAGAAAGGAGGTGCCCATAAGTTCAAGGCATTGCAACATATAAGGGCGAAATCATACAAGCTACGCGCGAATTTGGTAGATTTTGGTGGAACTGCACAAAAAGAACAGCTGGTTTATTTAGCACGAGGTGCCATGTCAATGTCCGAGCTGATGGCAAACCCTGCCCATTCCACAATCATAGGCATTTGATATTTTGGAATGGGACAACCTTGTCAAATTTTGCTCATTGATTTTAGCAAGATATGCGTTTGATATTTTCAAATGGGACGCCCTTTGCTGTCAGCAGTGGCGATCATTTTTTTCTTTATTCTTTAGTTGTGAAGTAAATATTGCCTCTAACATGTGAGTCGCTGAGATGCATAATCATCGACTGTTCTGAATGTTCTCTATGAATTGCCAGGCCTGTGTGTTTGATTGCAATGTACAGAAACGCTAAAAAGCTGCTAAAACTCTTTGTACTCCTTCTGTTCCTTTTTACTTCGCACATTGTGAAAGTGCATACTTTTTTGTATAAGATTGGTCAAAGTAGAGATACTTTGACTGCAGACAAAACTTGTATGCAGACTAGAAAGGACCGGATGGAGTACATGTGAAACTGCTGCAAACGTGGTGATCACCCTAGGAATAATGCTAGTACGTATTGTTTTGCATGTTCAAACAATGCCAGTGATACAGGAATTCCAACTAATCGAAATAAATTCATTCATACACGGTCAGATTTCATATAAACATGCCGGATTACATTACATTTCATACATTCTTCAACTAAAAAGGGGTGTTTGTGGCCGCATGCAACTCCCAGATGCAGAGGCCGGGGGTCATCCTCCTTTTCGAAAAAAAACTAAAAAGGGGTGCGCTGGAGGTATAATTAATTAACCAAAGCTAGCCACCTGTGTCCCGTTGAGCCTAACAAAAGCTTCAGTGACTTAACTGCAGGTGCAGTTGCGTAACTGACATGTGGCCTGTTGGGCCCACGTGTCAGTCAGCCAACTGCACCAGCAGCTAAGTAGAAGCAGCGTTCTTCTCCAGCGTAGCTCTCCGACTCCATGTCGCCGCCAAGAAGCTAACCGGCAGTCAATGGTCAACCCGCCTAGCTTGGCTTCAACCGGAGGGTAGCAGCGGTGGCCTTACTTGGACCCGAGCAGCAGTGACCTACCGTGTTCTACTCTTCCTCGTTTTCTATGTGGTGCGGCCTCGTTGGCAGCGGGGCGGGGCCTTGGCGAAGCCGGCGATGCCTCTATCTTGTTGCCGGCGGGCGGCGCCTCAGCGGAGCGGTGGAAATCCTCCCCCACGTTGCCGGCATGGTGGGGCCTCGGCTGAGCCGGCGTTGTCCTCTGCCTCGTTGTTGGCGGGGCGGGGCCTCGGCGGAGCCGGCGATGTCCTCTGCCTCGCTGTTGGCGCCGCGGGGCCTCGACGGAGCCGGCGGTGTCCTCTGCCTCGTTGTTGGCTCCGCGGGCCTCAGCGGAGCAGGGCGTCATCGACGCCAGCAGAGCGGGGACTTGTCGGAGCCGGCATTGTCCTCTGCCTCGTCCTCGGTCTCGCCAAACAGCACCTCGCCCGCTTCATCGCCCTCTTTGCTAGCCTCTTTGTAGGCGGCCGCAGCCTTTGCGACCCACATGCGGTACTGCCAGCGCTCGAGGCGGCCCTTGCGGGCGGAGCGGTACGAGTCGAGCAGCGCCTCCTGCTCCGCGGCGATCTGCTCCTCCGCCTGCAGGTGCTCCTGGAGGAGATGGTGGTTGTAGGCGGCGTTGGCCTGCGCCTCCCGGAACTGCTCCTCACGCATCTGCCTCACCCTGTCCATATATTGGGCACGGGCCTCGCCGAAGGTCATGGTGCAATGCACCGGCGAGGATGGCACGGAGGAGGGGTGTCGGTGTCAAAACCGGCGGATCTCGGGTAGGGGTCCCGAACTGTGCGTCTAGGCGGATGGTAACAGGAGACAAGGGACACGATGTTTTTACCCAGGTTTGGGCCCTCTCGATGGAGGTAAAACCCTAATCCTGCTTGATTAATATTGATGATATGGGTAGTACAAGAGTTGATCTACCACGAGATCAGAGAGGCTAAACCCTAGAAGCTCGCCTATGGTATGATTGTTGTTCGTCCTACGGACTAAAACTCTCCGGTTTATATAGACACCGCAGAGGGCAAGGGTTACACAGATTCGGTTACAATGGGAGGAGATCTACATATCGTATTGCCAAGCTTGCCTTCCACGCCAAGGAAAGTTCTATCCGGACACGGGACGAAGTCTTCAATCTTGTATCTTCATAGTCCGGGAGTCCGGCCAAAGGTCATAGTCCGGCCATCCAGACACCCCCTAATCCAGGACCCCCTTAGTAGCCCCCTAATACAACCGTAGAGAGAGTAATATCTGCATAAATCTAATCTGCTGACATATTCCGTAGCGTGACGTCATGCCACAACCAAGCCTTCATTCGAATCATTTTACTGTCCCACCTCAGCGTGTTTAGCGAGGCGGTTTCCTTGGCACGTCTTGTCAAAGCAGAGATCGTGTCCCCTTATTCCGGGATTCTCATCAATACAGGCGTGGGTAACCCAACCGCGCCATCAATCACGGCGCTTGGGAGATAAGCGAGCTTGACCAGGCTGGTGGGGGCACGCAGCTTCGGCCGCCCATATAAGGGGATAAGAATTCACCCTTTCAATCTACGCCTTCTTCCTCCTTTGCTTATCCATTTCTGCGCACTCGAGCTCCAGCGCCCAAGTCCGCACTTCCCACCTCAACCTTCTCCAATCATGTCCGGAGCGGGAGGCAGGTGGATGGCCTCCTCCGTTACGGAGGGGCAAATCAAGAATCTGAGGAAAGTCGGATACTTGTCCAACGACATCGCGCACCGGCTCCCAGATGAGGGGCAGCTCATCCCCACCCCCAGGCCCCATGAGAGGGTCGTGTTTCTCCCCCATTTCCTCCGCGGACTAGGATTCCCACTCCACCTATTTGTCCGGGGGCTCATGTTCTACTACGGCCTGGATTTCCACAATCTGGCCCCGAACTTCATCCTCAACATCTCAGTGTTTATCGTCATGTGCGAGGTCTTCCTCCGCATCCAGCCCCACTTCGGCTTATGGCTGAAGACCTTTAATGTCAAGCCGAAGGTCGTGGGTGGCCGACAAGCGGAATGAGGAGGCGCCATGGTGGGTAAGATGGCCAACGTCACATGGCTTGAGGGCTCCTTTGTGGAAACCATCAAAGGGTGGCAATCGGGGTGGTTCTACATCACCAAACCGCGTGACCCTGTATGGGCAGCGGCCCCTGAGTTCCGATCTGGCATCCCCACACGGCTCGCCTCGTGGAGAGATACGGGCCTATCATGGGGTAATTCGGCAGAGGTGACCGGACTCCAAACCTGCATCAAAGACCTGACCGACAGGAAGGTGAAACTTGTCACCATAGTCCAGGTCATGTTCTTCCGCCAGATCCCCCCGTGTCAACGACAGGCTTTTAATTTGTGGGAATTCGACCCGGCCAAGCACCAAACTTTGTCCAGGCTCTTCGATACAGCGCACGAAGATGCCCGGAAGGTGCTTTTCCAGAGCTCCGAGGTTCACCCTCCCATTACCGAGGATCGCGGATTCTGCACGAAGCGCCAAGCCAGCACGGTAAGCTTAGTTTACCCATTACAGGGTACTTGTTTTTCATAGTTTGACTCTATGCGGGATCTAAACTCCCATTCCCTTAACAGGACTGGCAAAAGAAGGCCGGATAGATCGACTGTTCGGGTCCTTTGCCCGAAGGACCAGCAGACGCCCGCTTGGCAAAGCTGCTGGTTCCGGCACCTCACGTGGTGCCAGAGAAGAAGGCCAAGAAAAAGGCCACGGGGACTCGAAAGAGTTCCCGGCGCCTGGTGGCGTCGGATTCAGAGCCCGACGACCCCGAAGCGCACTCCGCCTCTGAAGACGAGGAGAAGAAAGAAGAAGCCTCTCCCCCTCCAACGGGGGGAGGAAAGAAAAGGAAGGCCACCCCAACTGGGGAGGCCGGCGGGTCCAAGAAGGGGAAGACCCTTCTTCCGGACTATGCCTCCGATGTCGACGACGGCGGAGAGGAATGACCATCCAGGGCCAAGCCCCTGGCAAAATTGTAAGTATCTGTATACCAGAATAACTTATGGCTTTCCTCTATTGTACAGTACCTTCTGACGCCGAATTCGATCATGCAGTCCGCCCAAGGCTCGGCTCGGCGATTCGTTGAGCGGCTCCCTGGATTCGTCGGATGTGAATAGCGCTTCACTTCTGACGGCCTCCTCCCCTCGCCCTTCGGATGATGCCGAGCTGGACTCCCAGAAGGGGCTAAACCAGGGGGAGGTGGTCCTGGAGGCGCCGCAAGGCGACCTCCCGGACCCCAGGCCCAAAGGGGATGAAGCCCCAGAGGGATCTAAGTCTGGCCCTGGGCCGGACACCGCTCCGGAACCTTCATTGGTTCCGAAGTCCGGCAGGCGCCCCCTCGCAAGAAGGGCAAGCCTACGATGCCGGCGGCCTCCGTCCAACCGGAGGCGCCGGACAATTTGCTGGAGGTGCTTAACGGCGCCTCCATCGACGAGGAGCACCGCACTGTTATGAGTGCAGTGATTCAGAAGGTTCAGTTCGGCAAGAGCGGGCTGACAGAAGCTTGTATCAGCCTTTTAAGAGGCTTTGAGGTATGTATTTAAAACATGTAAAAATGTTACCACATAGACAGTAGCCCCTGATGCTTAGTTTGGTGTTCGGAAAGAAAAACCAGACTGAGGATGTAAAAAGATATACACAGGAGTCTAACATAAATATGTCAATATGGGAATGCAGGTTGCGCTGCTAACATCTGTCGCACTGACTGCGGAGGTTGATGCATTGAAGCAGAGCCTCGAGCGGTCCGAGAACGAGCTCGGCCTTGCCAAGAAGAAGCTTGAGGACAAACAAGGTATATATGACCTTATGTAAGTGTATATATATATACCTGGTTGCAAATAATGACAGGACCAATGTGAATGTTGTAGGGGCCACGACCGAGGTGGCGACCCTAAAGGAAGCTCTTTCCAAGGTCAAAGACAATGCGGCCATGGAATGCTCTGAGCGAGAGAAACAAGAGGCGCGGGTGGCGGAAGTGCGACAATTGCTCAATGCTCTTGTGAAAAAACATGAGAGTTTAGAGCTTGACTCGAAGACTCGAGAGTCCGAACTTGCCTCGGCACTTGAAAGTGCCAAATCTGCCAAGGCCGAAGCTCAGAAAGCCCTCCAGGAAATTGAGGTGATGAAAAGGATTGCGGCGGGTAAGGCATTCTTTATGCAGAGCAAGCACGTGAAAGTAAATTACCTGTTACTTACCCGAATCCGGAGCTCTCCAGGAGCATTCGCAGATCTGCCCCGTAGTTTATCCGACGCCGCCACATTCTACCAGCCCGAGGAAGGGAGTTCGACGGAGAAGGTGTTCTGGTCCGAGTATGATGGGGCCGGACACCTGGTGCCCCTGAGCGACCAGCTGAAGCAGTTGGTCGAGCTTCATAAGACAATGGAACAGGCCATGAAGGGCCTGATAGGCCGGTTGTGGCCTGGGGAGGCCATACCTTTGAGCTACTTTGGGCTGGTGCGGCAGCTGGTGGATGCCTGTCCCCGGCTTGAAGTCGTCAAGCGCTCAATTTGCATCGAAGGCGCCCGTAGGGCTTTTGCCCGTGCTAAAGTGCACTGGGGCAAACTGGATGCTGAGGAGCTGGTTGTCGGTTTTCGGGTTCCGGCAGACCCTTTAGGTTCGAACACTGGGGTGCACGCGGAGATCTCGCCCTCTACATACCTGCACCTCGCCGCCTTGCTAGGATCTAAGCAATCAAAGGAACAACACAAGAGATACAGAGTTTATACTGGTTCAGGCCACCATTGTGGTGTAATACCCTACTCAAGTGTGTGGTGTGGTGGATTGCCTCTTGGGCTGATGATGAACAATATACGGAAGAACAGCCTCGCGAGGGTCTGTTCTTGGCTGGTGCGATGAACTACTAGGGGGAGTTCAGTCGCTCTCTGGATTGATGCCTCTATCCTGGGAGTGGCTAGTCCTATTTATAGGCAGAGGTCCTGGGCCTCTTCCCAAATATTGAGTGGGAAGGGCGCCAACAATTGGCCATTTTGAAGGGGAACATCTAGTACACTTATCCTGACTAAAGTTGGTCCTCGCCTGCCAAAGGCTCTGGTGGTGACGCCGGCTTGGGCTCCAGGACGACCTTCATCCTGCTGTTCTGCCGGTCTTGGTCTTGTTGCACCAAAATGGACGCCTTTGCTTGATGCTCTCGCCTGCGCTTGCTCCCTTTGCACCGAAGTGGAAAGGTAGGACACTGCACGGCCTGGCGCCCGCCTGGCGCCCTTGGTCGTCATGGCTTGCGTCATGGGCACCTCGTGAGGTACCCCGCCTTGATCTCTCCGCCTCCTCGCGAGCCAGCCTGACGAGGCCGCTCCTGAGGAAGCCTCCTGTCGTCCGCCCCGCGAGGCTTGGCCCCTCGCGAGGTCTTGAGCTCGTGATGATGAAGAAGGGCCATGCTGGGCCGCCCCATGAGCCACGCCGCAAGCCGCAGGCAGGCAAGTCTGGCGACCCCCGTTCCCAGAACACCGACAGTAGCCCCTGGGCCCAAGGCGCGCCCGAACTTGGCTGAGCAGAGAGGTGAAGGGGCAAGTGCGAAGCGCCGCAGGCCCTAACAGCCTGTGGCCTTGGGCGCCGTGTGGCGGTTGATTGGGCGTGGGCGGCCCTGCTTCCCCACGCCTCCTCATTTTGCGCCCAGCTAGGCGGACCTGTGGTTGCACACAGTCTTTCCTCTTTTCGCTGCTCGACCGTCCCCTGCTCTTCCTCCTCTTGAGCTCCAGTCTCTGCTCCCAATCCAATCTTGAATCTTCCCTCTTCCCGTCGCCATGGCTCCGACGAAGAAGGGAAATGGGAAGAAACTGGTGCCTCCGCTTCGCTCGCCGTCGGCGGCGGCTCCCGCCGTCGATCGGTCGATCATACTCAACCACGAAGGCTTGGGCAAGGTCCGCTCTGCTCTGGCCACCATCTTCAACGAGTGCGGGAGGACGACAGCCTGGACCTCATCCCACTTCTCCATCAACAGGGTGGTCATCGAGGTCCAATACTTTGCCGACTCCCTGTGGGCGGGATTGGTTCCCCCCTTTTCAGATTTCTTCAACGCTATGCTTTCCCATTACCACATCCATATGATGCATTTGGGTCCTGAATCCATTACTCTTCTTGCCGTCTTCGCCTTTGTCTGTGAGGAGATGATGGGCATCCCTCCTTCGGTTGCCTTGCTGCGAAACTTCTTCTCTCTGCGCCTCGTCGATCCCACCCAATGCTCAGGGTGCGTGAGCTTCATTGCCGCACCAGAAACAACGGCTTCAGGGATTGATTTCAGCCTTCCTCCATCCACACCTGGGTTCCGCGAGCGGTGGCTGTACGTAGATGTAGGGGTGCCCAGCCCCCTGCTTTCAGAGCCAAACTCGCCCGCTGTCCCCAATTCAGGCTGGGGCCAGGAGACGCTCGTTAGCCCCCGGCTCATCTTTGTCTAGCATCGCTTCGCACTCTTGAGGGCGCTCGGTGTGATGGCGCCCAAGGTGGTGAAGGAGTTCCTGCTATGCCGCATTGCTCCTCTCCAGCGCCACTCCCGCTGGATGTGGGCCTTCAGCGGGCGTGAAGATCGCATGAGGCTCCATGAGGAGGACCTGACGCCCGAAGCGCTGAGGAAGGTGCTCTTGGTCTCGACTGGGGACCCTTCCCCCGGCAGCGTCCGCCATGGGGGGGCTTTGATGTACCTTTGCTCGAACAAGGGCGACTTTGTGAAGCAAATGCCTAGCTTTGATGAATGGGGGCTGCGCCCCGCTAGCCTGACGGGTCCTCGCGAGAACCCAGTGATGGTGACTGCCCTCCCAGTCGCCCACGGCTGTCCTTCCTCGAGTGGCGGAGCAGGGAGGCATGGGTCGTCGGAGGCTGAGGCGGCCCCGCCGGAGTGACAATGCTAGGCGGCACTCCTGAGGGGGCAGCTCCTGAGGCCCGTGCCGCTGCGGCTGGAGGCGTTGAGCCGCAGCCCACGGCCCCCGTGGTTGAGGCCCCTGGGCCCCAGCTATCATTCCTGGTGAGGCGACCGGTGGCGTGCATCAGGACGATGCACCAGACGCTGGGCATCTTGACGCTTCTTCCTCGTCGCAGGCTGATCCCTGCGCTCAACTCCTGGGTCGCTTCTGCGTGGACTTAGAGGCTCTCCGGAAGAAAAGGGAGGCCTTGGGTGATGATTACCCTTACCACCTGCTGAAGTGCCAGAAGTATTTCGCCATTGATGAGTAAGCCTTCCCCTTTCCTAGCTCATGATCCTCCCGTTGCTTTGGCTGATCCTTGATCTGTAGGGCCCTTCCTGCCGAGCTCATCGAGATGGCTGAGGAGCCATCCCCCAGGCTCCGCCCTCTCTATCGTCTTCGAGCGCTCCTAATTCCAGCAGAGGCCTTGCGGTGAGGCCGGCCGGAGAGGCGAGCCATCCTGTAGTGCATCGCGGCCCTGCGCGCCTCGCGAGCCCCCTCGGGGCATAGCCAGCCTACCTTGGGCTTCGCGTCTGATCGTGGATGGCGATTGGCTGAGGTCGGCCATGCGCTCTTCATTTGGGGATGGGCCGGCTCCTCGCCGGGCTTCTGGCGAGGCGTGCCCAGCCATCGCGAGGGCGCCAGCCCCCAGCCCCCTGCCCAGAGAGGGAGTGCTGATTCGCGGGCCCCCGCGCTTACTTGTGGCGGAGGACGACGTAGAAGACGTGCTTGAGCGCGCCCGGAGGCATCGCACTCTTCGCCAAGAGTTTATCCGGAGGGCGGCTGACGCGGTGAGCTAGCTTGGTGAAGAGCTTGATGATGAAGATGCGCGCCTTGAGGCTGAGGGCCTGCGCCTGGCTGAAGAGAGGCGCAACCTGAAGGCAGTTGTTGCCCTTGCGCGCCACCAGCGTGACCTCAACAACGGGGAGGCCGAGGCGTTGCTGGCGGCCTCTCGGGAGGCTCGTTCCCGGGCCGTCGAGGAGGCCCGAGGGGCTGACCGGTGGCGCGAGGCGTCGAAGGAGCGGGCACGGGAACTCTTGGCCCGGTGCCACTTCCTGGAGCAGCAGGTGGAGCTGCGCGAGACGGCCCTTGCGTTAATGAAGGTGGCTTCGGTCGACCAGGCAGAGCTCCTGAGGCGTGAGGAGGCACTAACGCTGGAAGCTGCCGAGCGCGCACGTGATCTTGAACGTCTGGAGACGAGAGAGCGCTTTGTGACACAGGCGGAGGATGACATCGCTGTGCGCGAGGCCCGAGTCCTGGAAGAGGTTGAACGCGGGGTGACAACGTCCCGCTTGAACCTCGAGCGCGAGTTTGAGGAGAGGCTGGGGTTGATCTGGGTCGAGGCTGAAGGCAGGACCGCCGCCCTGAGGGCCAAGCTGGAGGAAGCTACACGGCGAGCCGATGCTTCTCGGGCCGCCCTCGATGTAGCGCAGGAGGAACTGACTACCTCCCCCACTGAGGCGCTTCTTCTCTGCTAGCGGGTGGACGAGGCTGAGGCCGTTGCGCGGCAGAACAAGGACGAGATACGCCAGCGGCAGATTCTGGAGCACGAGCACGGTCCCATGCTCGCCAGGCTCCGGGAGAGAGCCAACGCGACCGTGGGTAATATCTGCGAGGCGGCTGTTGACCAGCCCCACGCAGTCAACTATGCTGGCAATCTTCAGTTCTTCACCAACATGGTGACGCAGCTAGAGGCGCGGTCGGTCGGTGCCAACAGGCTGGTGATGGAGAGGAGCCGCGCCCTGCTCGTACGCGCCTTCTCTCATGTCTTCAGCCACCTTCAGAACATGTTCCCCAACTTCGACTTTGACGCCGCCATCGCCTCAGTACCCCAGGCCATCCGGGGCGACCTGGCGCGCTGGGTGGAAGACAACGTGGATGCCCTTTTCAGGGCCTTCGCTTCTGATAACGACAACACGGTCGTGGCTGCTAATGAAGGTGACATGGTGAACGGCCCTGGCGCCGTTGCCGACGACGCGGAGGGCGATGGCGAGGCCAGCGACACCAGCGACGATTCAGGAGGCGCCCGTGAGGATGCATTGGGGGATTTATCCGACTGACCGCATGTTGTCCCTGCTTCCTTACCGTGCGTAGGTAGAGTTTGGGCCTTGCCCTGAAGATTGTAAGAGCATTTTGGGAGGGGGAGCAGCCTGCGCCAAGCGGCTGACTTTGCGACGAGCTGGTTGGCTTGTTTACCTTCGACCCGCGTGGGCCTCGAGTCAGCATGCGGAGGGCTGTGGTGCCTCGAGCGTCTCCTAAACGAGACCATCGAACCTGTAATGGAAACCTCCTAAGAAGGCGCGGCGACGGCAGTCTGGGCTGCACGCAAGCTAGGCCTAGCCCGGCTCACGAGAGGATCACGAGGGGAGGCAGCTGAGGCGAAGTGGTAACCAGAACGCTAGAGATTGCTCGAACGAGACTAAACACCCCTTCCCCGAACACACGCAAATCCTCGAGCTCAAATCCAACTTAAATTCAACAGGGGAAAACGACAACCAAGGGGCAAAAGCAACGAAAGCAGAAGAAAGGCCGCGTCCGGCACCTAATCTAGTCTTGGATGTCTTGTCACCAGCGCGGAGCTAAGTGCTGCCACTGTGCGTGGGAGGGAGCCCCAGGGCCTGAGACCGGCACCCCTGAGACTCCGGGGCATGTACATCCCCACTCATTATTACGTGAGAGTGTCACGGGGCGGCGAGCTTCATAGGCACTGGGCCTTCTTCACAGGTACCGGCCTTGCTTCATATCGCCAGACAAGGGCCCCACCTTGTGCCACACTCTAGTGCCACCGACGACGACCGGAAACCAGGACGCCGCCGATGGGGTAGAGCGGTCGCCAGCGGTTCCCCCGATGACCACAGGTCCTCTGCCAGGGGCAGGCCCTGAGGCACCTCCCCAGCAGAGGGCCTACCTCCTGAGGACGCCTTGCTCCGAACGCCATAGTGGTGATGCCGGATCTTGGCCCCTCTCCTGCAGGCCCCGGCGCCCTCATCCTGAGGGGTAGGAAGCTGCGGGAGTGGGGCAGCCGCCCGTTGCGGTGACCTGCACCTCCTGCGATCCATGGTTGGTGTATGCCTGCTCCTGAGGAATTAATGGTACCTATTACTCGTTGTTTCCAGTGTAGCTGGCGGGGCTCCTCGGGACTCCTGGAAATGTTCAGCTTCTGGCGTCTCGTCCCCCCAGTTTGGTCCGAGGAGCGAGCCTTGTTCGTCCTCATGTGTGCGCCCTTGGTCCATCATGTGGGGTACGTACTCTTCTGGGGCCGCCATTCCGAAGGCCGCGTCATAGCGCCCCGCGTGCCATGCAGTGCTGCTTGAGGCGCCCGCCTAGGGGTGGTAGCATGGCGGCCCATCGGGGCCGTGGTTTGTGGCGAGTCCTCCTTCGATGGCCAGAGGCAGAGGCAGTGTCGCTGCTGACCCGGTGCTGAAGGCCTGGCCGGCGTTGGGGTGGCCTTGGAGTCCGCTTGGGGCTGCACGGGCGTGCATGGAGCCCCCGTGCGGGCCACCCTGGACCTGAGGTGTGGGAGTTGGGTGCAGAAGGGGGGATCACTCGAGGCGGCGAAGCACAGGAGCTTTGCCACCCGCTCCATCAGCACATCGTGACCGTCTGGCCACGGTGAGCGCGGCCCTCGAGTTCACCTGCTCCCGTCGGGTGTACGGCACCATGGCCGCAGCGTGATGGGAGGCCCTCACCGCCGACCGCGCTTGCCGCGTCGTGGGAGCTGTCGCTGCCTGTCCACACCGCCTGCGGCCCGCAGCGCCCTGCGGACCGCGAGCTGCCTCCGGCATGGGGTTGCCCGGGGCGAGCGGATCTGCATGGGCGGGCCAGGCCACCCAAGGATCGGGGTTGCCTGCCTGGTCGCCGGACATGATGATGAAGATGCGACGGGATGCGAAGCGGCAGAAGGTGGATTCCGGCGCACCCCTACCAGGCACGTCAAATGTCGGATTTTGGGTTCCGACAGACCCTTTAGGTTCGAACACTGGGGTGCGCGCGGAGATCTCGCCCTCTACCTACCTGCACCTCGCCGCCTCGCTAGGATCTAAGCAATCAAAGGAACAACACAAGAGACATAGAGTTTATACTAGTTCAGGCCACCATTGTGGTGTAATACCCTACTCCAGTGTGTGGTGTGGTGGATTGCCTCTTGGGCTGATGATGAACAATACAAGGAAGAACAGCCTTGCGAGGGTCTGTTCTTGGCTGGTGCGATGAACTAATAGGGGGAGTTCAGTTGCTCTCTGGATCGATGCCTCTACCCTGGGAGTGGCTAGTCCTATTTATAGGCAGAGGCCCTGGGCCTCTTCCCAAATATTGAGTGGCAAGGGCGCCAACAATTGGCAATTTTGAAGGGGAACATCTAGTACACTTATCCAGACTAAAGTTGGTCCTCGCCTGCCAAAGGCTCTGGTGGTGACGCCGGCTTGGGCTCCACGATGACCTCCATCCTGCCGTTTTGCTGGTCTTGGTCTTATTGCACCAAAATGGACGCCTTTGCTTGATACTCTCGCCTGCACTTGCTCCCTTTGCACCAAAGTGGAAAGGTAGGACACTGCGCGGCCTGGTGCCCGCCTGGCGCCCTTGGTCGTCATGGCTTGCATCATGGGCACCTCGTGAGGTAACCCGCCTTGATCTCTCTGCCTCCTCGCGAGCCAGCCTGACGAGGCCGCTCCTGAGGAAGCCTCCTGTCGTCCGTCCCGCGAGGCTTGGCCCCTCGCGAGGGTCTTGAGCTCGTGATGATGAAGATGGGCCATGTTGGGACGCCCCTTTAGGCACGCCACAGGCCGGAGGCAGGCAAGTCTGGGGACCCCCGTTCCCAGAACAGCAACACTGGTGAAAGGAGGGCCACCGGAGGGGAAGGAGCATCGCAGGCCCGAGATGTATTATGAGGGCGTTCTGAAGGGTGCCCGTCGTGTGGCGGATGAATGTACCAGGTATGTAATTTTTGAGTAAACTCGCTCGTGTTAATCGTGTGCGCTGAAAACGTGTTCATATGCGCTAAGCAACACTTTCTGAATTTAAAATATTACCTTCTGTGCGGCCGTTTATTAAATCTGAGAGATGCAAGTCGTCGGCTTCTACCCCCATGCCATGAGTGCTGGGGTGTTCGCGATAAACCTGAGCGCTCTTGTTCCCATTCTTGGGTCCATCGAGGGAGGCGCTCAGCACAACGAACAAGGCAACCAGACTTATAATGCTTTATCACTCTCACTTGGCCATAGAATTCAATAATTTTAAATCTCGGCGAAGCCCCTAGTATTCAGAAGACCGAGTTCGGGGCGCTATCCACGCCTAGGCCGGACAAAGCCAGCTCCTCGCTCTAAGCGGCATAAGTCTTTAAGGACTCAAAAAAACTCTCGAACAGCGACCGGTCTCTCTCCCTATCATGATGGTCAGTTTTAGCTTTCTCTACTGAGGTGTTAACCCAGCTCAACTGGGGCACAACCGCAGTAGTTCTCCCAGCGCTACCTTAGCCGACATAGCGGAACGTAAGGTACCAAAACATGGGAGCCGGGCAAACCCAACTATTGACCCAAGACATGATTCGGAGCCGATGCATATAATGCTATAAGTTCGGGGTGCCGCACTCATGAGAGTGTTCGGTCTTCTGACACCGTATTATGGGTACTTAAGCCCCTGGTGTATTGGCCTTAACAAAGTGTATGGTTGCATAATGTCATAACTGAACATATTAAAATAAAAAATGAGTGCAATAATAGACAAGAGCTATGTATTGTTTATTAAAAGGGCTGCTATAAGAGCAGAACGATACAAATAGTGCGGTACGCGAGAGATGGGATTATTTGACATGTCCCCCTCCAGGGGCAAGCTGTGAGACTTTAAGTAAGACACGTATTTAGCTCGTTATAGAGACCACTTGGACATTTGACATGGCATGTTGTCTCCCTGGCTGTTGCATCGTGTGTTTGGCGATTGTACTACTGGACAGGCCATCCGAATAGTGGAGTCCTGAAAGTATATATATATATATAAAAGAAATTGCAAAATCGGGAGCCCCTAGTGCGGTTGAGCCGCATTCTGGGCGTGCCGTGGTTGTGCCCCTCCCCTTATGCCCATGGTATTTCCAAAGCGTAATTATGTATGCGTGGTACTGGTATCGCAATCTCGCGAGGGCTGGGGTTGGGGCCGCACTGCTATGCTTGCTCAGAACGTGCCAGACGGTTTTGTTGTAGGTTACTTCGGGCGCGTTTGACGTTATTGGGACGTTTAACAGCCGTACTGGGGAATTGCCTTTAGAGGCTACTTTGTACTTCCGCCGCCAGGGCCACCGTGTGCTCCTCTATTCGGAGAGAGCGTTCGGTGTTTCCATTGACCGTAGTGACTCCGCGAGGGCCTGAGATCTTGAGCTTGAGGTATGCGTAGTGCAGCACCGCATTGAATTTTGAAAATGCGGTTCATCCAAGCAGGGTGTGATAGCCACTGCGGAACGGGACTATGTCGAAGCTTAACTCCTCGCTTCGGAAACTATCCGGGGATCCGAAGACCACTTCAAGCGTAACTGAGCCTGTACAGCTGGCTTCTACACCTAGTATGATGCCTTTAAAGGTCGTCTTTGTGGGTTTAATCTTTGAGGGATCTATACCCATTTTTTGCACTGTATCCTGATAAAGTAGGTTCAGGCTGCTGCCGCCGTCCATGAGGACTATCATGAGGTAAAATCCGTCAATGATTGGCTCTAGAACCAATGCGGCGAATCCGCCGTGACGAATGCTAGTGGGGTCACTACGGGAAATAGGTAATTTGCCGTCAGGGAGAGGCTTTGCCGTCAGCTTTTCATCGGGCCAGACGGCAAACATCAATATTGCTGTTAGCTGCAGACGGCCAAACAGCTCACTTTGCCAGCTCACTTTGCCATTTGTTAGTTTGTAGGCAGACGGCAAAGTGAGTTGTTTGCCGTCTGTATCTTTTTGGCAGACGGCAAAGAGAAAACACACCACGCGGATCGATGACGTGGCAAGATCTAAATTGTAGGTCCAATTCAACCGCATGCGTCGGACCTACCCGCACACCCACCAACAAGTCATCTGCCACCCACCCACCAGTACCGGTCCCACCCATGTGCACGACCCGCCCCACCCACGCGCACGTCTCCTCTATCTCTCCTTCCTCGATAGCTCCCTCGTCTCACCTCATCGCCCGTCGCCGATGAGCAGCCGCGCGACGCCGGCCCCGTCTCCCTCACCCCCGGAGCAGCCGCACGCTGCTGGCCCCGTCTCCCTAGCCCCCGGAGCAGCCGCACGCTGCCGACCCCGTCCCGCATCGCCCGGAGGAGCCGCAAGCGGCCCGCCCCATCGCCCATCGCTGGCCCGCATCGCACCTCCCCGGAGCAGTTGCACGCCGCCGGCCACATCGCCAGTCGTCGGACCTGACACCTCGCCCTCGCAGGCCTCCGCGCACTACCAACACCGTCACATGTCGCCCCCGTAGGCCTCCGACTCCCTGCACCGCGTGCTACTCCGTGCGCCGCGCCGGGCACGGCAGCCCCTCGCCGGACCTGCTGCGCTCGAGCCTCTCCACCCTCCTCCCGTTCCGCCCCTCGCCGGACCTGCTGCGCTCGAGCCTCTCCACCCTCCTCCCGTTCCGCCCCTCGCCGGACCTGCTGCGCTCGAGCCTCTCCACCCTCCTCTCACTCCGCCCCTTGCCGGACTACACCGTGGCCATCCCTCACCGGACCCCGCCGTGGCCTCCCCTCACCGGACCTGCCGTGGCCGCCCCTTGCCGGACTACACCGCGGCCATCGCTCACCGGACCCTGCCGTGGCCTCCCCTCACCGGACCTGCTGTGGCCGCCCCTCGCCGGACTAAACCGCGGCCATTCCTCACCAGACCCCATCGGGGCCTCCCCTCACCGGAGCTGCCGTGGCCGCCCCTCGGCAGACCGTGCCGCGCCTGAGCCTCTCCGGCCTCCTTCTCTCTGCTGAGTGCCAGAGCTCCTCCGGCAGTGGCAGTAGTTGCCAGAGATGGCTGCTATCTCCTTGTGGTTCGTTATCCGCCTGTCCCGAAGAGCGCTGGAGCGCGAGGAAACCATGGTGGGAAGTAGTGGTGTGGACAGGAGAAAGGCAACGGATGCGGATGACTGCGGCTATGGCCGGCGCTGCAGTTTATATAGCAATGGTGGGCGGGCGGAGGGACAGACGTGTGACGCCGGAGTAGCCGCCTCGACAACCGCGTATCATTAATGTGTGCGGCAGATGGATGGATGGATGGCACTTGTGTCGTTTGAAGGCGAAGCAATCACCTACACCGGGAAGCGGGGCGGCCGGCGCTGACTGTTTCGGGCGAAAAGCGCGCGCGGGCGAGGAAATCACTTTACTTGGATAGGATGACAATGGGGACCCATCAGGTCCATAGCCTCACGTACGCAAGTGCCTCCTTATTATATATATATATATATATATATATATATATAAACTATAATTTATTTTGGTTCCTCCTTGTTTCCTGACATCACACGGTCCCACACCATTGTCTACCTATGTACTCCCTCCTTTCCGGTTTATAGGGCTTATCTCAAAATTTTAGTTTTTCCATTTTATAAGGGTCAATTTGGTTGTTTTCCATCACATGTTCAGATTCCAAGGTGCATTAAATCATTGCATGCAAGTATTAAGAGAAAATTGACCAATGCATGTATTGTATGCATGCATGCATTGCAATTAATGCATTGATAAACACAATTTTTTTATGATAACAAGAGCATTAATTAGGTGCTTTTGCAAAACTAGAAAAGGTATTCCACCACTCGCCATCTACCTTGGTTGTTGATATTTTTGAATTGAGCATTATAAACCGGAAAGGAGGGAGTAGTCAATAAACGAGAGAATTGCACAAGAAGCGGCCGACAGCTGGGACCAAGCAGCTGGAGCAGTATTTGTGTTTTCGAGGTGTGAGCACTGCAGAGTTTTTTGATGTTTACCCTAGATATTAATTTTTCTCCTCTGAACAACAACAAAAATATCGCTGCAAGTATTAACTGGGCGGGCTGTGGCCCGTCTAGCCCAGGCCAGATATCCAGCCCAGATATTAATTTTTTTCAAGCTGAAAATGGCTAGCCCAGCTATACTTTTTTCTAGGAATACCCAGGCAAGGTCAAGTTGTTATTCTCCGCCCCGCCGGGCTGCAAATCTTTCCTAGGAGGGATGTATTAGGCTTAACAAGAAAATGGGCTTTAAGAAATAATAAATGGGATGTAATTATAAAAACTGGGTCGTAACTATAAAAAATGCACCAAACAATGATTACTTTATAAAATATTATTTTTGGAATATTGAAAATTTTAATTTCATTAATTGTTGCGAGCGGAATGTTTTGTTGGATTTTTACGCAATATAAATTTATATTGAAATTGTATTTAATCTTACTAAAATTTCGGGATAAAAATATTCGGATCCCATCAAAATGTGGGAAATTTTATTGAATTCTGTTTTGAACGGTTGGTTGAAATGGGTTGTACTTTTAACAAACTATAAATGGGCTGTAGTAAATTCCATTAGAATTCAAAAATGGGCTACACATTCTTACAAATCTCAAATGGGCTATAAGTTCTCTGCCACACACTTCTGGCCTTACTAAGTTGAACTGTCCCCTAAAAAAACAGAGTTGACGGGTATGCAAGGCTTTGTCAGCTTATAGTCAACACACGGTTCTAGCAGCAGTGGCTGTTGGATGTCCATCCAACGGATGTCGTGCTTCTTCTTCAATCTCGGATATTCTAGCTTCACCCGCCCAAAAAATGATTCATCCCCCTGACATCTAGGGCGCACCGTTTTGGAAGCTGACCTGTGGGACTACTAAGTTGACGTACCAAGGGCTTTGTCAACTTAGTCAATATAAATGATTGTAGCTGCAGTGACCGTACGATGTCCATCCAACGGCCGTCGTGCTTATTCAACCTCTGGTCTTCTTGCTCCAACCGCCCAAAGCAGCACCGGTCGTGTCGCCTTCTCCGGCCTCCCGTGGCCTGTTGTGCTGCCGTGGAGGCCTCACCGCCCCCTACTACTCCCAATGCTGGCCAGGTCATCCCTCCACTCACCCACACCCCCTATTATTCTGCGGCGACGGTAGCGCAGCCGAACCAATGAACCTCGTACTCCTCTCCACGTGTGCATCCACTGTCGCGTCTTCCTCGGCTCCGTGTCGTCCCCTTCCTAGGCCTCGCCGTTGTCCACCACCGTGGTGCTCTCTGCATGGCGTGGTTAACGTGGTCAAGGAACGACTTCCATTGGACGTGCACTGTACGTGGAGAGGCTGACAGCTGGGTCCATGGCAGCCGCAAGGAAGTTCCTCCTTATTACGCGCAAAATATTTATTCCTCCACCTGACAGCGGGGACCCACCGGACGGGCCACCGTATTTCGCGAAAAAAATGATTCGCCCCCTGACTGCTGGGACCCACGAGCTACATCTTCGCACGCAAGGAAGTGCGTCCGGGAAAAAAACGATTTGCCCCCTGACTGCTGGGACCCACCAGCTACATCTTCGCACGCAAGGAAGTGCGTCCGGAAAAAAACGATTTGCCCCCCGACTGCTGGGACCCACCAGCTACACCTTCGCACGAAAAGAAGTGCGTCCGGGCAAAAAAAAAAGATTCGCCCCCCTGACTGCTGGGACCCAGCAGCTACACCTTCGCACGCAAGGATGTGCGTTTGGGCAAAAAAAAACGATTCGCCCCCCCTGACTGCTGGGACCCAGCAGCTACACCTTCGCACACAAGGAAGTGCGTCTTGCCAAAAAAAAAACCCTGGCTGCTGGACCCACCAGCTACATCTTCGCAGGCAAGGAAGTGCCTGACAGTCAGGACCCACCTGGTTGAAGCGTATGTAGCTTTGTCATCCTGGTCGCGAACATGTACGTACATACTGGTCGATGTAGAGGCGCGCACATGTCGTAGTAGAGGCGCGCACGTAGCATGTACACGTAAGTACAGCGGCCAGGGTGCAAGAAAGAAAATACAGCCACATATGTGTACATACGGGCGGGGTCTCAAACGCCTAGTCGCGCATACGTACGGCGAGGGCTCGTGTTCATGGGGAGGCAACGGAATGCTCGTGTTCATGGGGAGGCAACGGAATGCGTCGTGTTCATGGGGAGGCAACGGAATGCGTCGTGTTCATCGGGAGGCAACGGAACGCGTGGGACCCAACCGGCTGGGTTGGAACGGAATGCGTGGTCGTGTTCATCGGGAGGGCTTGGACGGAACATGCGATGGAAACGAGGCCTGGTGTACTGCACAACGGAGGAAATGGACCTCCTACATTCGGAACGGGGTCCTGTTGATCGGGAGGGGTGTGGCATACCGCAAAACGGAGGAAATGGACCTCCTACGGTCGAAATGGGGGTCCTGTTGATCGGGAGGGGTGTGGCGTACCGCAAAATGGAGGAAACGGACCTCCTACGGTCGAAACGGGGGTCCTGTTGATCAGGAGGGGTGTGGCGTACCGCAAAACGGGACTCCACGGGATACTATTCATCTCCACCGTTGACCTCCTCCAGCCTCCACGGGCTACCGTCGACCTCGTCTAGTCTCCACGGGCTCCTGTTCATCCAGCCTCCACCGTGCGCTACTCCACCGGCTACTATTCAACCACCCCTCCACGGGCACCCCTTCACCGTCTGTTCATCCAGGCCTCCACACCACGGGGTCCTGTTCAACCACCCCTCCACGGCCACCCCTCCACCGTCTACTATTCATCCAGCCATCCACACCACGGGTTCATATTCATCCAGAGGCAACGCCACCGCTCACTATTCATCCAACCCCCCCCCCCCTCAACGCTCATTGTTCATCCCAGAGGCAGCATCGATCGGCTTCAGCTAGCAGCAGTAGCGAAGGAATCGCTCCATCGCGTTCAGTTAACAGCCATCGATCGATCGCTCGGGTTCCATAACGTGTAGCCTGCAGTGCAATCGCTCGGGTTCAGTTAGAGCCAATGCCTCGCAAGGGCCTAATATGGGCCTTGTGAGAGAGAGAGGAGGTAGCCATGGGCTGGCCGCGCCCCCCCTCCCTTGGGAGTCTAAATTGGACAAGGAGGGGGGCGGCGCCCCCTCTTTCCTCCCTCTTTCCCTCTCCTTCCTTCCCCCTTCCTCCATCCTAGTTGGACTAGGAAAGAGGGAGTCCTACTCCTACTTGGAGGAGGACTCCCCCCTCTCCTTGGCGCGCCCTAGGCCGGCCGGCCTCCCCCTTGCTCCTTTATATGCGGGGGCAAGGGGGCACCCTAGAACACACAACAGACATTATTCTTAGCCGTGTGCGGTGCCCCCCATCCACCATAATTCACCTCGGTCATATCATTGCAGTGCTTAGGCAAAACCCGGCGCCGGTAGCTTCATCATCATCGTCATCACGCCATCATGCTGACGAAGCTCTTCCCCGACACTCTGCTGGATCGTGAGTTCGTGGGACGTCACCGAGCCGAACGTGTGCAGATCGCGGAGGTGCCGTACTTTTGGTGCTAGGATCGGTCGATCGTGAAGACGCACGACTACATCAACCGCGTTGTCGTAACTCTTCCGCTTACGGTCTACGATGGTACGTGGACAACACTCTCCCCTCTCGTTGCTATGCATCACCATGATCTTGCGTGTGCGTAGGAATTTTTTTGAAATTACTACGTTCCCGAATAGTGGCATCCGAGCCAGGTTTATGCGTAGATGTCATATGCATGACTAGAACACAAGTGAGTTATAGGCGATAATAGTCATACTGCTTACGAGCATGTCATACTTTGATTCGACGGTATTGTTGGATGAAGCGGCCCAGACCGACATTATGCATACGCTTACGCTAGACTGGTTCTACCGACGTGCATCGACACTACTAGAAAAAGGGCTATAGATGGGATTGACACTAATGGCGCACCAGACAGGCGGTGCGCCATTAGTATATACTAATGGCGCACCACATTCTGCTACGCCATTAGTGTTGAAACTACTAATGGTGCACCAGGCCCGATGTGCATCATTAGTATAAATTTTTTTTTGAACTAGTGCGCCTGTCCAAACATACTAATGGCGCATCTAGACGAAGTGCGCCATTACTAGTTGTAACTAGTAATGGCGCACCTGTCGGAAAGTGCGCCACTAATATTGTTTTTTAATTATATTTTTTATTCCTTTTTTTGCAAAACTACTAATGGCGCACTTCTCCACCGTGCGCCATTACTAGTTTAAACTAGTAATGGCGCACTCTGGGGAAGTGCGCCATTAGTATGTTTTTTTTTTTTGCAAAACTACTAATGGCGCACCACCAGAAGGTGCGCCATTAGTAACCTGGATTACTAATGGCGCATTTGTGGTTGGTGCGCCATTAGTAAGTGGGCAGCAACAAGATATTTTGGACAGCCTCTCCTACCCACACTCACTTTCCCCCCACTTCATTCTCTCCACCGCCTCCTCCTTGTCTCGGGTGCCTCCTCTTTTTCACCTCATTTCCACCATAGATTCATTCAAATTAAGTGGTTTAATTACCTTGTTTTGATAGGTAAGTAAGGGGGGAAGCTATATTTATGTTGTTCTCCCTACAACAATGTGCACATGCACTTTTTATGGCCTAGCTAGCTAGATCTATGTATGTTCGTGGTGTTGCATATGTTTGTGGTGTTGCATATGTGTTTGTGTTTGGAGGTGTACCGGTATTTGAAATGCGATAGTTGCCAATATTTTGCCGGAATGTTGATTCATTTCCGTTTCGGCGAGAATTTTGGCATTAAGCATTCTTTTTGGTCCTATTTTTAGGGAAAGTCATGCCAAAAATTTTCTTGGTTCTAAAATATCGTTTTGCTCTACCCCGCAGGCGACCATGGTCCGCACGATGACCGAAGGCATCGTGAATAGGTTTTTGAGGTCCGCGAAGGCCGAGATGCTTCAAAAGAACGAGACGGAGATAAGATGTCCGTGTCGAAGATGCAAGCTGAAGAGCCTTATTGCGGACCCGGATTCCGGGCAGGTGCGGGACCACCTGCTCTTGCGTGGTTTCATGGATGGCTATCGGTGGCAAGGTGATGAAGATGACTACGAAGTCGTCCATGGGGGCCGGGCAAGAAATGAGGAAGGGCAGCAAGACAACCACCGCGGCTCGGGCGGGCGAGAAGACGAAGAATCCCCAGGAGATGATCACGACGGTGATGCTGTACACAGTCATCATGTAGAAGATGCAGGACATGATGATGAGGAAGATGCCGGAGCAGACGACGGGCATGATCATGAAGATGATGATGCCGGCGGAGCAGACGACGCTGGACCATCGATGGGCTGGGTGCAGGACCCTCATATTCAAGAGCTGCTTCTCAAGCAGACGGATAACGCAAGAGCTGCCGCCCGAGAGAAAGCCAAGATGGATCAACTTGAGTTAGACGCGGTTACTCCATTGTATGAAGGATGCAGGCCCGAGGATACCCGCCTGAAAGTAACGCTCATGGCTCTGGAGATGAAGGTAAAACACAAAATGACCGACGCATGCTTCGACGAGAACATGTCATTCTGGCACGAACGTCTTCCCAAGGGGAACAAGTGCCCGACCAGTTTGGAGGAGGCGAAGAAAATCGTGTGTCCTCTCGATTTACCGCACGTGAAATACCATGTGTGCATGAACAATTGCATCATTTATCGGGACGAGCACGCGGAGTCTACCATATGTCCGGTGTGCGGCGTCACTCGATACAAGAAGAGGAAGAAAGCTCCTCGAAAAGTGGTGTGGTACTTTCCGATCACTCCTCGTCTGCAGCGGTATTTCGCGGACCCTAAGGTAGCAAAGCTCCTGCGTTGGCACGCGGATAGGGAGGAGAAGAAGCGAGAAGATGACGCAAATGATCCGGAGATAGATAAAAAAGACAAGATGCTGAGTCACCCTAAGGATGCGAGCCAGTGGCAAGCGTTGAACTTCGAATACCCAGAATTTGGGAACGATCCAAGGAACATTGTGCTGGGCGCGAGCACCGATGGAGTCAATCCGTTTGGCAGCCAGAGAAGCACACATAGCACCTGGCCTGTGTTTGTGTGGATGTACAACCTTCCCCCCTGGTTGTGCATGAAGAGGAAGTACATTCACATGAGTATGCTAATTGAAGGGCCGAAACAACCAGGGAACGACATCAATCTGTATCTGGGGCTGCTGAAAGAGGAGCTTGACACGCTGTGGAAAACGCCAGCCAATACGTGGGACGCCGCAGAGAAAGAATATTTCCCTATGAGAGCCGCACTGCTCACGACGGTGCACGACTATCTCGGTTACGGATATCTCGCGGGGCAGGTAGTCCACGGATTTTCTGGATGCGTAAGGTGCATGGATGACACAACGTATCGCCAGCTAGATAGAGATCCCGGGTCTTCGAAAACCGTGTTCATGGGACATCGAAGGTGGCTTCGCGATGATGACCCGTGGAGGAAACGCAAGGATCTGTTCGATGGTGAAACCGAACCCCGAAAACGCCCGTGTACGAGGAGCGGCGAGGAAATAGACAAGCTGTTGAAAAATTGGAAAGACTGCCCACTACCGGGAAAGAAGCAAAAGGCGCCAGAGCCGGGAAAGAAGCGAAAGGCGCCAGAACCGCTGCTGAAGGTATGGAAAACGAGGTCTGTTTTCTGGGACATGCCGTACTGGAAGATCCACCGTGTGCCTCACAGCCTTGATGTCATGCATATCACGAAGAACGTGTGCGAGAGTCTGCTTGGTACCCTGCTCAACATGCCAGAGAGGACCAAAGATGGGCCGAAAGCAAGGGCAGACTTGAAATCAATGGGCATCAGGCAGGAGCTTCACGCTAATGATGATGATGATGATGATGATGATGATGATGAGGCGAAGCAGGACACAGAAAGTCGTCGCAAAGGCAAAAAGGCCAAGAAGACCGGAAATGACTACCCTCCCGCGTGCTTCACTCTAAGTCAGGAGGAGATCGAGCAGTTTTTCACCTGCCTCCTAGGAGTAAAACTTCCTTACGGTTACGCGGGGAAGATAAGCAGATACCTAGACCCAGCGAAGCAGAAGTTCAGCGGGATGAAGTCTCACGACTGTCACGTGCTGATGACGCAGATACTTCCAGTTGCAATCCGTGGGATCATGGACGCGCACGTCCGTGAAACGCTATTTGGCCTATGCAACTTTTTCGACGTCATCTCTCGGAAGTCGATTGGCGTGAGGCAACTCAGAAGGCTACAGGAAGAGATCGTGGTGATACTATGCGAGCTTGAGATGTACTTCCCGCCCGCATTCTTCGACGTTATGGTGCATCTGCTGGTCCATATCGTGGAGGATATCATCCAACTCGGGCCGACGTTCCTGCACAGCATGATGCCGTTCGAAAGGATGAATGGTGTCATCAAAGGATACGTTCGGAACATGTCACGTCCAGAGGGAAGTATAGCCAGGGGCTTTCTGACCGAAGAGTGCATCTCCTACTGCATCAATTATCTAGGCATCGAGAACCCCGTTGGTCTGCCCGTCAACAGGCACCTCGGCAGGCTCGCTGGATGGGGTCACCGTGAGGGTCGCCGTGAAATGCATGTCGACTTCGAGGGTCGACTCGCCGACTTTGAAAGAGCAAACCTAGTCGCGCTACAACACATAGACGTGGTCGATCCTTGGGTGGTAGAGCACAAAACCTTTATTGAGAAGACGTACAATGAACGAGGCCAACAGAGGACGGACGAAGATATACTCAAAGAGCACAACTCATGTTTCACGTGTTGGTTCAAGCAGAAGCTTCTGTCGTACCCTTTACATGAAGATTCTTCCGCGGAAGAACAACTCATATTCACCTTGTCACAGGGCGCCGAGCACAACCTGATGACCTATGAGGCGTACGATATCAACGGCTACACATTCTACACCGAGGACAAGGACATGAAGAGCGATGGTTATCAAAACTCCGGGGTAACGATGGAAACCTACACCGGTAAGGACAAGGACAGATACGGAAGGAGGAGATCTGGGAGCTGAGCTACGCTGGAGAGAAGGTGCCTATGTTCCGTGTCAGATGGGCCAAGAGCGTCCAAAAAGAAGACCGATATTTCACCACCATGGTTATACCCGAAGCCAAATCCAAGACCGCGGGCGCAAACGTCACCGCGAAAAATGAGCCATGGGTACTGGCTTCCCAAGTGGACCAATGCTTCTTCATTACCGACCCGCCAAAGCCCAGTCGTGTTGTCGTGAGGAGAGGCAAAAGGAAGATCATCGGAATGGATGGAGTAGCCAATGAGCAAGACTTCGACAAGTACGGCGACCCGAGGATCGAACATGACGACGATGATGAAGTAGCAGCATACACCACAAGAAGAAGCAGGACCACCCTACCTAAAGGACGTCCGTTCCACAGAAGAACTCCATTTGCGAAAAAGAAGGGCAAGAAGATTGTGAACAGATAGCTAGCTAAGATCGATTGTATTTAAATCGTAGCCTTCATTTCTCGATTGTATTTCATGGGCACTTTTTGAACTATCATGAATATTTTTAAATTTCATGGACACTCGATCTCGATCCCCCTCCATCTCGATCGCTATCCCACCTCGCCAGATCCGGTCCCCCTCGCCGCCGAGCACCCCCCGGTCCACCGGCCGCCGCCGCCGACCCCCCGCACCCTCGATTCCCCTACTCAACCGCCGCCGCTGACCCCCCGCACCCCTCCCCTACTCAACCGCCGCTGCCGACCCCCCGCACCCCTCCCCTACTCAAAATTATTATTGTCTTATAAAAAAAATATTACTGTTATGATTTAAACAAGTTTGAACATATTTAAACATAAATAAGTATCAAACAGCATTTTAAATGCATAAAAAAATTGTGGAGCCTGGGAATCGAACCCAGGACCTCCTGGTGTGAGAACTGGCTGCTGACCAGTCAAGCTAGTAGAGGGAACTTGGTGTAGATCAGGTCAGGTGGGAGATAACCTGTTGGCTCGAGCAGAAATCAAAAAAAAATACTAATGGCGCACCAGGGTGAGGTGCGCCATTAGTGTGGATATACTTATGGCGCACCGGGGGGTGGTGCGCCATTAGTATTGTGCCCCCATCCATATTTTTCCTCCCCGGGCCTCGATCCCCTTCTCGCCCTCGCCCTCGATCCCCTTCCCCTCTCCTCTCCTCTCCCGACGCCGCTGCCCCGCCACCTCGACGCTGCCCCGATGCGGCGACGCCGCCCCGTTGTCCTCGTCTCCGCCCCGACGCCCCGACACCATGAGACGCCGCGACGCCGCCCTCTCCTCTCCCGACGCCGCCGCCCCGACGCTTTCCCCGCGGAGAAGGAGGAGGAAGAGGTGGCCCGGACGCCGCCCCGTCGTCCTCGTCTCCGCCCCACAAGGTCTCCTCCCCTTCGCTCGCCCATCTTCTCCTCTCTGCGCCGCCGCCGTGATTTGCTCTAGTCCTTGATGCAGCCGATGCCCTCACGCAGGTGCACGAGGGATCCGAGGCCACCACTCAGGAGCGGCGTAGTGGATCTCACGAATTCCACCAGCCACGCATGATCAAGCCACGCTGCAGGATCAAGTTCTAGCGCTAGTAAAGCGACGACTTTTCCTTCCCCCCTTCCATGCTTGTATCACTTTAAATTTCCCGTGGCTAGCTTGTTTGGTTTGATTTGGTCTGGAGTTTCTCATATCCATGTGTAGTTTGTAGGATTCAGTTCACTGGGACACTCATGGACGGAATGGAGGAAACATATGCCCCTTCTTTTTAGATTCGTTTTCAGATTTCTTGTAGTTGTGTGATGAATGTATAGCATTGATCACTAGAATATTCAGAAAGCCATATAAAATGATACCATTTCGACAATTTGCATGCAGCCAGTCCTTTTTGCTTGGAATCGTCCACTTGGTTTGTTCTTTCAACATGCTTTGCCGTTAAAAATGCGCATGCATGGTTCAGCTAGACATTCTCACCAGAAACATGCACGCACTCCCCTCTCACTACTTCCAAATATGATTCTGCATGAGAACAATTTGTGTTTGTTATCCATCTCTATATGCTGCTCTCTTTCTACCCTTGGCCAAACCACTGAATTACAATGTTTTCCCCCCTTGATGTACCAATCGTGAATTGATGCCATGGTCTGCTCAACGAGTATTCTCGTGATACATTATGGTCTATAAGTAGGATCCTGACATCCCGTGCCACTATGAGAATATGTGATTATATTAGTTTGATAGCATTTTGGTAGGATGACCATTAGTTGGGTGTTAGTCTTTCAAAATAATTAATTGGGTGTTTATGGGTGAAGATATTCTTTTTTGTTGTTGGTTAGCTTGGCTGGCTGTTGTACACACATGTTTATTACATGCTTTGCTTATTTAATGTATAACTGGATTAATTGGTAATAAGTCGTCGCTTTACCACGTATGGTTTCGTTTGCTGAATTTACACAAGCCACGTATAACTGGACTGTGCAACTGATAATCTAGTAACTCTGTGGTATGTACTAATATTATTGTGATCTCCTGAACCCAAGTATGCTATTTGTCTGCGATATGTGATTGTATCTGATGTACTAATGTCTGATTGTCTCTGCCTGCTGGTTGGATTGTATTAGCCACACAATTCCATTTTTCTCCTTTCATTTCACTTGATGTCACAACTATTCTTCTTCATGTGTTGTGCAAAGTTGGCCATGGCAAATGCCAGTTGGTCAGTTTGTTATGGCTTGGTTTGTTATAAACTTCATTGCAAGAGAATTCATCCAAAACACAAATTGCTTTAAGATATAAACACAACATGCTTCTGTTTTTTGCTTGATTGCTGTTGTGACATGTGATCAAGGTAGAGACAGCAAGATATGTTCTGGCCATGAATCAAACCAGATATGTTCTGGCTTCTGCTTTGGTTTGTAAAGTATAGAATATCATGTAGTTCAACATCTTCTGTTGATTGCTACTCACAAGGATGAAATTGGAAACTGCACCTGCAACTTGTAGGCAAATTATCTCATTCTTATGGTATGCATGAACTTGTCCCTCCAGCTCATGATAGGAGTAGGACTCTGCTGTACAACACAGATGATGGAAATGCGGTTATTTAAAAAAAATCACTTTCTATTATCTTCCACTTTAGTGCATGAAAAAAGATGATCATTGAAATTATGCACTATACAACAGAATGAACTTACTCATTATGTCAGATTTTGTAAACCTTTTAATTGAATTGTTTCTCATACTTGCTGCAGAGAGGTGAGGCTAAACTTCTAACGGAAGATTGGGAAGGTGCGGTTGAGGATCTGAAAGAGGCTGCCCAGAAATCCCCACAGGTGAATTTTATGCAATTTTGCTTTGTTCTCCTGAGTATAGTATATCACAGCTCTCCTGAGTATATCTTTTTTTCTTCTTTTGGTCCAACTGAAGGAGCCTAAGCTCCCAGTCTGTCAGAGCATGCTAATTTGAATTTCCTTTTAAAACCTGCATCTTGCTGTATTTGATTTACTCTCTGATGATGTGCTTCTGTTGGCGTGCATCTTGTTATTCCCATTTCCATTAGGCTGAATACAGTTATGTATAATATGGGGTGCAACTTGTGGTTAAAAGTTAACTCTCTGGCTGAGGTTACACGCACAGTAGGAACTCTGCTGTCATGCTCTGTTTCCTGTCCCTGTCCCCTTTATTATCTTTGAAATTCCAAAATAAGGATCACGCATCTCCAGTGGATAGTTTTACTTGCAAGCTTGGTTTATGGCTCGTGTGAACAAATGAAAGTGTAGACTTATTTTCACTAACTTACCTCACTAACTAATGGTGGCTGCCTAATGATGACAGACTAAGTTTATGATTTATTTTCTTATAAAAGTGTAGATTCATTGGTAGCAATTGTTTTTAGTGTCTCATGTTGCAGATTGTCTACTTTTTTGCCTTGTCCACCTGAGAGGCCCTTGAGTTTGCTGGAATGTTGATTAACTTCCGTTCCGGCAAATTTGGGTACTCCATATGTCCTATTTTTAGCAAAGGTCATGCTAAAATTTTCCATGAATTTTAGCATGACTTTGCTAACAATAGGACATATGGGGTACTTGTGACTAATGCATGGGCCGGGGTATCTTAGTAGTTAATTAAGTAGGATCAAGTGCCCCTTTATTCTAGCTGCATTAGACCATAGGCGGCAATAGAGCCAAGTGATTAGGCCCAACTTAGAATTCTCCTTCCCAGCTTAACTTTTAGGATGCCTCGGTGTCGACAAACCATTAATTATACAACCTTCGCTTTTAGGGTGCCTCAGTGTCGATAAAAACCGAAATGATGAAAGCTTAGGCTTTTAGGGTGCCTCGGCGTCGAAAAACCCTCAATGATAAAAGCTTAGGCTTTTAGGGTGCCTCGGCGTCGAAAAACCCTCAATGATAAAAGCTTAGCTTTTAGGATGCCTCGGTGTCGACAAACCCTAAATGATGAGACCATGATCTTGTTCCTTGACAATAACCAACTTTTTGACCAAACTTTGTTCCTATTTAGAGAGAAACATGGCCAACAACGATGAGGCCGGGGGTTTGGGCGGCAAGGCATTCTGGGAGCTGTCCCAAGAGATGGAGGAACAACCTCACTTGTATGAGGACGCCGCCTTCCCCACCGATCCTGAGACCACTGATGGTACCACCAAGTATGACCCCACTGATGCCACCACTGATGATGCCGCCGAGGATGCCACCACTGATGATGGCGGCGCACGCACAGATCGCAGCCAACAGAAGAGGCAACGGAAGGACCGACGCCCGACCGTGCTCCGCACCCTCAAGGAGGAAGTTACTGAAGTGGACTCCAACGGGAATCCAATGGTGCCCGAACAAATAGTCAAGGGGTACTCGCTTTAGCTCGGGTGCATTCTCCGGAGCACCGTCTCGATCAACACCGAGAACCTGAGGCATCCTGACCGAGGGAATTTGCGCAACCTCCTCTTCACGAAGCTGCACGAACGATACAAGTTCCCCGCTGCTTTTGAAAACACAAGCCTCAAAGGGAATAAAGTGAACAATGCTGCCCTCACGAAGATGAGCAAGGCCCTGTCTACTTGGAAAAGCAATGTGAAGAGAATGATCGAGAAAGGTGAGAGTTATGAGAAGATCAAGGAGAAAAATCCTTCGATCACCGAAGATGACTACAACGACTTCAAGATCAATTGCTCGAGCACCGCAAACTCCCAATCAAGTCAGTGGGGGAAAGAAATGCGGGAGCTGAACTTAGGGGAACACAAACTCGGTCCCGGCGGTTACAGAGTGGCGGAGCCTATATGGGACAAGGAGGACGCGGAGCGTGCCGAGCAAGGCCTACCGCCCCGCTTCGAGAAATACAGCGGTAACAAGCAGACCAGGAACTTTGTCAGGGCCCGGTACAAGGAGGACCCGATAACAAAGGAGCTTACCACGGATCCGAAGACCAGGGCGCTTGAGCTTGTTCTGGTAAGGAATACACCCCCGCGTAATTAGCTCCATATGGTTGCATTCTAATTAATGAAGCCAAATTTCTAAATGGTTCACATTCCTTCCGCAGGCGACTGAAAGCAGTAGCGCGGGGTCGACTACGAGCAACCCTTGGGACACCACTCTAAATAGGGCGTTGAATGTAATGAAGAACAAGGATAAGCTCAGTAAGCCGACGTCAGCTGGTCGTGTGGCCGGCAAAGGCTTGTCCACAAAATGGGGGTCATACTATACCGCTGGTGTGCGGAAGGAGAAAAAGACCAGCTCGGAAAGCCAGGCGCGCGAGGTTCAAGAACTCAAGGCACAGGTGGCGCGGATTCCGGAGATTGTCCAAGAGCAAGTGGAACAACGACTCGGAGCGACGATCACCGCCATTGTGCCTACCTTGATCCAGGGGTTGAGTGCGTGGATTGCGGGCGGCCAACAGGGGCCGCCCCCGATTCCTAGCTTCACGGCCAGCAACTCGCAGAATGCGATGGCGGGGCCATTGGTGTCTCCGGCGGAGGCGGCATTGGTGTCTCCGACGCCGGCACGGGAGCTTAATGCACCCGGGTGTACGCCGGCCGGCACCTCTGCAGCAAGCGGCCCCTCCGTCAACTGCACGCCCGCCGTTGGCGGTGCCTCGACATTAGCCGAGCTCGACGCCATCATCACGGTAACTAATTAAGCCTCTCTCGGCCGAGGACTTCATCTCCTTGCCTTTGACTGGGCATCCCTGACGCCCTACATGTTTTCGCAGGGCGCCGCCGACGTTCCGTGCACTCTCCTGCACTTCGTGAACAACGAGTTGGTCGATGTCGCCAAGGGCCAAATCGTTCAACCGGGCAACCCCTTGTTCCACGGTACCCAGATGCCACCCAACTTGTTTAGGGTTCAACTGGTTCGGGTGCTGCCAGGCTGCGACGAGTTGTTACCTCCGATTCGACCCGTCGGGGCCGACGATGATGACGTGATGACCCTCAGCGCCTGCCTGAGCTGGCCCCTGCTTTGGCCGAAGAGCCAGATTCGTTTGGGGGCGGGGGACACCACCCCAAAGACAACACCGCCAGTCGTGCCGGCGCCAAGTCGGCCCCATGGCAAGACCGCCGCAACGGTGCCGGACATCCCTATGCCACTGGATCCAAACATGCATATGGCACAGGATCAGAACGACTACGATGACGATACATTTGGCAACGTCGATCAGTACTTTGCCGAACATGGGTACGATGGCGACTTCATGGGGGCTCCTTCTCAAGAACCCAACCCAACAAAAGACGTGCGCGATCTAGCTGGTACCGCCGAGAAGCCAAGTTGCAACAGGCGTCGTCTGCCGTTCAGCTCTCAGGAGACGCCTCCAGCTGCCGACTTCACCGAGCCTCAGATAGGCGAGGTGCGAAATATTATCAGCCCAAACACACTCAAGAAGGCGGTCTGTGAGCAGAACTCGGTCCCATTACAGGAGAAGAAGAAGGCACGCAAAAGAAAGACTAACAAGGGTGCGAGCCAGCCGGCACCGAGTACGATCCGTGCTCAGGACGGGCCACCTTCACCTGAGGATATCTCGAGGAGGGTGCATGTGGCGGGTAGGGCGATGCTACCGACAAATATGCTCAATGCTGCAACCGGTGCTATGCGGAGTCTGCATGACAGTGTTCTTTCTTTGGAGAAGCGGCGTCTCAGAGAGAAGGATGTGGCATACCCGGTTTTCGCGGCCAAGGTGCCAGAGGGCAAGGGCTTTGTGGATAACTCCATCGGGCGTACGATCGTCCTGCGGTTTGATGACATCCACGCTATGATGAACCTTCATCCGCTGCACTACACCTTCGTTCGGCTATTTTCGCTGAGTATGGAGATGCGGATCATTCGCGACAAGACCCCGGACATCGTGATAGTCGACCCCTTCTACATGCGTGCCAAGATCTTGGGCAGCGCTGGGGACCGGCAAGTCGCGAGTTCTTACCTCGAAGGCGTCATTCTGGCAAACCAAGATAAGGATAACTTCCTCGTGCCTTACTTTCCCGAGTAAGTCCTCCCCTCAACCGGCCCGTAACATATGAATTCTTAGATTTCGATCGTTTTTCTTTTAACATTCCGTGTTTTCTGCAGTGACACACATTGCACGCTCATCCTCCTAAGCCCCAAATATTCCATGGCCACGTATTTCGACCCGGACCGTCAGTCGAACGTAGACTACACAAATGTCAAGAAGGTTCTTGATGATGTTCTCCCCGGCTACGCCAAATCTGGAGGCACCTTCACCAGGCCTATTCGTAAGTACGGCAAGCACGTGTTCTCCCACAATACGACGTTCTGCTGCGTCAAGCAGCCGCCTGGCGGTCAGAAGGGTGCCTACTACGCCATCCATCACATGCGGGCGATCGTACGGGACCATCATCAACTTCTGCTACCGAGTAAACTCAAAGATTGGGCAAGAGCGTGTCGGCAATCCAGGACGCGGACATCCGACAAGATTCTTTCGCATCCAGTCGGAGTTTGCGGAAATCATCCATCAAGATGTCCTTCGTACCTCGGGGCAGTTCTACCTCAGAAATCAACCGTCCAACAGTGACATCGACACAATGCTACAAATGCAGGCTGACAACGCCCGTTCTTTCATGACTCCCACGATAGACGGCGGCTTCATCCACGCTCCGGTCCCTTGAGTCGAGTCGAAAGCAGTGATGCTGTGTCTAGTTCTGAAACATCGATTGGCTCATGTTGTAATTAAACTTTAATGAACTTGTAGTATGTCTCTTTGGTTTCGAGAGTCGTTCAACTTAGATGTAATCGATGCTATTAATGTCTTGCTTTTCTCTTCCGATCGTTCTGTTGCATACTTATATATTGCTTATGTATTGTCTGTGAATTGGTACTAACGTTTCGTTTGGCTAGTGCATAGCGATGCCGTCGTATGTCGTGTACAAGGGTAAGGTTCCCGGAGTCTACGACGACTGGGAGGAGTGTCGGAGACAGGTTCACCGATTCAGCGGTAAATGTTACAAAGGGTACACCACTAGGGCCGAGGCCGAATCTAGATACGCCCGCTATCTAGCGGGAGAGGGGAGGGAGCGTTGGAGGAACCGGATGAAGACGAGTTTCATCGTGATGATGCTCATCGTGATGACCGCAGCTCTCTTCTATGTGATGGTAGTTTAGATGATCGATATCGACTTGTAATGTGAAGACAAACTCGCTACTCGCGGTCTCGAGACTTGTAATATAATGTTCTATCTTTGTTCGGTCTTTTCAATTCAGAGACTAATATGATGAATTGTATTCAGAGACTAATCTTCTATTGTATTCCATGAATCTGTTGTTGATGTGTGTTGTCTATATTTTGTCCAATTATACATTTTGTAACCTGTGCAAAAAACAGAAAATAAAAAAATAAAAAAAAGAACGTAATATTCATACTAATGGCGCATCACACCACGGTGCGCCATTAATATGCCAAAGTATACTAATGGCACATCATTAGAGAGTGCGCCATTAGTATGCCGAAGTTACTAAAGGCGCATCCTGCAGTTGTGCACCATTAGTATGCCAAAGCACCTGGGTATACATGCCCCCCTGGGAGGCATACTAATGGCGCAGTGTTCGATACTAATGACGCACCAGGGGTGCGCCATTAGTAAAATATACTAATGACGTGGCACTAATGGCGCACCACTGATGCCCATTAATGGCCAAATTAGGTGCGCCATTAGTAGGCCTTTTCCTAGTAGTGTCGCACACAGGTGGCTGGCGGGTATCAGTTTCTCCAACATTAGTTGAAACGAGTGTGGCTACGCCCGGTCCTTGTTGAAGGTTAAAACAACACATACTTGACGAAAAATCATTGTGGTTTTGATGCGTAGGTAAGAATGGTTCTTGCTCAGCCCATAGCAGCCACATAGAGCTTGCAACAACAAAGTAGAGGACATCTAACTTGTTTTTGCAGGGCATGTTGTGATGTGATATGGTCAAGAGATGATGCAAAATTTTATTGTATGAGATGATCATGTTTTGTTACAGAGTTATCGACAACTGGCAGAAGCCATAGGTTGTCGCTTTATTGTATGAAATGTAATCGCCATGTAATTGTTTTACTTTATCACTAAACGGTAGTGATAGTCGTAGAAAAAATAGTTGGTGAGACGACGACGATGCTATGATGGAGATCAAGGTGTCGCGCCGGTGACGATGGTGATCATGACGGTGCTTTGGAGATGGAGATCAAAGGCACAAGATGATGATGGCCATATCATATCACTTATATTGATTGCATGTGATGTTTATCCTTTATGCATCTTATTTTGCTAATTCGACGGTAGCATTATAAGATGATCTCTCACTAAATTTCAAGGTACAAGTGTTCTCCCTGAGTATCCACCGTTGCGAAAGTTCGTCGTGCCGAGACACCACGTGATGATCGTTTGTGATAAGCTCTACATTCACATACAACGGGTGCAAACCAGTTTTGCACACGCAGAATACTCGGGTTAAACTTGACTAGCCTAGCATATGCAGATATGGCCTCGGAACACTAAGACTGAAAGGTCGAGCGTGAATCATATAGTAGATATGATCAACATAGTGATGTTCACCATTGAAAACTACTCCATCTCATGTGATGATCGGACATAGTTTAGTTGATTTGGATCACGTGATTACTTAGATGATTAGATGGATGTCTATCTAAGTGGGAGTTCTTAAGTAATTTGATTAATTGAACTTTAATTTATCATGAACTTAGTACCTGATAGTATTTTGCATGTCTATGTTGTTGTAGATAGATGGCCCGTGCTGTTGTTCCATTGAATTTTAATGCGTTCCTAGAGAAAGCTAAGTTGAAAGATGATGGTAGCAACTACACGGACTGGGTCCGTAACTTGAGGATTATCCTCATTGCTGTAGAGAAGAATTACGTCTTGGAAGCACCGCTAGGTGCCAAACCTGCTGCAGGAGCAACACCAGATGTTATGAACGTCTGGCAGAGCAAAGTTGATGACTACTCGATAGTTCAGTTTGCCATGATTTACGGCTTAGAACTGGGACTTCAGCAATGTTTTGAACGCCATGGAGAATATGAGATGTTCTAGGAGTTGAATTTAATATTTCAAGCAAATGCCCGGATTGAGAGATATGATGTCTCCAATAAGTTCTACAGTTGCAAGATGGAGGAGAATAGTTCTGTCAGTGAACATATACTCCAAATGTCTGGGTATAACAATCACTTTATTCAACTGGGAGTTAACCTTCATGATGATAGTGTCATTGACAGAATTCTTCAATCACTCCAACCAAGCTACAAGAGCTTCATGATGAAGTATAATATGCAAGGGATGGATAAGACAATTCCCGAGCTTCATGATGAAGTATAATATGCATGAGGTAGAAATCAAGAAGGAGCATCAAGTGTTGATGGTCAACAAGACCACCAGTTTCAAGAAAAAGCGTAAAGGGAAGAAGGGGAACTTCAAGAAGAACGGCAAGCAAGTTGCTGCTCAAGTGAAGAAGCCCAAGTCTGGACCTAAGCCTGAGATTGAGTGCTTCTACTGCAAAGGGACTGGTCACTGGAAGCGGAACTACCCCAAGTATTTGGCGGATAAGAAGGATGGCAAGGTGAACATAGGTATATGTGATATATATGTTATTGATGTGTACCCTACTAATGGTTGCAGTAGTGCCTGGGTATTTTATACTGGTTCTGTTGCTAACATTTGCAACTTGAAACAGGGACTACGGATGAAGCGAAGATTGTCTAAGGACGAGGTGACGATACATGTGGGAAATGGTTCCAAAGTCGATGTGATCCCGGTCGGCACGCTACCTGTACATCTACCTTCGGGATTAGTTTTAGACCTGAATAATTGTTATTTGGTGCTAGCGTTGAGCATGAACATTATATCTGGATCTTGTTTGATGCGAGACGGTTATTCATTTAAATCAGAGAATAATGGTTGTTCTATTTATATGAGTAACATCTTTTATGGTCATGCACCCTTGAAGAGTGGTCTATTTATGTTGAATCTCGATAGTAGTGACACACACATTCATAATATTGAAGCCAAAAGATGAAGAGTTGATAATGATAGTGCAACTTATTTGTGGCACTGCCGTTTAGGTCATATTGGTGTAAAATGCATGAACAAACTCCATTCTGATGGACTTTTTGAATCACTTGATTATGAATCACTTGGTACTTGCGAACCATGCCTCATGGGCAAGATGACTATAACGCCATTCTCCGGAATGATGAAGCGAGCAACAGATTTGTTGGAAATCATACGTACTGATGTATGTGGTCCGATCAATGTTGAGGCTCGTGACGGGTATCGTTATTTTCTCACCTTCACAGATGATTTGAGCAGATATGGGTGTATCTACTTAATGAAGCATAAATCTGAAACATTTGAAGAGTTCAAAAAAATTCAGAGTGAAGTGGAAAATCATCGTAACAAGAAAATAAAGTTTCTATGATCTGATCATGGAGGAGAATAAATGAGTTACGAGTTTGGTCTTCTTTTGGAACAATGCGGAATAGTTTCACAACTCACGCCACCCGGAACACCACAACGTAATGGTGTGTCCGAACGTCATAATCATACTTTACTAGATATGGTGCGAGCTATGATGTTTCTTACAGATTTACCGCGATCATTTTGGGGTTATGCTTTAGAGACAGCTACATTCACATTAAATAGGGCACCATCTAAATCCGTTGAGATGACAATTTATGAACTGTGGTTTGGCAAGAAACCAAAGTTGTCGTTTCTTAAAGTTTGGGGCTGCGATGCTTATGTGAAAAAGCTTCAACCAGATAAGCTCGAACCCAAATCGGCGAAATGTGTCTTCATAGGATACCCAAAGGAGACTGTTGGGTACACCATCTATCACAGATCCGAAGGCAAGACATTTGTTGCTAAGAATGGATCCTTTCTAGAGAAGGAGTTTCTCTCAAAAGAAGTGAGTGGGAGGAAAGTAGAACTTGATGAGGTAACTGTACCTGCTCCCTTATTGGAAAGTAGTTCATCACAGAAATTTGTTTCTGTGTCTCATACACCAATTAGTAAGGAAGCTAATGATGATGATCATGTAACTTCAGATCAAGTTACTACCGAACCTCGTAGGTCAACAAGAGTAAGATCCGCACCAGAGTGGTACGGTAATCCTGTTCTGGAGGTCATGTTACTTAACCATGACGAACCTACGAACTATAAGGAAGCAATGATGAGCCCAGATTCCAGAAAATGGCTTGAGGCCATGAAATCTAAGATGGGATCTGTATGAGAACAAAGTGTGGACTTTGGTTGACTTGCCCGATGATCGGCAAGCCATCGAGAATAAATGCATCTTCAAGAAGAAGACTGACGCTGACGGTAATGTTACTGTCTAAAAAGCTCGACTTGTTGCGAAATGTTTTCGACAAGTTCAAGCAGTTGGCTATGATGATACCTTCTCACCCGTAGCGATGCTGAAGTCCATCCGAATCATGTTAGCAATTGCTGCATTTTATGATTATGAAATTTGGCAAATGGATGTGAAGACTGCATTCCTGAATGGATTTCTGGAAGAAGAGTTGTATATGATGTAACCTAAGGGTTTTATCGATCCAAAGGATGCTAACAAAGTATGCAAGCTACAACGATCCATTTATGGACTGATGCAAGCATCTCGCAGTTGGAATAAACGTTTTGATAGTGTGATCAAAGCATATGGTTTTATACAGACTTTTGGAGAAGCCTGTATTTACAACAAAGTGAGTGGGAGCTCTGTAGCATTTCTAGTATTATATGTGGATGACATATTGTTGATTGGAAATGATATAGAATTTCTAGATAGCATAAAAGGATACTTGAACAAGAGTTTTTCAATGAAAGACCTCGGTGGAGCTGCTTATATATTGGGCATCAAGATCTATAGAGATAGATCAAGATGCTTAACTGGACTTTCACAAAGCACATACCATGATAAAAGTTTTGAAGAAGATCAAAATGGATCAAGCAAAGAAAGGGTTCTTGCCTGTGTTACAAGGTGTGAAATTGAGTCAGACACAATGCCCGACCACTGCAGAAGATATAGAGAAAATGAAAGGTGTTCCATATGCTTCATCCATAGGCTCTATCATGTATGCAATGCTGTGTACCTGACCTGATGTGTGCTTTGCTATTAGTTTAGCAGGGAGGTACCAAAGTAATCCAGGAGTGGATCACTTGACAACGGTCAAAAACATCCTAAAATACCTGAAAAGGACTAGGGATATGTTTCTCGTTTATGGAGGTGACAAATAGCTCATCGTAAATTGTTATGTCGATGCAAGCTTTGACACTGATCCGGATGACTCTAAGGCAGAAACCGGATACGTATTTATATTGAATGTTGGAGTTGTCAGTTGGTGCAGTTCTAAGCAAAGCGTCATGGTGGGATCTACGTGTGAAGCGGAGTACATAGCTGCTTCGGAAGCAGCAAATGAAGGAGTCTGGATGAATGAGTTCATATCCGATATAGGTGTCATACCTAGTGCCTCGGGTCCAATGAAAATCTTTTGTGACAATACTGGTGCAGTTGCCTTGGCAAAGGAATCCAGATTTCACAAGAGAACCAAGCACATCAAGAGATTCTTCAATTCCATTCGCCATCAAGTCAAGGAGGGAGACATAGAGATTTGCAAGATACATACAGATCTGAATGTCGTAGACCCGTTGACTAAGCCTCTCTCATGAGCAAAACATGATCAGCACCAAGACTTCATGGGTGTTAGAATCATTACTGTGTAATCTAGATTATTGACTCTAGTGCAAGTGGGAGACTGAGGGAAATATGCCCTAGAGGCAATAATAAAGTTGTTATTTATACTTCCTTATATCATGATAAATGTTTATTATTCATGCTATAATTGTATTAACCGGAAACTTAGTACATGTGTGAATACATAGACAAACAAAGTGTCACTAGTATGCCTCTACTTGACTAGCTCGTTGAATCAAAGATGGTTAAGTTTCCTAGCCATAGACATGTGTTGTCATTTGATTAACGGGATCACATCATTAGAGAATGATGTGATTGACTTGACCCATTCCGTTAGCTTAGCACATGATCGTTTAGTATATTGCTACTGGTTTCTTCATGATTTATACATATTCCTATGACTATGAGATTATGCAGCTCCCGATTACCGGAGGAACACTTTGTGTGCTACCAAATGTCACAACGTAACTGGGAGATTATAAAGGTGTTTTACAGGTGTCTCCGATGGTAATTGTTGAGTTGGCATAGATCAAGATTAGGATTTTTCACTTCGATTGTTGGAGAGGTACCTCTAGGCCCTCTCTGTAATGCACATCACTATAAGCCTTGCAAGCAACGTGACTAATGAGTTAGTTGCGAGATGATACATTACAGAACGAGTAAAGAGACTTGCCGATAAGGAGACTGAACGAGGTATTGAGATACCAATGATCGAATCTCGGGCAAGTAACATACCAACGACAAAGGGAACAACATATGTTGTTCTACGGTTTGACCGATAAAGAGCTTTGTCGTGGTTTTTCCACGGCAGATGTCCTAGTGGAAGGACTTAGTCATGAGGCCAACGCATCTATGTAGTAGCTGGAGAGGGGTTGAGCGGAATCGAGAGACGCAACACACAAGACAAGTATTTAGACAGCTTCAGGCCCCGGGAAACATCATCCGGTAATAGCCCTACATGCTGTTTGAGGCTAGGTCTCATTATGATCATGAGGGAGTGGCCGTAAACCGGCTCACCTAATTGTGTCTAGCCCTAGAGATTGTTTCTTCTTGCCTGTCTTCTGTCTTTCTAGGGAGCCCTGCCCCTCCTTATATATCTTGAAGGGGCGGGTTACATGTGGAGTCCTATTAGGATTAGGACTAGTCTATCTCTAATACAAACCGGATACAAGTCCAGGTCTTAACTCCTTGTAAGACAAATATTCCTCACGTCTTTGCCCTTAAACCGGCCCAGCATAGTTGAACTGGCCTTCTGGGCCTTGGGCCTTGTCACCATCTGTCCCGCCCGCCGGGTTACCAGTGAATCATAATGTTCAGTCAGGTTGCTTGTAAACCGTCTGGTCTGTGCGGGTCACCGGTGAATCGCCAAGTGTCAGTGGGGTCTCAAAAAACCGCCAAATTTGGCTGGGTTATACTTCCGGCCGGTTTACGCCGTGGGGTATATCCCCGACATTAGCCCCCAGTTTAATTTGGATATATCCATGTTAAACTGATCTTGTAAAATAAACACAAGAACAAACTTGACAGATTATGCTCCGGGTTAAGAATTCTTGTAAACCGGCACCTGATCATCCTTAATTCCTTGTCATTTCCTTCTTCTAGAAAATCCAGGTCAATAAGCCAGCTTCATATTCAATTTGCTAACATTGGTTTCTCACAGAGAAATATTGTGAAGAACAATCCACTTGAGTTGGCTTCCAAAGCGCCGGCTTAAGAAATATTGGTCTTGAAATACTCATCTGATATTCAGCCGGTTTGAAGATGTAAAACTTGCCGGTTTAATATTACCAAAATTGTCGGTTTGTAAATATGGATGGCACCGAGTCATAATTGTTACCGACGCCGGGTCATAATTGTTGCAGGCACCGGGTCAATCTGGTTTGCTCAAAACTGAGAATTTGAAGATTTTTCTCCCTTATATCCATATTACCTGTAGCCCCCAAGTCTTGAGCAGAACAAAGTGATGGCTTAAGACTTGTTGCCATATAATTACTACCACTTTGAAGAAATCCATGTTGTTCATCAAAGTCACTAGTAAAAACTGAATACTCCATATATGTAGACCCCAAGTGCCGGGTCATTATGCAATAATGAGCAGGGACTTTATAAATATGATCATGTAGATTTGAACAATAACGTGTAGTCCCCAACAGCCGACTTAGTAAGATAATATTGAGCTGGTACTTTATATATACTTCTTTGAAAAGAGCAATGGACCTTTAATATAATGGTTTTAAGACTTCTGTACCTTGAATTGTTGATAGAAGCAATTGGTAGCCCCCAAGGGCCGGCTTATTTATGATGTGATGAGTCGGGTCTTCAATAAGGCCAATAAAAATGACTTTGAATTAGCACCCAAGTGTCACGGTGCATGCTTGCAGCGACATGAGACTTGCATGTAATCTCAATTTGAATAATGTAGCCCCGAAATGCCGGGTCGTAAGCCTGCAGCAACTCGGGACTATTCCTTTCATTGTAGAATAAATCATATCCTTTGATAAAATAATAGCGATTGTGCTAAAGCGACTTTGAAAACCTCAATATGGTTATTAATAACCATAATAAAAGTACAGCCATGTTGGCTATTCAAGATAATATAATCCGGTATGAAAACCTTATTCATTCAATATCATAATGAAAATTCAGCGAAGTTTGGCTATTTTAATAATATAACCCAATGATTTATAAGCGCATGATTCCAATGGCGCAATCCAAATATATACTGGCGACTTATAGTCCAAAGCCAGGCCGGGTTAACAAACACCGGATAATTTCTCATCATATACTGGCGATCGTCTTAAAGCCAGGCCGGTTTAATAAACACCGGATAATTTATCATCATACTGGGACTTATAGTCGAAAGCCAGGCCGGGTTAATAAACGCTGGTGATTTATAATCATGCTTTATTCAACCTGTTTCTGCATACAACAAGTTTAAAGTGTCCTGGCGGTTTACCGCCGGACGGGTCATAATGCCCAACATATAACCCGGGTTTATAACCAAGGCTGCACTTAAGAATAATCAAATATGAAATATATCATACCTGTGACATTGAATCACATCGTTGGTTTACCAACTTTTTGTAGTAAGGGTGATAACCCCAATCTTGAGTACTGATAACTCCTTCCATATTGTGCCGGTTTATGATAAAAACGTACCGGGTTGTGATAAACACCGGATTAACCATATATAATACTGGCAACTTATAGTCGAAACCAGACCGGGCTGATAGTATCTGGATGATAACTTGATCATGTACTGACAACTAGGAGTTTGACAGCCTAACCGAGTTGATGAACACCGGTTTGAAAATATCACAAATCTTGTCAAAAGAGAGAAAAACTTAGCAAAAGGCAAATAAAAACCGTTGTAGTCGAGGCTTTTCACGGGCTGCCAGGCCCCAAATTCGAGGCTTTTCATGGGCTGCCAGGCCACTGAGTTAAGCCATTTTTGCAAAGCCTTTTAAGATGGTCCGCAATCCTTAACCAATCATTGTTTTAACTTGACAAGTTCAGGGTCTGTATTTTAGAGTAACTTGTCAAAGTTCGAAGGGTCATACCAGGTTTACCTGGGCAGCGTGACTTACTTAAAGAGGCAGGTTAACCCAGGGTTTTAGGTGTATATACTAGGCTTCCAAACCATGGCTTGATAGCCCATTACAAGTGTAGATTCTAAGTTCATTGCGATGGCAGAATTGCCGAGTAACGTTTTGAGATGTGCTCAGTGGGTGCCTATGTTTGAGTTGTTGATTTAGAACACTCTCTTTCGCCCCAATTTGATTTGGCTTTGAGCCGATCAAGAGGTGTGACTATGGTTCGGATACGACCAAGCCCCCAACTGATGTTGTGGCATTGCACCGATCAAGAGGTGTAGCTATGGTTCGGATACGACCAAGCCCCCAGGTGATCAATAATATGATAATCCAATAAGGTAGGATACCTGATGTCTACTACACAACCTTCTTCTTGTAGACCTTGTTCGCCCTGCAAGTGCACAAGTTTGTAGGACAGTAGCAAATTTCCCTCAAGTGGATGACCTAAGGTTTATCAATCCATAGGAGACGTAGGATGAAGATAGTCTCTCTCAAGCATCCCTGCAACCAAATAACAAAGAGTCTCTTGTGTCCCCAACACACCCAATACAATGGTAAATTGTATAGGTGCACTAGTTCGGCGAAGAGATGGTGATACAAGTGCAAAATAGATAGTAGATATAGGTTTTTGTAATCTGAAATAATAAAAACAGCAAGGTAACTAATAATAAATGTGAGCGTAAACGGTATTGCAATGATAGGAAACAAGGCCTAGGGTTCATACTTTCACTAGTGCAAGTTCTCTCAACAATAATGACATAGATAGATCATATAAAAAGACCTCAACATGCAACAAAGAGTCACCTCGAAGCCACTAATAGCGGAGAACAAACGTAGAGATTATGGTAGGGCACGAAACCACCTCAAAGTTATTCATTCGGATCAATCTATAAAAGTGTTCGTACTAGAATAACACCTTAATATACAAATCAAGCAAAACCCTAATGTCACCTAGATACTCCATTGTCACCTCAAGTATCCGTGGGCATGATTATACGATATGCCTCACACAATCTCAGATTCATCCAACCAACATAAAAGTATTTCAAAGAGTGCCCCAAAGTTTCTACCGGAGAGTAAAGAACGTGTGCCAACCCCTATGCATAGGTTCCCAATGTCACGAAACCCACAAGTTGATCACCAAAACATACATCAAGTGGCACATGATATCCCATTGTCACCACTGATAATCACGACAAGACATAAATCAAGTGTTCTCATAAAAGACTCAATCCGATAAGATAACATCAAAGGGGAAACTCAATTCATCACAAGAGAGTAGAGGGGGAGAAACATCATAAGATCCAACTACAATAGCAAAGCTCGGGATACATCAAGATCGTGCCATAGAGGAACACGAGAGAGAACACGAGAGAGAGAGAGATCAAACACACAGCTACTAGTACATACTCTCAGCCCCGAGGGTGAACTACTCCCTCCTCATCATGGATAGCGCCGGGATGATGAAGATGGCCACCGGTGATGGGATCCCCCCTCCGACAGGGTGCCGGGAAGGGATCCAGAGAGGTTTTTGGTGGCTACAGAGGCTTGCAGTGGTGGAACTCCTGATCTATCTTCTTTTGTGGAAGTTTTACGATACGTAGGTATATATGGGTGCAGGGAGTACGTCGGTGGAGCTACGGGGGCCCCACGAGGCAGGGGGCGCGCCCCCCACCCCTGCAAGCACCATCCATATCTTCTGACGTGGGGTCCAAGTCCATCAGGTGGGTTTCCTTCCAAAAATAACTTCTCCAATTGATTTCGTTCCGTTTTGACTCCATCTGATATTCCTTTTCTTCAAAACACTGAAATAGCCATAAAACAACAAATTTGGGTTGGGCCTCCGGTTAATAGGTTAGTCCCAAAAAATAATATAAAAGTGGATAATAAAGCCCAATATTGCCTAAAACAGTAGATAATATAGCATGGAGCAATCAAAAGTTATAGATACGTTCGAGACGTATCAAGCATCCCCAAGCTTAATTCTTGCTCGTCCTCGAGTAGGTAAATGATAAAAAAGAATTTTTGGTGCAGAGTGCTACTTGGCATAATTTCAATGTAATTCTTCTTACTTGTGGTATGAATATTCAGATCCGAAAGATTCAAGACAAAGGTTCATATTGACATAAAAATAATAATACTTCAAGCATACTAACTAAGCAATTATGTCTTCTCAAAATAACATGACCAAAGAAAGTTATCCCTACAAAGTCATATAGTCTGGCTATGCTCCATCTTCCCCACACAAAATATTTAAATCATGCACAACCCCGATGACAAGCCAAGCAATTGTTTCATACTTATGACATTCTCAAAACTTTTTCAATCTTCACACAATACATGAGCGTGAGCCATGGATATAGCACCATATGTGGAATAGAATGGTGGTTGTGGAGAAGACAAAAAAGAGTGAAGATAGTCTCACATCAACTAGGCGTATCAACGGGCTATGGAGATGCCCATCAATAGATATCAATGTGAGTGAGTAGGGAATGCCATGCAACGGATGCACTAGAGCTATAAGTATATGAAAGCTCAACAAAAGAAACTAAGTGGGTGTGCATCCAACTCGCTTGCTCACGGAGACCTAGGGCATTTGAGGAAGCCCATCATTGGAATATACAAGCCAAGTTCTATAATGAAAAATTCCCACTAGTATATGAAAGTGACAAAATGATATACTCTCTATCATGAAGATCTTGGTGCTACTTTGAAGCACAAGTGTGGTAAAAGGATAGTAGCATTGTCCCTTCTCTCTTTTTCTCTCATTTTTTTGTTTTTTTTTATTTGGGCCTTTTCTCTTTTTTTATGGCCTCTTTTTTTTCTTTCTTTTTTTTCGTCCGGAGTCTCATCCCGACTTGTGGGGGAATCATGGTCTCCATCATCCTTTCCTCACTTGGGACAATGCTATAACAATGATGATCATCACACTTTTATTTACTTACAACTCAATAATTAGAACTCGATACTTAGAACAAATTATGACTCTATATGTATGCCTCCAGCGGTGTACCGGGATATGCAATGATTCATGAGTGACGTGTATGAAAGAATTATGAATGGTGGCTTTGCCACAAATACAATGTCAACTACATGATCATGCTAGCAATATAGCAATGATGGAGTGTGTCATAATGAACGGAACAATCGTAAGTTGCATGGCAATATATCTCGGAATGGCTATGGAAATGCCATGATAGGTAGGTATGGTGGCTGTTTTGAGGAAGGTATATGGTGGGTGTATGATACCGGCGAAAGGTGCGCAGTATTAGAGAGGCTAGCAATGGTGGAAGGGTGAGAGTGCGTATAATCCATGGACTCAACATTAGTCATAAAGAAATCATATACTTATTGCAAAAATCTAGAAGTTATCAAAGCAAAGTATTACGCGCATGCTCCTAGGGGGATAGATTGGTAGGAAAAGACCATCGCTCGTCCCCGACCGCCACTCATAAGGAAGACAATCAATAAATAAATCATGCTCTGACTTCATCGCATAACGGTTCACCATATGTGCATGCTACGGGAATCACAAACTTTAACACAAGTATTTCCCAAATTCACAACTACTCAACTAGAATGACTCTAATATCACCATCTTCATATCTCAAAATAATTATCAAGCATCAAACTTTTCTTAGTATTCAACGCACTCAAAAGAAAGTTTCACATATCTTGAATACCAAGTATATTAATATTAAGAAAATTACCATGCTATTAACAACTCTCAAATTAATCTAAGTGAAGCATGAGAGATCACTATTTTCTTTAGAACAAATCCACCACCATGCCCTAGAAGATATAAGTGAAGTACTAGAGCAATAAAAAAACTACTCCGAAAGATATAAGTGAAGATCAATGAGTAGTCGAATAATTATGCAACTATGTGAAGACTCTCCCATTTAATAATTTCAGATCTTGATACTTTATTCAAACAGCAAGCAAAGCTAAAGAAAACTACATTTCAAGGATAGCACAACTCATGTGAAGAAGCAAAAACTTAGGCTCAACCGATACTAACCGATAGTTGTTGAAGAAGAAAGGTGGGATGCCTACTGGGGCATCCCCAAGCTTAGATGCTTGAGACTTCTTGAAATAATATCTTGGGGTGCCTTGGGCCTCCCCAAGCTTGAAATTTTGTGTCTCCTTAATTCCTCTCATATCATGGTTTCTCTTTTTATCAAAAGCTTCATTCACAACAAACTCAACAAGAACTCGTGAGATAGGTTAGTATAAACCAATGCAAAACCTTATCATTTTCTACTGTAACAAATCACTAAAATTATTATTGAACATTGCATACTAAATTCCTGTGCATATTTGATACTCCTATCCTCAAATAGAATCATTAAACAAGCAAACATAGGCAAACAACGCAAACATAACAGCAATCTGCCAAAACAGTACAGTCTGTAAAGAGTGCAAGAGTATCAATACTTCCCTAACTACAAAAATTATGAACTAAAATTCCAACTGTAATAAATTTATCAGATCTCAATATGCAAAAATATTCAACATTATACCACTCTCTGACTTTTCTAGGGAATTTTTGCAACAGCGGTAAACTTTCTATTTTCAAACAGCAACATGTATACTAGCAAAATAAGCATGGCAAAGGCTACCCTTGACTTATTTATTGAAAATAAAGATGCAAAACATTATTCTAAATAACAGAAATAAAATACTAAAAAAATAAAATGACGCTCCAAGCAAAACACATATCATGTGGTGAATAAAAATATAGCTCCAAGTAAAGTTACCGATGAACGAAGACGAAAGAGGGGATGCCTTCCGGGGCATCCCCAAGCTTATGGTCTTGGTTATCCTTGAATATTACATTGGGGTGCCTTGGGCATCCCCAAGCTTATGCTCTTGCCACTCCTTATTTCATAGTCCATCGAATCTTTACCCAAAATTTGAAAACTTCACAACACAAAACTTAACAGAAAACTCGTGAGCTCCGGTAGAGAAAGAAAACAAAAGACTACTTAAAGGTACTGTAATGAACTCATTATTTATTTATATTGGTGTTAAACCTACTGTATTTCAACTTCTCTATGGTTTATAAACTATTTTACTAGCCATAGATTCATCAAAATAAGCAACCAACACATAGAAAACAGAATCTGTCAAAAAAAGAACAGTCTGTAGTAATCTGTATCAAACGTAAACTTCTGGAACTCCAAAAATCATACCAAATTAGGAAGACCTAAGCAATTCGTGTACCAATCGAGATAAAAAAGAATCAGATCAGTAGCGCATTTATGTAAATTAACAAAACTAATCTACTGGGTGCAAAAGTTTCTGATTTTCAGCACGATCAACACAACTATCACCGTAAGTTATCCTAAAGGTCTTACTTGGCACTTTATTGAAACAAAAGCTATAAAACATGATTACTACAGCAGCATAATCATGTGGACACACAAAAACATTAAGGATAAATATTGGGTTGTCTCCCAACAAGCGCTTGTCTTTAATGCATTTCTAGCTAGGCATGATGATGACAATGTTGCTGACATAAAAGATAAGAATTGAAACATAACGGGAGCATCATGAAGCATATGACTAGCACATTTTAGTCTAACCCACTTCCTATGCATAGGTATTTTGTGAGCAAACAACTTATGGGAACAATAATCAACTTGCATAGGAAGGTAAAACAAGCATAACTTCAAGATTTTAAGCACATAGAGAGGAAACTTGACATTATTGCAACTCCTACAAGCATATGTTCCTCCCTCATAATAATTTTCAGTAGCATTATGAATGAATTCAACAATATAACCAGCACCTAAAGCATTCTTTTCATGGCCTATAATCATAGAAAATTTACTACTCTCCACATAAGCAAAATTCTTCTCATCAATAGTAGTGGGAGCAAACTCAACAAAATAACTATCATATGATTGAAAATTAAGATCAAGATGACGAGTTTCATGGTTATCATTATTATTTAAAGCATACATGTCATCACAATAATCATCATAGATAGGAGGCATGCTTTCATCATAGTAAATTTGCTCATCAAAGCTTGGGGGACAAAAAACATCAGTTTCATCAAACATAGCTTCCCCAAGCTTGTGGCTTTGCATATCATTAGCATCATGGATATTCAAGGAATTCATACTAACAACATTGCAATCATGCTCATCATTCACATATTTTATGCCAAGAATTCTATGTAATTCTTCTTCTAGTACTTGAGCACAATTTTCCTTCCCATCATTTTCACGAAAGACATTAAAAAGATTAAGCATATGAGGCACTCTCAATTCCATTTTTTTTGTAATTTTCTTTTATAGACTAACTAGTGCTAAAACAAGAAACAAAAAGATTCGATTGCAATATCTAAAGATATACCTTCAAGCACTCACCTCCCCGGCAACGGCGCCAGAAAAGAGCTTAGTTGACGGGGTTTGAGTGAGTGCCCTTTACCTAGCCTCCCCAGCAACGGCGCCAGAAAAAGGTCTTGATGTATACTACACAACCTTCTTCTTGTAGACGTTGTTGGGCCTACAAGTGCACTTGTTTGTAGGACAGTAGCAAATTTCCCTCAAGTGGATGACCTAAGGTTTATCAATTCGTAGGAGGCGTAGGATGAAGATGGTCTCTCTCAAGCAACCCTGCAACCAAATAACAAAGAGTCTCTTGTGTCCCCAACACACCCAATACAATGGTAAATTGCATAGGTGCACTAGTTCGGCGAAGAGATGGTGATACAAGTGCAAAATAGATAGTAGATATAGGTTTTTGTAATCTGAAATAATCAAAACAGTAAGGTAACTAATGATAAAAGTGAGCGTAAACGGTATTGCAATGATAGGAAACAAGGCCTAGGGTTCATACTTTCACTAGTGCAAGTTCTCTTAACAATAATAACATAGATAGATCATATAACAAGCCCTCAACATGCAACAAACAGTCACTCCGAAGCAACTAATAGCGGAGAACAAACGTAGAGATTATGGTAGGGTACGAAACCACCTCAAAGTTATTCTTTCAGATCAATCTATAAAAGAGTTCGTACTAGAATAACACCTTAATATACAAATCAACCAAAACCCTAATGTCACCGAGATACTCTGTTGTCACCTCAAGTATCCGTGGGCATGATTATACAATATGCATCACACAATCTGAGATTCATCCAATCAACATAAAAGTACTTTAAAGAGTGCCCCAAAGTTTCTACTGGAGAGTCAAAAACGTGTGCCAACCCCTATGCATAGGTTCCCAATGTCACGAAACCCGCAATTGATCACCAAAACATACATCAAGTGGCAAATGATATCCCATTGTCATCAAAGATAATCACGGCAAGACATACATCAAGTGTTCTCATAAAAGACTCAATCTGATAAGATAACTTCAAAGGGGAAACTCAATGCATCACAAGAGAGTAGAGAGGGAGAAACATCGTAAGATCCAACTACAATAACAAAGCTCGGGATAGATCAAGATCGTGCCATAGAGGAACACCAGAGAGAACACGAGAGAGAGAGAGATCAAACATATAGCTACTGGTACATACCCTCAGCCCCGAGGGTGAACTACTCCATCCTCGTCATGGATAGCGCCGGGATGATGAAGATGGCCACCGGTGATGGGATCCCCCCTCCGGCAGGGTGCCGGGAAGGGCTCCCGAGAGGTTTTTGGTGGCAACAGAGGCTTGCGGTGGCGGAACTCCCGATCTATCTTCTTTTCTGGAAGTTTTATGATATGTAGGTATATATGGGTGCTGGGAGTATGTCGGTGGAGCTACAGGGGCCCCACGAGGCAGGGGGTGCACCCTAGGGGGGTGGGCGCGCCCCCACCCTCGTGAGCACCTCCCATATCTTCTGACATGGGGTCCATGTCCATCAGGTGGGTTTCCTTCCAAAAATAACTTCTCCAGTTGATTTCGTTCCGTTTTGACTCCGTCTGATATTCCTTTTCTTCGAAACACTGAAATAGGCATAAAACAGCAAATGTGGGCTGGGCCTCCGGTTACTAAGTTAGTCCCAAAAATAATATAAAAGTGGATAATAAAGTCCAATATTGCCTAAAACAGTAGATAATATAGCATGGAGCAATCAAAAATTATAGATACGTTGGAGACGTATCAATACCCATGTTGGAACCGCGCATCATGGCAGCAGGTCCTCTTCGACGACCTTTAACTTTTTGCAAGAGATAAATTCTTCTTGAACCAGGATGTTAAACCGGATATTGAGAGCTTTAAAACGTTATGGGAGACATCTTTCCCTTGAACCGGATGTTTAAATCGGAATCTTCATTTTCAGCCAGAAATTTTCTAACGGCCTTTAAACTCGAACTTGCGAGAAGTTAATTCCTTTTTGAACCAGACATTTTCAAACCGGATTTGAGAGCTTCAGAGCTTTGTGGGAGAACAGATTTCCCTTGAACCTGATTGTAAACTAGATATTTGAGAGCTTCAGTGAGATTGACTTCCCTTGAGCCGGATTTTAAACCGGAATCCTTTCTAATGACCCGAAACTTCTTCATTGAGCCGGGATTTTGTAACTGTCATGTACTTTCTAAGCCGGAATTTTTCTGATGGTATTTAAATTTTCATCAATATAACAGTAGCCTCCAGGACCGGGTTATCTTTCCCTCCATCATCCTGGGGTTTTAAAATTTGATTAAACTGGCGAGATTTGCTGAGCCATGTCATCGTAGCCCCCGAGTCTGAAATGTGACTCGAGGAGTTGGCTTGAGTCCCTCCATATTTGACTATGATATAAACCGGCATAACTTGTATATCATTGGTGTTGATAGCACGATGTGAATCCACAGAAGGTTGAGGTGACTGCGGTGGGTTATAAATGATCCCGTATGAGCCATGTCAGCAACTCGGCAAAGGTTCCTTCCAACGGGCGATTTGAAGTTAACCAAACTGTAGTGGCGGTGACTTGTGCGCCTGCCCATTGAGCCACCCAGTGCAAACGGCGGTTGATAGTATATGATAATTTGCCTCCATTTTGTTGAAAGAAAAACCGGGCTACCCAAGCTGTGACTTGCCCATACTCAATAAACAGCTCATGCAGACAGGTGCGGCCCAGTATGTTGATGTAGACAAGGCCGTGGGAGACGGACAACAAAGACGACCACAACATCAGAGGCGATATAGATAAATCACTACAGGAAAAAGAAAATTTGTCGTCTATGGAATACAGACGGCAAACACCTAAATACAGACGGCAAAGATTTTGCCGTCAGGAAGCTGATGGCAAAGTCAGACGGCAAAGATAAGTCGGCAAAGAATACTTTGTCGTCAGCTTTTTATCTGACATACGGCAAAGAATTTGCCGTCAGCTGAACTATGGATTTGTCGTCTTCCTTTGAACCCATAGACTTCAAACAAAAATATCTCTGCCGTCAGCAGTACTACCTCTTTGCTGTCTTCCCTCATGCCCACAAACGACAAACATTTTTTATTATATAAAAAAAGGTTGTTCGTTTGTGTCTGTCCATTCCACGTTCATGTCCGTCAGTTCATCGTTACTGTCATGTTTGGTCTTCGTGTCCACAGCAGCAGTTGGAGCCGAACGGAAGACCTGTCCGCGCCGGTCCGTAGCACCAATCGGAGAGAGGAGATGCTGGCCGCCCTGCTCGCGCCGGCCGGTAGCACCAATCGGAGAGAGGAGACACTGGCTGCCCTGCTCACGCCAGCCCGCAGCACCAATCGGAGGGAGCAGACACTGGCCGCCCTGCCTGTCGCGGCCTCCTACGCTGGCCCGAAGCGGCCATGCCCTGATCTGCTCACCTGTCACTCGACCGTGCCCTGCTCGTGCTGCCCGCCAGCTCCGGACCTCCCGCGCAGGCTGCTCGCAGCGGCCTTCCGCGAAGGCCGCCCTGCCCACATCGGCAAGCCCCAGCGCCCTGCTCGCTCCGCACGCCCATCACTCAGGCCGCTTGCCCGCGCTCTGCTAGCGCCGCCCACCGCCAGTGTGCTGCTCCAGCGCCGGACCTTGTGGCGTGTTGCAGCGAGAGATGAAGGAGAAGAAGGAACCGGAGGAGGCTGAGTAGAGGAACGGGGAGGCCGGAGGTCTGCGGCGGTGCTGAAGGGTTTGCCGGCCGGAGGAGCCACGACTGGTGGCGCCAGCAAATGGATCTCAAAGCTGGCGAGTTGGTGTGGTGGGATGTGTGCGTCTCGGAGAGAGAGAGAGGGGTATGAGAGAGAGAGATCATGCGAGAGGATAAGGGAGACAGAGATCGTCACAGGGAGAGAACATGGTGGGGTCGGGCTACTGAGAGATCAGCAAGAGACGGAGTGGTGTTGGTGGGGCTGCGATCCTGTCACCTCATCGATCCGTGGGATTAATCCGTGTGACTGTGCTTTCTCTTTGATGTCTGCATTTTTTTACACACGGCAAAGAATCACTTTGCCGTCAGCAAAGAAAAAACAGCAAAAATTCTTTGCCGTCTTTCAAAACAAACACGGACGACAAAGATTCTTTGCCGTCTGTGATTTCTCCCGCAGACGGCAAAGTGAGTTCTTTGCCGTCTTTGATTTTTTTTGCATACGGCAAAGTTTATTTTGCCATCAGTTTTTCTTTGTCGTCTACTGATGACGGCAAATCCATTCTTTGTCGTCTACCCGATAAAAAGCTGACGGCAAAGACGCCCCCTGACGGCAAATTAGTTGTTTCCCATAGTGAATGAGTCGGCCACGGTGTTGTAAGACCGCGTGGACGGGCGAGTCAACCATGTCGTTTTGATGTAGTGAACAATTGTCCTGCATCACAAAACATCACAGGCCAGAGTAATTGTCTTTTGACAAAAGGAATATGTTCCTAATTTATATTTAAAAGGATATCACCTGATTCACCCGGACAACAAGTGAATCGGCCGTGGCATTGTAAACTGGCATGGACGGGAGAGTCAGCCACGGGGTCAGACGAGTAAATCGCCCATAGTGTTGTAAACCGTCGCAGACGAGCAAGTTGTCTTCCACGTTGTAAGCTGACGTGGACACATGAACCGGCCGCAACGGCGGATAGGCGAGTTATCTGTATATAACAACAATATAGGGTAGAGTGGTTGTTTTCACAAAAAATTAACAAGTATTTACTGATAAAACGTAAACTGGATGGATATCACCTGGTGCATTAGTACGATAGATGATCTGCACGCAATGTCCGTAGATAACCTCTGTTCTTCTTAACAGCACATGATTTGCTCACATATACATTCAGCAATATAAATCACTTTTGTAGTGAACAATTATCCTGTACACAAAAACGTACAGATCAACGTAATTGTCCTTTGCCAAAAAACAATATGTGCTAATAAGATAAACTTAGATGGATGTCACTTGATTGTTCGAATGATGGATGATATGTTCAACGTGACAGAGGCGGCTCGGGCAGACAGGCGACTCAATATGGTCCCAGCGGCTCAACACAGCTGGGACGGCTCAATGTGGCCCCGACGGATCAACACGGCAGAGGTGGATCAATGCGGCCCCGTCGGTTCATTGGAAAACCCACAGCAAAGCAGAGACATAGCAAAAATAGACCGAGGCCTCAGGCAAAACCAGTGGCATTTAGTAATCCACCGCTCAGTTGGCTTCTCCAGCACGATGATACCCCTTTTTTATAAACGTACTGCACTCCTCTGAGTCCAAGTTGCAGGCAGTACTGGCGAGGTTGATCAAGTCCTCTCCTTGTCGGTTTGCTCCACGTACATACTCATCTGGATATTTCATGGAACAACACTCAATTCTTGATCTACGTGCTGGCCATGTAGTAGCACTAGGGCGCCTCACGTATTAGTAGATGGATGCTTTCAGACTAGATTCCTCCTTTAAATAAATCCTTGACCTCTGTCTTGAATACTCAACCTTAGTCCCTGTGGGTCAATTGCCGCGATGGCTCTCGACGTGTGTTGCTAGCTTGTAAATTTACAAGCGCGGAGCACTATGTGTTTCTCCTCAAATGGTCTGCTCTTGGTCCAACCAATACGCAATGTTTCCAAGTGTCAACTTGGCGACACAATATCGGCCTCGCCGGATCATAGGACGACAGGCGGCGGAAAAAACTACGAACCGAAGTTGTCACGCACCGGGCTATCCTGCATGATCATTTTGCACTGGCTCTTCGTCATCCTGCCATCCGTGACCTTCTCGATCCCTAAAAGAGATCCCTACAAGAACTCAACACCACCATGCGCAGGCCCCACAGTGGGCACCAACTATCGTGGTTTTGTCACGGCAGATGTCCTAGTGTAAGGACTTAGTCGTGAGGCCAACGCATCTATGTAGTAGCTTGAGAGGTGTTGAGCGTTATCGAGAGACGCAACACACAAGACAAGGATTTAGACAGCTTGGGGCCCCGACAAACATCATCCGGTAAGAGCCCTACATGTTGTTTGAGGCTAGGTCTCATTATGATCATGAGGGAGTCGCCGTAAACCGGCTCACATAATTGTGTCTAGCCCTAGAGATTGTTTCTTCTTGCCTGTCTTCTGTCTTTTTGGGGAGCCCTGCCCCTCCTTATATATCTTGAAGGGCGGGTTACATGTGGAGTCCTATTAGGATTAGGACTAGTCTATCTCTAATACAAACCGGATACAAGTCCAGGTCTTAACTCCTTGTAAGACAAATATTCCTCACGTCTTTCCTCTTAAACCGGCCCACCATAGTTGAATCGGCCTTCTGGGCCTTGGACCTTGTCACCATCTGTCCCGCATGCCGGGTTACCAGTGAATCATAATGTTCAGTCAGGTTGCTTGTAAACCGTCTGGTCTGTGCGGGTCGCCGGTGAATCGCCAAGTGTCAGCGGGATCTCAAATAAACCGCCAAGTTCGGCCGGGTTATACTTCCGGCAGGTTTACGCCGCGGGGTATATCCCTGAAAATCTTCGTAGAATATGTAGGAGCCAATATGAACATCCAGATTCTGCTATTGGTTATTGACCGTTGATGTATCTCGGTCATGTCTACGTAGTTCTCGAACCCGTAGGGTCCGCACGCTTAACGTTCGGTGACGATCGGTATTATGAGTTTATGTGTTTTGATGTACCGAAGATAGTTTGGAATCTCGGATGTGATCACGGACATGACGAGGAGTCTCAAAATGGTCGAGACATAAAGATTGATATATTGGACGACTATACTCGGACACGGGATGAGTTCCGGGGGCCACCGGATATTTATCGGTGTGTCGGCGGGTTATCGAAACCCCCGAGGGAACTAATTGGCCAATATGGGCCTTGTGAGAGAGAGAGAGATAGGAGGGAGCCATGGGCTAGCCACGCCCCCCCTTGGGAGTCCGAATTGGACAAGGAGGGGGGCGGCGCCCCCTCTTTCCTCCCTCTCTCCCTCTCCTTCCTTCCCCCGTCCCTCTTCCTAGTTGGACTAGGAAAGGGGGAGTCCTACTCCTACTAGGAGGACTCCCCCCTCTCATTGGTGCGCCCTAGGCCGTCCGGCCTCCCCCTTGCTTCTTTATATACGGGGGCAAGGGGGCACCCTAGAACACACAATAGACATAGTTCTTAGCCGTGTGCGGTGCCCCCCTCCACCATAAGCCCCCTCGGTCATATCGTTGCAGTGCTTAGGCAAAGCCCTGCGCTGGTAGCTTCATCATCACCGTCATCACGCGTCGTGCTAACGAAGCTCTTCCCCGATACTCTGCTGGATCGTGAGTTCATGGGACATCACCGAGCCGAACGTGTGCAGATCGCGGAGGTGTCGTACTTTTGGTGCTAGGATCGGTCGATCATGAAGACGTACGACTACATCAACCGCATTGTCATAACGTTTCCGCTTACGGTCTACGAGGGTACATGGACAACACTCTCCCCTCTCGTTTCTATGCATCACCATGATCTTGCGTGCGCGTAGGAATTTTTTCGAAATTACTACGTTCCCCAACACTAGATTACAAAGTAATGATTCTAACACCCATGGAGTCTTGGTGCTGATCATGTTTTGCTCGTGAGAGAGGCTTAGTCAATGGGTCTGCAACATTCAGATCCGTATGTACCTTGCAAATCTCTATGTCTCCCTTCTTGACTTGATCGCGGATGGAATTGAAACTTCTCTTGATGTGCTTCGTTCTTTTGTGAAATTTGGATTCCTTTGCCAAGGAAATTGCACCAGTATTGTCGCAAAAGATTTTCATTGGACCCGATGCACTAGGTATGACACCTAGATCGGATATGAACTTCTTCATCCAGACTCCTTCATTTGCTGCTTTTGAAGCAGCTATGTACTCCGCTTCACACGTTGTGACGCCCGGATAATTAAGCTACAGTAACCTCTGCTAAATATGCCACGTCACCTCCGTCACTGTTTAATCTCGCGTCGGTTCGAAACTTTTCAAATTCAAAATTTAAATATTGTCAAACATCAACAGTTTTCAAACATCGAAACAAAAATGTTCGGGTTGTGCCGAATATCACAGAGGTAATTATAGTAAAGAAAACACAAATTTATCAAATACTTAAATGCCCTAAATTGAATTAAAACAGTTAAAGAAAATAAATTAAAGAAAATAAATAAAAACAGAATACAAAAAAAAAGAGGAGAAGCCCCCCCCTGCTGGGCCATGGCCCAGCTGGCCATCGGGCCAACCAGGCGGGCCCAGGTCGGCCCCCACTCCTCTCCCTTATCCATAACCTCCCCCCCACTCCCCCACGCACCCACCGACACTCCCCCGCACCCCCGCAAAATATCTCCCCCCCTCTCCCCGATTGGATCGGGATCGAGGGAGGAGGCCCCCGACGCCACCCGGAGCACAACCTAGCCGGCGCGCCGCCTCGCCGGCGCCGCCTCCCCACCGGACTGCCGCCTCACCGTCCTCCTCCTCGTCCCCTCCTCGCCAGACCACCCCGCGCACGCTGCCTGGACCCTACGTGCCCCGTGAGCACCTCTCCTCCTCCTCCCCTGGATTCCCGCTCGCCGACCGCGGCCATAACCGTCGTGCGCACGCGCGCTCGCACTCCCGCGGCCACTCACCACGCCCCCCTGCTACTGGTGCACCCCGGCTCCCCTACTGGTGCTCCTCTGCCGCCCGCACGCCCGCTCTTCGCAGGACCGCACTCTGTCTCGCCCCACGTCGGCCGGCCACCACGGCCGCCTTGGCCACTGGCTCGGTCCCGCCGCACTCCCTGTGGGCGAGCGCTCCCCCAGGCGCCCGTCTCCCGCGCGCGTCCACCGCTGGGGCCGCGCCCGCACGGTCGCTAGGGCCACCGCCCCCTGCTCCCCTCGCCCCACGCCAGCACCGCCGCCCTGCTGCCGCTTGTGCGGTGGCCGCCGGCAACCTCGCCCCACACTGGGCGGGATGCGCCCCCGCACCCATCCCTGGCCGGCGACGTGCCCCGCCGTAGCCGCCCGTGTCCACGCCCGCGTGCTCCTGGGCGTGCACCCGAACGGGGCACCCCCGTAACCCGTCGCCCGCGCCCTGTTTGGCCTCTGGGCCAATGACAAACAGGGCCCACGCCCCTGAGGAAACAAAAAAACGAAATAAAAATAGATATATAATTAGTTAATTAATTAATTAATAATTAAAATAGTTAATGAATTAATTAAACCCTAATTAGACTAATCAGTCAATGACGAATGGGACCCACAAGTCAGGTTGACCAGTCAACTCTGTTAACTGCTGATGTCAGCATGACATCATGCTGATGTCATTAAATCATTTTCGAATTAATTAAATTCCAGAAATTAATAAAATATTTAGAAAATCATATCTTTTAATCCGTAACATGGGTTAAAATATTTTCAACATGAAAGTTGCTCAGAACGACTGGACGAATCCGGATACGCAGTCCGTTCGTCCGCCACACACCCCTAACCTATGTAACCCGCAACTTTCCCCCTCCGGCTCCTCTGCCCGAAAACACGAAACACCGGGGATATTTTCCTGGATGTTTCCCCCTTAACCGGCATCACCTCATACCACGTCAGGTCACGCCTAGCATCGTTACTTGTCATGTCATGCATCGATATGCATCTGTTTACATGGTATTCATTGTTTCTTCCCCCTCTTCTCTCCGGTAGACTACGAGACCGACACTGCTGCTGCCCAGTTCGACTACGGAGTTGACGACCTCTCTCTCTTGCCAGAGCAACGAGGCAAGCCCCCCCCCCCCCTTGATCACCAGATATCGCCTATTCTACTCTATACTGCTTGCATTAGAGTAGTGTAGCATGTTACTGCTTTCAGTTAATCCTATACTGCTGCATAGCCTGTCCTTGCTACTACTGTTGTTACCCTTACCTGCAATCCTACATGCTTAGTGTAGGATGCTAGTATTTTTCATCTGTGGCCCTACATTCTTGTCCGTCTGCTGTGCTATACTATCGGGCCGTGATCACTCGGGAGGTGATCACGGGTATATACTATATACGTTATACATGATACATGTGGTGACCAAAGACGGGTCGGCTGGTGGAGCACCCGCGAGTGGATCTTTGTGGCGGAGCGACAGGGCAGGTTGAGACCGCCTAGGAGAGAGGTGGGCCTGGCCCTGTTCGGCGTTCGCGGATATTTAACACGCTTAACGAGATCTTGGTATTTGATCTGAGTTGGCTACGAGCCTATACGCACTAACCATCTACGTGGGAGTAGTTATGGGTATCCCGGCGTCGTGGTATCAACCGAAGCACTTCAGACGTCAGCGACGGAGCGGCGCGCGCCGGATTGGACTGGAACGCCTACTAGGCTAGGTCTGCTTCCGGCCGCCCTCGCAACGTGCAGGTGCGCTATGGGTGATGGGCCCAGACCCCTTTGCGCTTAGGTTTAGACCGGCGTGCTGGCCTCTCTGTTTTGCCTAGGTGGGGCTGCGACGTGTTGATCTTCCAAGGCCGGGCATGACCCAGGAAAGTGTGTCCGGCCAAATGGGATCGAGCGTGTTGGGTAAGTTGGTGCACCCCTGCAGGGAAGTTAATCTATTCGAATAGCCATGATCTTCGGTAACAGGACGGCTTGGAGTTGTACCTTGACCTTATGACAACTAGAATCGGATACTTAATAAAACACACCCTTCCAAGTTCCACAGACAACCTGGTGATCGCTTTTCCACAGGGCGACGAGGGGAGGATCGCCGGGTAGGGTTATGCTATGCGATGCTACCGGAGATGCTACTTGGAGATGCTACTTGGAGGACTTCAATCTACTCTCTTCTACATGCTGCAAGATGGAGGCTGCCAGAAGCGTAGTCTTCGATAGGACTAGCTATCCCCCCCTTATTCCGGCATTCTGCAGTTCAGTCCACCGATATGGCCTCCTTACACATATACCCATGCATATGTAGTGTAGTTCCTTGCTTGCGAGTACTTCAGATGAGTACTCACGGTTGCTTTCTCCCCCCTTTTTCCCCCTTTCCTTTCTTTCTGGTTGTCACAACCAGATGCTGGAGTCCAGGAGCCAGACGCCACCGTCGACGACGACCCCTACTACACTGGAGGTGCCTACTACTATGTGCAGCCCGCTGACGACGACCAGGCGTGGTTAGGAGGATCCCAGGCAGGAGGCATGCGCCTCTTTCAATCTGTATCCCAGTTTGTGCTAGCCTTCTTAAGGCAAACTTGTTTAACTTATCTATGTACTCAGATATTGTTGCTTCCGCTGACTCGTCTATGATCGAGCACTTGTATTCGAGCCCTCGAGGCCCCTGGCTTGTATTATGATGCTTCTATGACTTATTTTATTTGTAGAGTTGTGTTGTGATATCTTCCCGTGAGTCCCTGATCTTGATCGTACACATTTGCATGCACGATTAGTGTACGATTGAATCGGGGGTGCCACAAGTTGCTATCGAGGGAGGAGGCCCCCGACGCCACCCGGAGCACAACCTAGCCGGCGCGCCCCCTCGCCGGCGCCGCCTCCCCACCGGACTGCCGCCTCACCGTCCTCCTCCTCGTCCCCTCCTCGCCAGACCACCCCGCGCACGCTGCCTGGACCCTACGCGCCCCGTGAGCACCTCTCCTCCTCCTCCCCTGGATTCCTGCTCGCCGACCGCGGCCATAACCGTCGTGCGCACGCGCGCTCACACTCCCGCGGCCACTCACCACGCCCCCCCTGCTACTGGTGCGCCCCGGCTCCCCTACTGGTGCTCCTCTGCCGCCCGCACGCCCGCTTTTCGCCGGACCGCACTCCGTCTCCCCCCACGTCGGCCGGCCACCACGGCCGCCTTGGCCACTGGCTCGGTCCCGCCGCACTCCCTGTGGGCGAGCGCTCCCCCAGGCGCCCGTCTCCCGCGCGCGTCCACCGCTGGGGCCGCGCCCGCTCGGTCGCTAGGGCCGCCCCCCTGCTCCCCTCGCCCCACGCCGGCACCGCTGCCCTGCTGCCGCTTGTGCGGTGGCCGCCGGCAACCTCGCCCCACACTGGGCGGGATGCGCCCCTGCGCCCATCCCTGGCCGGCGACGTGCCCCGCCGTGGGCGCCCGTGTCCACGCCCACGTGCCCCTGGGCGTGCACCCGAACGGGGCACCCCCGTAACCCGTCGCCCGCGCCCTGTTTGGCCTCTGGGCCAATGACAAACAGGGCCCACGCCCCTGAGGAAACAAAAAAACGAAATAAAAATGGATATATAATTAATTAATTAATTAATTAATAATTAAAATAGTTAATGAATTAATTAAGTTAATTAATCATGTTTAATTTATCTAATTAAGTAGATAGTTTAATTAAACCCTAATTAGACTAATCAGTCAATGACGAATGGGACCCACAAGTCAGGTTGACCAGTCAACTCGGTTGACTGCTGATGTCAGCATGACATCATGTTGATGTCATTAAATCATTTTCGAATTAATTAAATTCCAGAAATTAATAAAATATTTAGAAAATCATATCTTTTAATCCATAACTCGGATTAAAATATTTTCAACATGAAAGTTGCTCAGAACGACGGGACGAATCCGGATACGCAGTCTGTTCGTCCGCCACACACCCCTAACCTATGTAACCCGCAAATTTCCCCCTCCGGCTCCTCTGCCCGAAAACACGAAACACCGGGGATATTTTCCCGGATGTTTCCGCCCTTAACCGGCATCACCTCATACCACGTCAGGTCACGCCTAGCATCGTTACTTGTCATGTCATGCATCGATATGCATCTGTTTACATGGTATTCATTGGTTCTTCCCCCTCTTCTCTCCGGTAGACTACGAGACCGACACTGCTGCTGCCCAGTTCGACTACGAAGTTGACGACCTCTCTCTCTTGCCAGAGCAACCAGGCAAGCCCCCCCCCCCTTGATCACCAGGTATCGCCTATTCTACTCTATACTGCTTGCATTAGAGTAGTGTAGCCTGTCCTTGCTACTAGTGTTGTTACCCTTTCCTGCAATCCTACATGCTTAGTATAGGATGCTAGTATTTTTCATCTGTGGCCCTACATTCTTGTCCGTCTGCTGTGCTATACTATCGGGCCGTGATCACTCGGGAGGTGATCACAGGTATATACTATATACGTTATACATGATACATGTGGTGACCAAAGACGGGTCGGCTGGTGGAGCACCCGCGAGTGGATCTTTGTGGCGGAGAGACAGGGCAGGTTGAGACCGCCTAGGAGAGAGGTGGGCCTGGCCCTGTTCGGCGTTTGCGGATATTTAACACGCTTAACGAGATCTTGGTATTTGATCTGAGTTGGCTACGAGCCTATACGCACTAACCATCTATGTGGGAGTAGTTATGGGTATCCCGGCGTCGTGGTATCAGCCGAAGCACTTCAGACGTCAGCGACGGAGCGGCGCGCGCCGGATTGGACTGGAACGCCTGCTAGGCTAGGTCTGCTTCCGGCCGCCCTCGCAACATGCAGGTGCGCTATGGGCGATGGGCCCAGACCCCTGTGCGCTTAGGTTTAGACCGGCGTGCTGGCCTCTTTGTTTTGCCTAGGTGGGGCTGCGACGTGTTGATCTTCCGAGGCCGGGCATGACCCAGGAAAGTGTGTCCGGCCAAATGGGATCGAGCGTGTTGGGTAAGTTGGTGCACCCCTGCAGGGAAGTTAATATATTCGAATAGACGTGATCTTTGGTAACAGGACGACTTGGAGTTGTACCTTGACCTTAGGACAACTAGAATCAGATACTTAATAAAACACACCCTTCCAAGTTCCACAGACAACCCGGTGATCGCTTTTCCACAGGGCGACGAGGGGAGGATCGCCGGGTAGGGTTATGCTATGCGATGCTACCGGAGATGCTACTTGGAGGACTTCAATCTACTCTCTTCTACATGCTGCAAGACGGAGGCTGCCAGAAGCGTAGTCTTCGATAGGACTAGCTATCCCCCCCTTATTCTGGCATTCTGCAGTTCAGTCCACCGATATGGCCTCCTTACACATATACCCATGCATATGTAGTGTAGTTCCTTGCTTGCGAGTACTTCGGATGAGTACTCACGGTTGCTTTCTCCCCCTTTTTCCCCCTTTCCTTTCTTTCTGGTTGTCGCAACCAGATGCTGGAGTCCAGGAGCCAGACGCCACCGTCGACGACGACCCCTACTACACCGGAGGTGCCTACTACTACGTGTAGCCCGCTGACGACGACCAGGCGTAGTTAAGAGGATCCCAGGCAGGAGGCCTGCGCCTCTTTCGATCTGTATCCCAGTTTGTGCTAGCCTTCTTAAGGCAAACTTGTTTAACTTATGTCTGTACTCAGATATTGTTGCTTCCGCTGACTCGTCTATGATCGAGCACTTGTATTCGAGCCCTCGAGGCCCCTGGCTTGTATTATGATGCTTCTATGACTTATTTTATTTGTAGAGTTGTCTTGTGATATCTTCCCGTGAGTCCCTAATCTTGATCGTACACATTTGCGTGCATGATTAGTGTACGATTGAATCGGGGGTGCCACAAGTTGGTATCCGAGCCGACTACCTGTAGGAATCCCCCTTCCAACTCCTTGGCCGAAGTCGAGTCTAGACTTTACAAAACTTTTACTAACATGGCTGTGCGGCCCATGGGCCCACGTCGCCATTGGGTGGTAATAGGATCTTTTACTCCTCGCCTATACTCTGGGACTCTGAGCTCTCTTCTATTCGGGTTAAATGATTTTGCTAAAAACAAAACTAACTTTAGGTTCTCGATAATACTTTCTCACGGAGAGCCCCTCACTTCAGATGATCGCCTGCTGCACTAGAAGATTCTGAAGTTACTCTACGATGTTCTCTCCAGTCTTTGTGCCATCGCATTTGTGATTTCCTTCCACCGTCAACCCCTATGAAAAAATGCTTACACTTGCCATTCATACAATCATTCCCCATTGATCTTGTTATTGCAAGATGTCCCGAAATACTCTTTGTTGTTCCAAAAATCCTTTAAGCTTACTACCTTGCAGTTCTTTACCACATGAATATCCCTATTGAAAATTCCTCGCACTTGTCGAGTATCCGCTCATCCCCAGTTGTTCGTGCGTTTCACAAAAGTCTTCAAAATACTACTCGATCTCCCGAAAATCTTATGCAGCCTTTGGCTCTTGAAATTCTTGCTTGCTCGCATTATGGTTAATCCCATTAGTCTCATAATCTTAATGGCATACCTTGTCATTATCATTTTGAGTCCGTTGATTCAATATGTTGTGAATGTTCACAATCATCAGTCGAGTCCTAGGATTATCTTTCCAGCTCAGACGTCATTTTGAACATGAGCTGGTTCTCGACCAAACTATCTGTCGTCGATTGTGCCTCTGGTATATACAATTGATCCATCCTTGATCAGAACGTGTGCTTCTGATCCCTTGTTTTGGAAATCATAATTCCTTTGCATTTAAGCTTTGAATTATTCAGATGATTCAATAACTCGTTGCATTCGCACTCTTTCTTCCTCTGATTGAGTATCGATACTCACCTTAGCTCCATTGTGGATCGCCTTATCCACTGTTGGATTATTATATCCGACAGTGTCCTTCATAATTAATCACCTTGTGAGTCCTTCTCCGATACATAATGCCTTTGTTAAATTGTATCCTTTCCTTTTGTCATCCATGCTCTGCTTTCGAGCTGGTGATACTTACTCTTGAAGCTTATGGTATATGTTCGCAAGAAGCCCCGATGGGATTGAACCTACGCCTTCCCTCATCGGCGTGAACCCGAAAGATTTCACGAGTCATACCTATCTGGTATTGCACCAGGTAAAACTTTCAACAACTAATGTCATCTTTGAAATACGAGAGGTGAATGAAAGATTATGTATTGAGGAAGTGGGAGTCGACCTTGAACCTTGTGTTCATGGCCATGGACGCGATGTATAACCTATCATGGAAGCTTCTTGTAATAATAACTATTTCCTTGATAACTAACATATGGTATCTGTGAATTGATCCCTTGCAACCGTGGTTCCGACCATGATTGTTCTTCTTTGATTCCATTTCTCGGACAAGTTAAAACAATTGTCTTCTATGGATCAATACACCCGTCCAATCTTTACTTTGATCTTGTGTCGAGTATTACCCCTGGTATCTCAAGATTATCATGGAACTGCATAACTTCTTATGAGTTCTTCATCAAGTGCTACCTTCCCACTGATTCCAATTTTTCACGGGCTCTGAGTTATTATACACTCAAAGATAGCTATAACTGAATCGAGTTCGCATTGCGATTCAACAAGTATTTGAACCCATCACTGCTTACAAATTTATTAATCCTTCAAGTCATTCCTAGCCTGATCGGCTATATCATTATTGAGCTAATTTTAACTGTGCTACCCGGTCCTTCTTCCCGTAGCACAATTATTTGGCGATGAGCTAAGCTTACGTTGATCTTCCTCCTCATATAACTTCGCCTTAAAAACAATGAGCTTGATTTCGAGTTTGTGTCGTATCTGTGGCTCCAATAATCTTTTGTTGCATCAGTCCTTTTGCTTGATGCAGTCGTTGTTCAATTGCTTCTTCGTGGATTCTCTCGACAACAAATTGTCGTGATCATCATCAACATTTTGACTCCTCCCAGGATATCAATGGAACTCTTGATGATAAGTGCCATCCTCGTTCCTTCGTAATTTCAGTTACCATCAACAACATCCTTACGTTCCTTTCATCACAAACTTGTTCATGTTATGGATGCAACTTACTATCCAGCCCGTATTATGATCTACCTTGAAGTATTACTGCCTTTGTCAAGGATGTTGTGAGAATTTCACCACCTCTTAAGAATTCTTGGTATAGTGATAATTCTCCCCATGATCATTCTTTCTTGGTCCTCGAGTTGATTCCAAACGGAGTACCAACAAGTGGACGGTGCTGTTTGGATTCTGCCCTTCTAGCAACCCTATAGCTTTGAAGTTAATGGTCGGCCATTCATTCTTAGACTATTGATTATTGAATCATCATTCCGACGTTGGTCGTGCAACCCAGCCCATATTTCGGGTGCACATTCCAACCAATGTTTAATTGTGTATGTTTTCCTCGAGCATGCCTCATTACATCATTTGATCTGACAAATGTTATCTCCTTGTTCACATAAGTGTGGAAATCCATCTTTTGAAAATTTCAATGAATAATCGTTGAGTTCATCAGCCACCTCCTCGTCCTCTCCTTGATTTAATGATGAACTCTTGTTTCGGAACTTGATTCCTTGGTTCATTTCCCGAGAATCTTACAATGACAAACCGTCAATTTGTGTCGCACCCTCTCTTCTCAGGCATCGTGAGTCAGAGGTATCCTAACACCGACCAGATCTTAATCTCGATCAGATATGGTGGTTGGGACAACTCTGCATGAGCTATGATGTTGGTCCTTTGATGACCCGGTAATATGATGTCATGCCTAACACCCCTGCCTGGAGGACCTATCATTATAATTTCTTCTGCAAGGATAACCATTCTTCCTGGAGGAAATTGTAAGACTTATTTTATAAGTTGTTCCTGATGGATCTTTTGTGTATCCAAAGTCCGACCTTTGCTTGAAGACCCTGCCAATGCTATCTCGAAGCATGTCTGTGGTACTCCGATTTTCAATAACAACATTTGAAGCACAATGCAAAACTCTCTTTATCAATTATTCAAACACTGTTGTATGGGTAATGTCATTAAATTTCTTCCCCCCTTTCCTAAAGGGTTTCCTATGTTATATCCTGTCATGGATATCATGCTCTGGTTGTCCTTGGGAAGGATATACCCTTGAAATATGTGTTTAAACACATTTTCCTTTCCATCGTTCTGTTTAATCTGATAACCATATTTTCCTTTCCGTTGGTCGGTTTAACGTTGCTTGTGATCTATATGAGCTAAGCCGTAATATTCTCTTGCTTATGTAAACACCCCCAGTGTACAATTCTGTCAGCAAGACCCTGTTGCATTTGTCGATAACATTCCGGTAGCCACCGGTGGACGAGAACTTTGCCTATTGGTCCGCCTTGTTTCGACGAGCAGGAAAATGGTTCTCTTCGTCCCTCGCCCTTGGTACCGATGTTGTTGCCGACATAAATGACAGGCTATCCTCTAACATACCTTGCTTACATGATCACGCAAGATGTCACCACTCCTTCTACTTTTAACCCACATGGTGGGCCCATAACCCACAGTTCCACAGGATCGAAACCTGATTCTTCTACACACCCCCATTTCCAAAGTTACACCCGCTTGGCTTCATAGGTAATTCACGGGCCACCTTCATAGTGATCTATTCTGGTACCAGACGCAATACTTTCCCATTGCTCTGAACCCCTGTCACATTTTGTTTCAGGCCACAAACGGTTGCCTATCCACTTTAAACTCCTTATTTCACCTTCTTAATTTACTCTCGATGACTTTCTTGAATTTCAACTCGAGAGGTGACTCTATACCTCGTTCGCTGAGATAGCCCCTAGGTACTTAACATGTATTGAACTTCGTACTTCACGAGTTTTCCCCCTTATCTTTTTCGTAAGTACGACGGAGACCCCGAAGGAAGAATGACGACTTCATCATGATGCCCGTATGCATTTAATGGAAGACATCGATGCTATGAATCAACCTCTTTGAGAAGAGAAACTAGGTCTAGAAGATCCGTTAGAATTTCGTAACTAGAACTTCCCCCGTACTCCATCTCTTAAATCTCGGGACGAGATTTCTTGTAGTAGAGGAGATTTGTGACGCCCGGATAATTAAGCTACAGTAACCTCTGCTAAATATGCCACGTCACCTCCGTCACTGTTTAATCTCGCGTCGGTTCGAAACTTTTCAAATTCAAAATTTAAATATTGTCAAACATCAACAATTTTCAAACATCGAAACAAAAATGTTCGGGTTGTGCCGAATATCACAGAGGTAATTATAGTAAACAAAACACAAATTTATCAAATACTTAAATGCCCTAAATTGAATTAAAACAGTTAAAGAAAATAAATTAAAGAAAAGAAATAAAAACAGAATACAAAAAAAAGAGGAGAAGCCCCCCCCCCATGCTGGGCCGCGGCCCAGCTGGCCATCGGGCCAACCAGGCCGGCCCAGGTCGGCCCCCACTCCTCTCCCTTATCCATAACCTCCCCCCCACTCCCCCACGCACCCACCGACACTCCCCCGCACCCCCCGCAAAATATCTCTCCCCCTCTCCCCGATTGGTTCGGGATCGAGGGAGGAGGCCCCCGACGCCACCCGGAGCACAACCTAGCCGGCGCGCCCCCTCGCCGGCGCCGCCTCCCCACCGGACTGCCGCCTCACCGTCCTCCTCCTCGTCCCCTCCTCGCCAGACCACCCCGCGCACGCTGCCTGGACCCTACGCGCCCCGTGAGCACCTCTCCTCCTCCTCCCTTGGATTCCCGCTTGCCGACCGCGGCCATAACCGTCGTGTGCACGCGCGCTCGCATTCCCGCGGCCACTCACCACGCCCCCCCTGCTACTGGTGCGCCCCGGCTCCCCTACTGGTGCTCCTCTGCCGCCCGCATGCCCGCTCTTCGCCGGACCGCACTCCGTCTCCCCCCACGTCGGCCGGCCACCACGGCCGTCTTGGACACTGGCTCGGTCCCGCTGCACTCTCTGTGGGCGAGCGCTCCCCCAGGCGCCTGTCTCCCGCGCGCGTCCACCGCTGGGGCCGCGCCCGCTCGGTCGCTAGGGCCGCCCCCCTGCTCCCCTCGCCCCACGCCGGCACCGCCGCCCTGCTGCCACTTGTGCGGTGGCCGCCGGCAACCTCGCCCCACACTGGGCGGGATGCGCCCCTGCGCCCATCCCTGGCCGGCGACGTGCCCGGCCGTGGGCGCCCGTGTCCACGCCCGCGTGCACCTGGGCGTGCACCCGAACGGGGCACCCCCGTAACCCGTCGCCCACGCCCTGTTTGGCCTTTGGGCCAATGACAAACAGGGCCCACGCCCCTGAGGAAACAAAAAAACGAAATAAAAATAGATATATAATTAATTAATTAATTAATAATTAAAATAGTTAATGAATTAATTAAGTTAATTAATCATGTTTAATTAATCTAATTAAGTAGATAGTTTAATTAAACCCTAATTAGACTAATCAGTCAATGACGAATGGGACCCACAAGTCAGGTTGACCAGTCAACTCTGTTGACTGCTGATGTCAGCATGACATCATGCTGATGTCATTAAATCATTTTCGAATTAATTAAATTCCAGAAATTAATAAAATATTTAGAAAATCATATCTTTTAATCCGTAACTCGGATTAAAATATTTTCAACATGAAAGTTGCTCAGAACGACGGGACGAATCCGGATACGCAGTCCGTTCGTCCGCCACACACCCCTAACCTATGTAACCCACAACTTTCCCCCTCCGGCTCCTCTGCCCAAAAACACGAAACACCGTGGATATTTTCCCGGATGTTTCCCCCCTTAACCGGCATCACCTCATACCACGTCAGGTCACACCTAGCATCGTTACTTGTCATGTCATGCATCGATATGCATCTGTTTACATGGTATTCATTGTTTCTTCCCCCTCTTCTCTCCGGTAGACTACGAGACCGACACTGCTGCTGCCCAGTTCAACTACGGAGTTGACGACCTCTCTATCTTGCCAGAGCAACCAGGCAAGCCCCCCCCTTGATCACCAGATATCGCCTATTCTACTCTATACTGCTTGCATTAGAGTAGTGTAGCATGTTACTGCTTTCAGTTAATCCTATACTGCTGCATAGCCTGTCCTTGCTACTACTGTTGTTACCCTTACCTGCAATCCTACATGCTTAGTATAGGATGCTAGTATTTTTCATCTGTGGCCCTACATTCTTGTCCGTCTGCTGTGCTATACTATCGGGCCGTGATCACTCGGGAGGTGATCACGGGTATATACTATATACGTTATACATGATACATGTGGTGACCAAAGACGGGTTGGCTGGTGGAGCACCCGCGAATGGATCTTTGTGGCAGAGCGATAGGGCAGGTTGAGACCGCCTAGGAGAGAGGAGGGCCTGGCCCTATTCGGCGTTCGCGGATATTTAACACGCTTAACGAGATCTTTGTATTTGATCTGAGTTGGCTACGAGCCTATACGCACTAACCATCTACGTGGGAGTAGTTATGGGTATCCCGACGTCGTGGTATCAGCCGAAGCACTTCAGACGTCAGCGACGGAGCGGCGCGCGCCGGATTGGACTGGAACGCCTGCTAGGCTAGGTCTGCTTCTGGCCGCCCTCACAACGTGCAGGTGCGCTATGGGCGATGGGCCCAGACCCCTGTGCGCTTAGGTTTAGACCGGCATGCTGGCCTCTCTGTTTTGCCTAGGTGGGGCTGCGACGTGTTGATCTTCCGAGGCCGGGCATGACCCAGGAAAGTGTGTCCGGCCAAATGGGATCGAGCGTGTTGGGTAAGTTGGTGCACCCCTGCAGGGAAGTTAATCTATTCGAATAGCCGTGATCTTCGATAACAGGACTACTTGGAGTTGTACCTTGACCTTATGACAACTATAATCGGATACTTAATAAAACACACCCTTCCAAGTTCCACAGACAACCCGGTGATCGCTTTTCCACAGGGCGACGAGGGGAGGATCGCCGGGTAGGGTTATGCTATGCGATGCTACCGGAGATGCTACTTGGAGATGCTACTTGGAGGACTTCAATCTACTCTCTTCTACATGCTGCAAGACGGAGGCTGCCAGAAGCGTAGTCTTCGATAGGACTAGCTATCCCCCCTTATTCTGGCATTCTGCAGTTCAGTCCACCGATATGGCCTCCTTACACATATACCCATGCATATGTAGTGTAGTTCCTTGCTCGCGAGTACTTCAGATGAGTACTCACGGTTGCTTTCTCCCCCCTTTTCCCCCTTTCCTTTCTTTCTGGTTGTCGCAACTAGATGCTGGAGTCCAGGAGCCAGACGCCACCGTCGACGATGACCCCTACTACATCGGAGGTTCCTACTACTATGTGCAGCCCGCTGACGACGACCAGGCGTAGTTAGGAGGATCCCAGGCAGGAGGTCTGCGCCTCTTTCGATCTGTATCCCAGTTTGTGCTAGCCTTCTTAAGGCAAACTTGTTTAACTTATGTCTGTACTCAGATATTGTTGCTTCCGCTGACTCGTCTATGATCGAGCACTTGTATTCGAGCCCTCGAGGCCCCTGGCTTGTATTATGATGCTTGTATGACTTATTTTAATTGCAGAGTTGTGTTGTGATATCTTCCCATGAGTCTCTGATCTTGATCGTACACATTTGCGTGCATGATTAGTGTACGATTGAATCGGGGGTGCCACACACGTAGATCCCGCCACGACGCTTTTCTTAGAACTGCACCAACTGACAGCTCCACCGTTCAATATAAATACATATCTGGTTTGTGACTTAGAGTCATCCAGATCAGTGTCAAAGCTTGCATCGATGTAACCATTTACAACGAGCTCTTTGTCACCTCCATAAACGAGAAACATATCTTTAGTCCTTTTCAGGTATTTCAGGATGTTTTTGACCACTGTCTAGTGATCCACTCCTGGATTACTTTGGTACCTTCCTGCTAAACTAACAGCAAGGCACATATCAGGTCTGGTGAAGACCATTGCATACATGATAGAACCTATGGCTGAAGCATAGGGAATGACCTTCATTTTCTCTCTATCTTCTGAAGTGGTCGGGCATTGAGTCTGACTCAACTTCACACCTTGTAACACAGGCAAGAACTCTGTCTTCGCTTGATCCATTTTGAACTTCTTCAAAACTTTATCAAGGAATGTGCTTTGTGAAAGTCCAATTAAGCTTCTTGATCTATCTCTATAGATCTCCATGCCTAATATATAAGCAGCCTCACTGAGGTCTTTCATTGAAAAACTCTTATTCAAGTATCCCTTTATGCTATCTAGAAATTCTATATCATTTCCAATCAACAATATGTCATCCACATATAATATTAGAAATGCTACAGAGCTCCCACTCACTTTCTTGTAAATACATGCTTCTCCAAAAGTCTGTATAAAACCATATGTTTTGATCACACTATCAAAATGTTTATTCTAACTCTGAGATACTTGCACCCATCCATAAATGGATCGCTGGAGCTTGCACACTTTGTTAGCATCCGTTGGATTGATAAAACCTTCAGGTTGCCAGGTCAAAAAAACTTCAGGTTGCATCATATACAACTCTTCTTCCAGAAATCCATCCAGGAATGCAGTCTTTACATCCATTTGCCAAATTTCATAATCATAAAATGCAGCAATTGCTAACATGATTCGGACGGACTTAAGCATCGCTAAGGGTGAGAAATTCTCAACGTAGTCAACTCCTTGAACTTGTCAAAAACATTTCGCAATAAGTCAAGCTTTGTAGACAGTAACATTACCGTCAGCATCAATCTTCTTCTTGAAGATCCATTTATTCTCGATGGCTTGCCGATCATCGGGCAAGTCAACCAAAGTCCACAATTCGTTCTCATAGATACATGGATCCCATCTCATATTTCATGCCTCAAGCCATTTTGCGGAATCTGGGCTCATCATCGCTTCCTCATACTTCGTAGGTTCATCATGGTGAAGTAACATGACCTCTAGAACAGGATTACCGTACCACTCTGGTGCGGATCTTACTCTGGTTGACCTACGATGTTCAGTAGTAACTTGATTTGAAGTTACATGATCATCATCATTAGCTTCCTCGCTAATTGGTGTAGGAGTCACAGGAATAGATTTCTGTGACGAACTACTTTCCAATAAGGGAGCAGGTACAGTTACCTCATCAAGTTCTAGTTTCCTCCCACTCACTTCTTTTGAGAGAAACTCCTTCTCTAGAAAGGATCCATTGTTAGCAACGAATGTCTTGCCTTCGGATCTGTGATAGAAGGTGTACCCAATAGTCTCCTTTGGGTATCCTATGAAGACACATTTCTCCGATTTGGGTTCGAGCTTATCAGGTTGAAGCTTTTTCACATAAGCATCACAGCCCCAAACTTTAAGAAACGACAACTTGGGTTTCTTGCCAAACCATAGTTCATAAGGTGCACTAGTAGAAAACCACCCATTAGTCCCGGTTCGTAAGGGCCTTTAGTCCCGGTTCATGAACCGGGACTAATGGGTCGTTACTAATACCTCCACCCATTAGTCCCGGTTCAAACACGTACCGGGACCAATGTGCCTCCACGTGGCCCTGTGCGCCGAGCCCAGTCAGGGGGCCTTTGGTCCCGGTTGGTGCCTCCAACCGGGAACAAAAGTCAATTTTTTTTACAAAAGTGGCTGATTTAGGGGTTTTGGGGGTTATTTTTAGGTTGTTATTATAGCTAGCTAATAGAGAGAAGTGTCCTCTCTTATATCTTCGTCCTTGGTTTATCAACGTTGCTGCTATGTTCATTGCACCCGCAGATATAAAATGCTCATGCATGCTTGCATCATACATCATCATATATATATATAATAACAAGTCCTACTAATCATGCATCATCATACAACTTCTACTCGTTATTAATAATAAGTCATACGATCATCATCCTCATAGTCATCGAACCCAACCCTACATAATTGTTCTTAGCACATGATCATCAGTATCAGGTAGGACCTAAACACCCTTAAGGTAAAATAGCATAAAACAATATAGACCCTGACTCTCCATTATGAAGAATGGCGATCATCCTGTCTCCAATTTTTTCCCTTCACTGAATGTTGCTTCCAAGAAGCTCCTTACGAATGTCCATACATTTTTTCCATTCTTTGATTATCATGTCTCCACTTCTTTTAGAAACCCGGTATGGACAGTTGAGATTCGTAGGACGACCTGGTTGTATGTTCAAAACATGAAGGCTACCGTGTGTATACATCAGATGAGGCACACAATCATTTGGGATTATTTGTTGAAAAACATAGTAATAACTTCGTAGTTAGCAATGATATGATGTACTAGTTTTATAAGTGTGCAAAAAGATGCACGGATGTTGTAATAGTAAAAAAATCTTACCAGGGTATCTCCATGGTAGTTACCGTAGTTCAGCACGTGCACTAGTGGCACGTATTGACCATAATGTTGAGGAGTTCGATTGTAGACATTGTAATTCTCAAGATCAGTACAAAATGCGACCAGATGATTTTTCTCCTGATAAGTTAGTTCGGAGCCTTCGGTGTAGTAGGTTCTGTCTACCATCTTCCGCACATTCTTTGAAGAATGAAAATAAGCTGTCAATGGAGAATAAGTTGTCAACTATTTTGAAATAAACAATATAAATTACTTAATAACTATGTTAAGCTCACATGGGGGAAGAATTGGAGGTGTATCCACAAGGACGAAAATCGTAGGTCTCTCTTGCTCGATTGTAGGATCACCAAGATCCATGGTAACAAGCATACCCTCATCAAAACCATACATCTTGCAAAGTGCTTCCCAATTGTTGCAACCAAAATGGGTTACACTCTGAGCATTGTACAACTTTACTTGAAAATCCACACCATGATGGGTACTTAGGATAATTTTTTTGGTTTCGAAACTTTCATGGTCTTCAAAACCCATCTTCTCCAAGACATAGCGTCTTGAAAAGCATGGGATAAGCTAGTCGAATTGGAAAAGATGAAAAATATTGTCATGATTAAAATAGTTGAAGTCATGAGTAATTACGAAAAAAAACTATTATCGTCGGTTGCGTACCGTATGAACATCGATGGTCTCCTCGAGCTTAATGCTGAAGCACCGATCTTTGTCCAGCACAATGAACCTGTCGCAGATACCTCGGTCATCATGGCACCAGTCGCACTCCCTCGAGCGGTTTTCGTCGTCCGATGAGTACGACATTTCCAGCCTACGTTTATAATTCAAATATTAAACTAGATCATTATTATTAATCACGGGTTGACTATCGATGATCGATGTACGTAGCTCCTCCTTTCATTCCCGAATGCATTATTAATTATATCAAATTGTCTAGCACACCGGAATGAAGGAGAACTTATCCAATATGAGCATTCAATAAGCAAAACCAAATCATAAAATAAGCAAAACCAAATCATGAAATAAAGTATAGTATTCCAATTAGCATGCATTCAATAATTATAAACAAAAGTACATCATCTCTTGGTGTCCGTACATCGTCGAATATTATCATTAATACAACTAGAACCGTAGCTCCCGACGGGTATTGACGCGGGCGGTGGACACCCAAAGATAAGGAACCATCACAGGATGATAGCTCCAGTGAGATCCCTAAAGAACCTGCCAGGTATTGTCGAACCTCCCCTCCAATGCAACCATGTAGCGACGGACGTGCTCGTCCTCCTCGCTGACACGGTGATGTACCACCTCCGTAGTGTCCGGATGCCTCACCACCGTCACTGGCCCACGTGACCGCCACCAAACAAGGATCGAGTCAACAACAGGCTACCTCCTCACCAACCTACGTCCCCCGGAAGGTAGCACCTCCCAATGCCAGCCCGGCGGAGCACAGTCCCGAACATGGCCCTGATCAAGCAGGCCTCCACCGCCGAGTCGACGACGACGAGGATGCGGGATAGGCATCGCCGACATTGACGCGGGAACTACTTCTATATATAGTTAAATAAAAGTAGTTTTATCAATTAAATCAACTATCTAGTTCAACTATACTAAGCACTTACTATAAATAAATAAGTAGTACTTACTAAAAACAAACTACTTCTATATATAGTAAAATAAATTAGTTCATTAAATCAACTAGCTAGTTCAACTATATATAAACTACTTCTTATTTTTTTCCTTTCTCTAAATACTATGAACAAAAAAATCATTAAAATTCTATGAACAAAATTAATTACACAATCTAAATATCACCAAAAAAATCTATTAACAATAATATCACCAAACATGCATATTCAATAAAAATATCACCAAAAAAAACTATTAACAGAAAAAAAAATCTATTAATTACTACACATATAATCTAACAAAAAAAATATAATCTTACAAAAAAATTCGATGAACTACATATCTAAATTACTAGACATCTAACCTAACAAAAAAATCTATGAACTACAAAAGGAATCTAAAAAATATCTAACAAAAATAAAAAAAATGCTCACGTACGACCGGCGACGACGACGGCGAAGGCGACGGCGAGGTGCGGAGCGGGGCGGCGACGGCGTCGACGTGGCGCGGGGCAGGGGCGACGACGGGCTCGGGGCGGCGCGGGGCAGGGGCGATGACGGGCTCGAGGCGGCGCGGGGCAGGGGTGACAAGGACGGCGGGCTCGGGGCGGCGACGGGGACGGCGGGCTCGGGGCGGCGTGGGGCAGGGGCGACGGCGGGGGTGGTGACGACGACGAGGAGCAGGGCGTCGGGGCAGGGCTCGATGGCGACGGCGACGAGAGGAAAGAGATGGGTTTTGGCGAAAACTACTAAGTCCTGTATATATAGCAAGAGCATTGGTCCCGGTTGGTGGCTCCAACCAGGACTAATGCCACCTTTAGTCCCGGTTGGTGTCACCAACCGGGACCAAAAGCCTCTTTTTAGCAGCCCAAAAGGGCGGGAAACGAAGACCTTTGGTCCCAGTTGGTGGCTCCAACCAGGACTAAAGAGCGGCATTCGTCCCGGTTGGTTCCACCAACTGGGACCAAAGGGTGGCATTAGTCCCGGTTGGAGCCACCAACCGGTACCAATGGACCCGTCTAACTACTTTTTTATTTTCTGCAGCTGTTTTTTTGTTGATTCTTCCTGCAGCTGTTTTTTAGTCCCACCACGCCAAGCGAGAGGCACTCGCAGCTGTTTATAAGCCCTGAGTGCAGAGACGATGACGAAGAGGCCCAATGCTCCTGCACGTTGGTTAGCTTCAAGCATTCAGGAATACGGTAGACTGCACAGAGCTATATGCAGTGCAGTTGACACTATTCCAAAAGGCTTGAAGCAAATTAACAAGCATTGCGCCTCTTTTTTATTTTTAATGACTTACTACAACTGAGAAATAAAAAGAAAAAAATAAATATAGCTGAAAAGAAAAAAAAACTATATAGAGAACTACTCAGAAATGAATTGAAGCAAAAAATAGTTGTGATTAACTGTACTAAAAAAGGAGCATAGATGCTTATTTTTAATGACTTATTACAACTCAGAAATAAAAAGAAGAAAACATAGTTGTGATTAACTTTACTAAAATATGAGCATAGATGCTTATTTTTAATGAGTTATTACAATTCAAAAATAAATAGAAGAAAAAATAGTTATGATTAACTTTACTAAAAAATGAGCATAGATGCCTATTTTTAATGACTTATTACAACTGAGAAATAAAAACAAAAATATAGCTGAAAAGAAAAAAAAAATATATAGAAAACTACTCAGAAATGAATTGAAGCAAAAAATAGTTGTGATTAACTTTACTAAAAAATGAGCATAGATGCTTATTTTTAATGACTTATTACAACTCAGAAATAAAAAGAATAAAAAATAGTTGTGATTAACTTTACTAAAATATGAGCATAGATGCTTATTTTTAATGACTTATTACGATTCAAAAATAAATAGAAGAAAAAATAGTTATGATTAACTTTACTAAAAAATGAGCATAGATGCTTATTTTTAATGACTTATTACAACTGAGAAATAAAAAGAAGAAAAAATAGGTGTGATTAACTTAACTAAAAAATGAGAATAGATGCTTATTTTTAATGACTTATTACAACTCAGAAATAAAAAGAAGAAAAAATAGTTGTGATTAACTTAACTAAAAAATGAGCATAGATGCTTATTTTTAATGACCTATTACAATTCAGAAATAAATAGAAGAAAAAATAGTTGTGATTAACTTAACTAAAAAAATGAGAATAGATGCTTATTTTCAATGACTTATTACAACTCAGAAATAAAAAGAAGAAAAAATAGTTGTGATTAACTTAACTAAAAAATGAGCATAGATGCTTATTTTTAATGTCTTATTACAATTCAAAAATAAATAGAAGAAAAAATAGTTGTGATTAACTTAACTAAAAAAAGAGAATAGATGCTTATTTTTAATGACTTATTACAACTCAGAAATAAAAAGAAATAAAAACTATATAAAAAACTACTCAGAAATGAGCATAGATGCGCTTATAGAGAAAAATAGACCTAAATTCATAATAAATTTCTACTAACTTCAGAGAAATTCAATATGAATTTAGGTCAAATTTCCAGTATAAGGGCATCTATTTTCACTTTGAGAGCAGCTTAACAAGGCAGAGAGGGAGGGGCTTATAAACCGGTGTGAGCCCCCTTCGGTTGGCGAGGTGGGACTAAACTCTGGCCGCAACGAGGACCAACACTTTAGTCCCGGTTGGTGGTATGAACCGGGACTAAAGGGAACACTTTGGTCCCGGTTCGAGCCACCAACCGGGACCAATGGTGGTGGCCCAGGAGCGAGGCCTATTGGTCCCGGTTCGTCCCACCAACCGGAACCAATAGGTCCAGACGAACCGGGACCATTAGCCCACGTGGCCCGGCCGGCCCCCGAGGCTAACGAACCGGGTCCAATGCCACCATTGGTCCCGGTTCTGGATTGAGCCGGGACTAATGGGCTGACCTGGCCAGGACCATTTCCCCGTTTACTACTAGTGGTGTCATCTCAACGGATTTAGATGTTGCCCTATTTAACGTGAATGCAGCCATCTCTAAAGCATAACCCCAAAACAATAGCGGTAAATCAATAAGAGACATCATAGATCGCACCATATCTAATAAAGTGCGGTTATGACATTCGGACACACCATTACGCTATGGTGTTCCGGGTGGCGTGAGTTGTGAAACTATTCCGCATTGTTCAAATGAAGACCAAACTCGTAACTCAAATATTCTCCTCCACGATCAGATCATAGAAACTTTATTTTCTTGTTATGATGATTTTCCACTTTACTCTAAAATTCTTTGAACTTTTAAAATGTTTCAGACTTATGCTTCATCAAGTAGATATACCCATATCTGCTCAAATCATCTGTGAAGGTGAGAAAATAACGATACCTGCCGTGAGCCTCAACATTCATCGGACCACATACATTAGTATGTATGATTTCTAACAAATCTGTTGCTCGCTCCATTGTTCCGGAGAACAACATTTTAGTCATCTTGCCCATGGGCCATGGTTCACAAGTACCAAGTGATTCATAATCAAGTGATTCCAAAGGTCCATAAGAATGTAGTTTCCTCATGCGCTTTATACCAATATGACCCAAACGGCAGTGCCACAAATAAGTTGCACTATCATTATCAACTCTGCATCTTTTGGCTTCAACATTATGAATATGTGTATCACTACTATCGAGATTCAACAAAAATAGACCACTCTTCAAGGGTGCATGACCATAAAATATATTACTCATATAATTAGAACAACCACTATTCTCTTCTTTAAATGAATAACCGTCTCGCATCAAACAAGATCCAGATATAATGTGCATGCTTAACGCTGGCACCAAATAACAATTATTCAGGTCTAAAACTAATCTCGAAGATAGATATAGATGTAGAGTGTCGACGGTGATCACATCGACATTGGAACCATTTCCCACGCGCATCGTCACCTCGTACTTAGCCAATCTTTGCTTAATACTGAAGGAAATATTCCCTAGAGGCAATAATAAAGTTATTATTTATTTCCTTATTTCATGATAAATGTTTATTATTCATGCTAGAATCGAATTAACCGGAAACATAATACACATGTGAATAGATAGACAAACAGAGTGTCACTAGTATGCCTCTACTTGACTAGCTCGTTGAATCAAAGATGGTTAAGTTTCCTAGCTATAGAGATGAGTTGTCATTTGATTAACGGGATCACATCATTAGAGAATGATGTGATTGACTTGACCCATTCCGTTAGCTTAGCATTTGATCATTGCTTTCTTCATGACTTATACATATTCTGATGACTATGAGATTATGCAACTCCTGAATACCGGAGGAACACTTTGTGTGCTACCAAACGTCACAACGTAACTGGGTGGTTATAAAGGTGCTCTACAGGTGTCTGCGATGGTACTTGTTGAGTTGGCATAGATCGAGATTAGGATTTGTCACTCCGATTGTCGGAGAGGTATCTCTGGGCCCTCTCGGTAATGCACATCACTATAAGCCTAGCAAGCAATGCAACTAATGAGTTAGTTGAGGGATGATGTATTACAGAATGAGTAAAGAGGCTTGCCAATAATGAGATAGAACTAGGTATTGAGATACCGATGATCGAATCTCGGGCAAGTAACATACCGATGAGAAAGGGAACAACGTATGTTCTTATGCGGTTTGACCGATAAAGATCTTCGTAGAATTTGTAGGAGCCAATATGAGCATCTAGGTTCCATTATTGGTTATTGACCAGAGACGTGTCTCGGGCATGTCTACATAGTTCTCGAACCCGTAGGGTCCGCATGCTTAACGTTGGGTGACGATCAGTATTATGAGTTTATGTGTTTTGATGCACCGAAGGTAGTTCGGAGTACCAGATGAGATCAAGGACATCACGAGGAGGCTCGAAATGGTCGAGACGTAAAAATTGATATATTGGAAGGCTATACTCGGACATCGGAAAGGTTCCAAGTGATTCGGGTATTTTTCGGAGTACCGGGGAGTTACGGGAATTCGTTCGGGAGTCAATGGGCCTTAATGGGCCTTAGTGGGAAGGAGTGGCAGCAGCCAGGAGGTGGCGCGTACCCCTCCCAAGCCCAGTCCGAATTGGACAAGGGGTTTGGGGCGCGGCTCCCCTCTCCCTTCCATCTCTCCTCCCCCCTCTTTTCCCCTTGTCCTAGTTGGACTAGGAAAGGAGGAAACCTACTCCTACTAGGATTAGGAATCCTACTCCCTTGGCGTGCCCCTCCTAGGGACGGCATCCTCCTCCGTCCCTCCTTTATATACGTGGGGAGGGGGCACCTCATAGACACACAAGTTGAACATTGATCTCTCTTAGCCATGTGCGGTGCCCCCCTCCACCATAATCCACCTCGGTCATATCGTAGCGGTGCTTAGGCAAAGCCCTGCGTCGGTAACTTCATCAACACCATCATCACGCCGTCATGCTGACGAAGCTCTTCCTCGAAGCTCTACTGGATCGAGAGTTCAGGGGACGTGACCGAGCTGAACGTGTGCTGAACACAGAGGTGCCATACGTTCGGTACTGATGATCGGTCGATCGTGAAGACGTACGACTAGATCAACCGCATTGTCAAAACGCTTCCGCTTACGGTCTATTAGGGTACGTAGACAACACTCTCCCCTCTCGTTGCTATGCATCACCATGATCTTGCGTGTGAGTAGGAATTTTTTTGAAATTACTACGTTCCCCAACAGTGGCATCCGAGCCAGGTTTATGCGTAGATGTTATATGCACGAGTAGAACACAAATGAGTTGTGGGCGATACAAGTCATACTGTTTACCAGCATGTCATACTTTGATTCGGCGCTATTGTTGGATGAAGCGGCCCGGACCGACATTACATGTACGCTTACGCGAGACTAGTTCTACCGACGTGCTTTGCACACAGGTGGCTGGCGGGTGTCAGTTTCTCCAACTTTTGTTGAATCGAGTGTGGTTGCGCCCAGTCCCTGTGAAGGTTAAAACAACACTAACTTGACGAAATATCATTTTGGTTTTGATGCGTAGGTAAGAACAGTTCTTGCTCAGCCCATAGCAGCCACGTAAAACTTGCAACAACAAAGTAGAGGACATCTAACTTGTTTTTGCAGGGCATGTTGTGATGTGATATGGTCAAGACATGATGCTAAATTTTATTGTATGAGATGATCATGTTTTGTAACAGAGTTATCGGCAACTGGCAGGAGCCATATGGTTGTCGCTTTATTGTATGCAATGCAATCGCCCTGTAATTGTTTTTACTTTATCACTAAGCGGTAGGGATAGTGGTAGAAACAATAGTTTGCGGGACGACAACAATGGTATGATGGAGATCAAGGTGTCGCGCCGGTGATGATGGTGATCATGATGGTGCTTTGGAGATGGAGATCAAAGGCACAAGATGATGATGGCCATATCATATCACTTATATTGATTGCATGTGATTTTTATCCTTTATGCATCTTATTCTGCTTTGATTGACGGTAGCATTATAAGATGACCTCTTACTAAATTTCAAGGTAAAAGTGTTCTCCCTGAGTATGCACCGTTGCCAAAGTTCGTCGTGCCGAGACACCATGTGATGATCGGGTGTGATAAGCTCTACGTTCACATACAACGGGTGCAAGCCAGTTTTGCACACGCAGAAATACTCGGGTTAAACTTGACGAGCCTAGCATATGCAGATATGCTCTCGGAACACTGAGACCAAAAGGTCGAGCGTGAATCATATAGCAGATATGATCAACATAGTGATGTTCACCATTGAAAACTACTCCATCTCATGTGATGATTGGACATGGTTTAGTTGATTTGGATCACGTGATCACTTAGATGATTAGAGGGATGCCTATCTAAGTGGGAGTTCTTAAGTAATATGATTAATTGAACTTTAATTTATCACGAACTTAGTCCTGATAGTATTTGCATATCTATGTTGTAGATCAATAGCTCGCGATGTAATTCCCCGGTTATTTTTGATATGTTCCTAGAGAAAAATAAGTTGAAAGATGTTGGTAGAAAAGATGCGGACTAGCTCCATGATCTGAGGATTATCCTGATTGCTGCACACAAGTATTATATCCTTGATGCACCGCTAGGTGACAGAACTATTGCAGGAGCAGATGCAGATGTTATGAACTTTTAACAAAAGCTCAATATGATGACTACTTGATAGTTTAGTGCACCATGCTTTACGGCTTAGAACCGGGACTTCAAAAATGTTTTGAACGCCACGGAGCATATAAGATGTTCCAAGAGTTGAAATTGATATTTCATACTCATGCCCGTGTCGAGAGGTATGAGACCTCTGACAGTACTTGTCGGTGTACAAAAAGAGGGGTGCACTTTTGTACCCCTATACCTATGCACGGGCAGTCAGAGCCGCGCCCACGGTCGCACCAAGCAGAGCCAGGAAGGTGAACCAAAGTAAGACCAAAGCGCAAAGTGGCCAATGTCAATGCCAAAACCACAAGAAGCGGAGGGACGAAATAGGCTCCCCCGGCAAGACCCTTGCTGGGGGCAGCTTTAGTAGCCCCGACAAAACCCTTGCCGGGACAGCTCGCCCCTCACCAACAGAGCGAGTCACCCTTGAGCCCACAACCTCTAGCGTAGTCTACTACGCTAAGGAAAGGGCTCGGGAGACACCTCCTTGGTGGCATGTAGATCTTCGTCAAGATCATAAACATACAAGACCAGATGAGGACCAAAACACGACGACCTTTGTCAGGATTCTAGCCAAGGAGATCCAAAAGGACCCCGGCAGTCGCCTTGCCGGGGACGACGGCAAGCACCACGGCAAGGCCCTTGCCAGGGCCCCGGCAAGGCCCTTGCCGAAGACATCAACAGGGTCACTGCTAGGCCCGCATCAACCAAGATGGCAAGGGCCTTGCCGTGGACATCAACAGGGTCACCGTTAGGCCCACATCAACCATGATCCCACCGACCGTCGCCAAGCAGGTGCCAGCCCGACCAGCTGGGCACGCACCTGCGTGGCGACGATCGGCCTCTATGCAAACTCAGCAAGCACCTGCGTGGTGGCATGTAGATCTTCGTGAAGACCCTACCACCGCGCCACCTCAGCTGCCTGCCTGCCTACATGGTGCCACACCCACCACTGGCCAGGGCGCGTGTCGAAGCCAGGCGAGGCGGCAACGGACGGGATAGGCTCCATTCCCGCCCCCGATAAAGCAAGAGGACACCTAAGCAATGCATTAAATGCATCTTGTCCTATAATACGAGGGATAACCTCGCGACACTGTACCCTTTCCACCTCCTGTGTGCCACTGTGGCGACCCCTTTTCCTATAAAAGGAGGTCTGAGGCCACCAGGAGGAGGATTCGTCTTTTTGGAGCTCGTTACACCCCGTAGATAGCTCAAGAACTCCGAATACATCCACCAAAGAAGGACTACGGTTTTACGCATCCTCGCGGCCTGAACCTGGATAAACAAACTGCATGCTCTCTGTTAGATTTGCTCTACTCTCAACCCCGCGCCCCGCTAACCGTAGTAGGGATTCTTGTGACCCCATAGGTGTCGTTTCCACCGACATCTTTGGATCGGGGGCGCAGTTGTGAGAATCGGCTTTGGCAGTTAAGTTAGCGGCTCTTCATCACCATAGCTTTTAAAGAAGAAGGAGGGCCAGAAGATCGACTGTCGGCATTCTGCGAACGGGGTTACCCAGACTTGCTTGCCTGCGGCCTGCGGCGTGGCTCAGGGAGTGGCCCAGTACGGCCCATCTTCACCAACACATGCTCAAGAACCTCGCGAGGGGCCAAGCCACGCGGGGCGGACGACAGGAGGCTTCCTCGGGCACAGCCTCATCACGCTGGCTCGCGAGGAGGCGGAGAGATCAAGGCAGGGTACCTCACGAGGTGCCCATGACGCAAGCCGTGACGACCAAAGCCAGGCAGGCGCCAGGCGGGCGCCGGCCTGCGCAGAGTCCTTGCTTTCTCTTTGGTGCAAAGGGGGGCAAGCGCAGGCAAGAGTATCAAGCAAAGGCAACCATTTTGGTGCAACAAGACCAAGACCAGCTGAACGGTAGGATGGAGGTCATCGTGGAGCCGAAGCCGGCGTCACTGTCAGGGTCTTTGGAAGGCAAGGACCGACTTTAGTCAGGATAAGTGTACTAGATGTTCCCCTTCAAAATGGCCAATTGTTGGCGCCCTTCCCGCTTAATATTTGGGAATAGGACCAAGGCCTCTCTCTATAAATAGGACTAGCCACCACAGCAGAAGGCATCTGATCGAGAGCCACCCCCGCAACTAGAAATCAAATAGGCATCCAAGAGGCCACTGAACTCACCCAAGCTGTTCACCGCACCAGCTCAAGAACACCCCTCGCGAGGCTGTTCTTCCTTGTATTATTCATCACCAACCCCCTGAGGCAATCCACCACACCACAAACTAGAGTAGGGTATTACACCACAATGGCGGCCCGAACTAGTATAAACCTCGTGTCCCTTGTGTTGTTCTTCGTGTAGTTTAGATCCTTGAGAGGCAACGAGAAGTGGGTTGGCATGAGGTGTGATCTCTGCGTGCACCCCAGAGTTCGAACCTTGAGGGTCTGCCAGAACCCGAAATCCGACATTTGGCGCGCCAGCTAGGCGTGCACCGGAATCCGCCTTCCATCGCCCCGTGTTTCGCCGCCCGTCACATCCATGTCAGATGCTCGTCGAGCCCGCGCCGAGCGCCGGGCCGCTCTCGCCACTCATGTCGCCCAGACGGCCCCCGTTGGTGGATGCCCCCGCCGTTCCCCATCGCCTGCCGTCAACACCGCCACCGGCCCGGCGGGGAACGAGCAGCAGGCATCGTCCCTGCATCCTTCGGTGCGGCGAGAAGGCCGCACCGCCACCCTGTCGCTGACTCCAGCCAGTTCCTCGGGAGCTCCTGCACTACCGTCCTGTCGGCGACCTCTACAACATGAGGCTCGCCCGCATCACCGAGCTCGTCAGCGCCGCTGGGGGCTCCCCTACACCATCCCTCTCGCTGCACCGCGCCCCGCCCTGTGTGGGTAATGAAGCTCTGGGGGCGCCTCAGCCACTCCGTCCACAAGAAGGCGCCTTGGCCCCAAGGCGCGTGGCCCCTGGACGGAACCCACTCCGTCCGGCGCCAGCATAACAAGAGAAGAGCTGCCAAGAGATCCCTTGTCCCTAAGAAGCTGCCCGTGTGCTCCCCGCACAGGCCCGTCACGACCGCACTCCTGCTCCAGCGCGCCAAGACCCCGCACTGCTCCTGGTGGCAGCGCAAAGAGACTTCCAAGATCAAGCTCTCTGTCACCGAAGGCCTCCCGCGGACACTGTAGGCGGTCGTGCCTTCACCGCTGAGCTGCGCAGCGTGGCCTGGCTGGGCAAGTTCAAGCCAGATCTGCCCCCGCGCTACGATGGCACGACTGACCCTGCGGAGTTCCTCCAGCTCTATGAGCTGGGCATTGAAGCCACCAACGGGGACGAGAAGGTCATGGTGAACTAGTTTCCCTTGGCGCTGAAGGACGGCGCCCGCACCTGGCTCCTGAACCTGGCTCCTGGCACGATTTCCTCCTGGGACGAGATGCGCACCCGATTCATCGCCAACTTCGAAGGCACCCGCGACCGGCCCCCGGTCATGAGCGACTTGCGTCGCATCAACCAGCAGCCGGGAGAGACCCTGCAAAAGCTCATCCAGCATTTCAAAAACGCTCGCCTTAAGATCCCCAGGGTGTCTGAGGAGGCCATCATCTCAGCCTTCTTCGACGGCGTGAGTGACATCAAGATGAAGGAGGAGCTTGTGATCCATGAAGACTTGTGCACCTTCCTGGAGCTGTTCAATTTGGCGACGAAGTGCGCTAGGGCTGAGGAAGGGCGCCTTTCCCTCCTTGAGCTACCAGCTCCCGACCCAGAAGAGAAGAAGCCCAAGGTCAAGGACGTGAAGTGCATGGGGGCTGACGTGCTTGCAGCAGAACCGGACAGGAGGTGAGGCAGGGATCAGCCTGAGTCATCCAAGGGCAGCCGGTACCGCGTGTACCATGACCTCCATACCCACAACACCAACGAATGCCAAGAGCTCAGGGCCGTGCGGGACGTGCGTGTTGGCCGACGCCCCGAGCGCAATGACTGGGGCTATGGCCGAGGAGGAGGAAGAGGTGGAGGACGATGGGAAGACCGTGGCCCTCGCCAAGGGTGGCGTGACCGACCTCGCGAGGACCGCTCGCAGGACCAGCCTCGGGAGGGAGGTTGGAGGGACCAGCCTCATGAGGATCGCCCACAAGGCAACGCGGGCCTCCCTCCTCTGCCACCACAGCCGAGGAGGAATGAATACCATCATCAGGATGAGGGGGCTGGAGGCTTCCAGGAGGCGCGCGCAATCGCTTGCTTCTTGGGCGGCGCTCAGGCCCCGGCCTCTCAGCGCATCTTCAAGCAGTTTGCCCGCGAAGTGAATGCAGTCCTCCCCAAGCTCGAGGCCACACACCCTCTCAGGTGGTCAGCGTGCGCCATCACGTTCAGCTCAACGGATCAGCTCAAGTGCGTGGCCACAACCGGATTCCTCCCAATGCTTTGTTCCCCGATCATCAACAATGTGCAAGTCACCAGGACCCTCATCGATGGCGGAGCAGGGCTCAATATCCTGTCCGTCGAGACATTCAACAATCTCCAAGTGCCATACAATCAGCTTCAGCCAACCAAGCCTTTCTCAGGTGTCACTGATGGTTCCACGGTTCCGATAGGGCAGGTCCGCCTTCCTATTACCTTCGGGAAGCGCGACAACTACCACACCGAGCTCATTGACTTCGACGTCGTGCATATTTCCCTGCCGTACAATTCCATCCTCGGGTACCCAGCCCTGGCCAAGTTCATGGCCGTGACTCATCACGGCTACAATGTCCTCAAGATGCCAGGAAGCGGTGGAGTCATCACGGTGCCTTGTGAAGAGAGGGATGCTGTGTGTTCTCTGGAACGTGCTTTTCAAGCCGCGTCAATTGAAGACCCAGATCACAGGAGCGGAAGGCTTCCCGAGGCAGTCCCTAAGAAGAAGAAGATATCGCCTGTTCCGAACCCTCCGGAGGCAGGCCCCTCAGGGTCCGCACCCGTTCAGGGGGCACCTCCTTCTGCCACATAGGAAGGCGCGCCCGACACCCTCCTCGAGCAAGGCTCGGGGGCTCTCTCCTGGAGAGCCATCGACTTTGCTAAGATCACGAGGGAGGCGCTCGGGCACCACTTGGAGGCGTGTTTCAAAGCATGTTTCCCTCAGGAAGAAGCAAGGCAAGGAGGGCCAAACCCTCAGAAGTTCGTCAGCGAGATCATTCAGGAGCTGCAGGAGTCAAGAGTCATGAGTGGCAGCCGCCGCTTACCCGCTGTGGCTCCCCATTCGGGCGAGGATGGTGGGCTGCGCGTCTGCATCGACATACCAGGACTCAACCGAGCCGCCTCTCAGGAGCGCCTCTGGCCCTCACGCGTGGGACACTTCAAAGGTCCACCCCACAGCTATGTTCGCATGCCTTACGGCTTGCCGAACGTGGTTGCTGTGCGTCAGCGCCTCATGAGGAGCATGCTGGAGGCTCAAGCGGCCAGGCATTCCACAGTCCTGGCGGAGATGGAGATGGTCCGCGAGGAGCCGCCAGCGCGTCCGGAGCCTCCCAAGGCTCCTGGGCCTGGGGGCTTGTAAAGATCGGCTTCCACAGCGCACACCGTCCGCTACTTCAGCATCCCTTCATCTTCAACATCATCAGGTGACATCCTTCGAGTTTCATTTTCAGCTGGGAGCGCCGCCCAGGGCTGCATCATTCCCAGTTTGCGTGGGTCCGTCCCTGCGGCATGTAACCCTTTGGTTCATGTTTTTAGCTTACTTTATTGGGGGCGCCCCTCGGGCTGCATCATCCCCAACTCGCTCGGGCCCGACCCAGCGGTGTTTGCCTTTTTCTGTGTCTATCTAAATGGATTTGCTCCTCATGATTAACGTGCTTGACTTAATTGCCCGCTCAATTGACACCAACTGATGGGGCTGCTCCCTAACGGCACGACGCTTGCGCATGGGTCCGTCCCTACAACGTCGACAAACCTGAATGGCTGAGCTCTGGCCGTGGCAACCCCGCAAGGCACCACCTCACCAAGCCTTCAGTGTCTCGTCACCCTTCAAGAGCAACCAGCAGTTGGCTGACAACTGTAACGACAAACTCTAATTTTTCTTGTGATGAGCTCGAAGGATCACTTTAAGGAGCAGCGTCGGGTGAGGCCTTCGCAGCGTCTCCTTTGCTCTCATCCGTGCGAACCGCTTGCACATTAAAGGGGGGGGGTACCTGAGCATCGCGACTCATGGACTCTTACTGGCTCTGCAGCCCTCACCTCCTGGCCTTGTCCACGGCATCGCAACCTGGCATACCAACGACGGCTGAGCTCGCTCGAGGGCCGGGACCTGACGACGTAGAGCACGAAGGGGAGCAAAGGCGAGAGGGAAGAGGCATGTGGGGACCTCACCAGGCAACTCCTCAGCTACCGATGCGCGGGCCTAGCGCCGCGCCAAGGAGTGGCTTCTGGCTCCCAAGATAAGTCATCCTCCGGAAATACTAGCTATCGCAGCACCGACCTCGCACCTAATGCAGTCCTGTTTTGGCAACGTCTCGCTCCTTTCTCACTGAACGATGGCTGCTTGAGCGCTAAAGGGGACCTCCTGAGCATCGCGACTCAGGGGATCTTACTGGACCCCGGGCCGCTCACCTCCTGGCCTTGACCACGGCATCGTGACCTGGCATACCAGTGACGACTGAAGCTTGCCTTGGGACCGGGACCTGACAGCGCAGAGCATCAAGTCCTTGCGAGGTTCAAAAGGAGGAACTAACCTAAGACGGGACAAGCATCTCACACCGCTTCACGATAAAGATCATATTAACAAATGGAACTACAGGCACCTTACAAACCCCCACGGGGTGTGTTCTTCGATTCCTCACAGGGAACCAAAGGAGCAAATCCTAAAGAGCACTAACTAAACGCGCCTCCGCAAGAGACACCATCATCAACAGTGGGCCGTCAGGCACTGGCGCCAACCCCAAACAGATAAGTGGCAACGACGGCCTGACGAGCCCGCCCTGCTCCGAGCGCGATCCGAGCTCGGGGGCTCGTAGCTGTCGTCGCTCGTCTCCAGAGTCGCGAAGAGCTCGGCGGAGTCGCTAGATCCTCCGACCCCTCCGCTGCATGAGAAGCTGCTGGGGGTGCGATTGGCGAGCATAGTCCTCACCCCGGCAGGGCCCCGGCCGCCTTTCTCGGGGCAACATTCCAGCCGATGTCCTTCCGCGTCGAAGACCTTGAAGAACATCAGGGAGGCGGGATCGTACTCGAGGTGGATTACAAGGGCGCCACCCGTCCTGCAGACCCAGGCGATCTCGCCCCAGCCACGGGTCATGTAGACCTTGCCCGGAGCGACGACCTCGACCTCCGCTCCGGTCGCAGGGGTATTGCCGTCAGCATGCTGTAGCCAATGCTTGATAGGCCCCCTCGACGGGATCTCGAAGGCGAAGTAGGGGGGAAGGCGAATCCAAGACCGAGGAGGCATGGCAGCGTGAAGCACAAGCTCACAGAGGAGCCCTCAGCGTGAACTCCAGGAGGAACGACGCACATCGCTGTAATCCGCCGGCGGCGACGGCGCCTCTAGCGGTGCCGCTCGGCGCCTGTGCCTTCAGGACCCTTGATCCGGGTGTACAAGGGCAATGGGAACCCAGGCGGCAGCAATGACCTCCTGCCAAGCACCCCCTTCTCCGTGGCAAGAGACAATCCATTTCTTGGGTGGAAGCGGGACAGGACCATCTCGGGGGGCCTTCCCCTTCTCTTCGGCAGAAAACCAACGGATTGGTGCCATTGGTGTATGGTGGAGCGAGGACAAAGAAGAAGACGGAGAGTAGCAGGAAGAGGTGGACTGGAAAGCTCGCGCCGTTCCATACATATAGCCGGGGGAGGCCAACCACCGGCCTCCACGATCACAGGTAATCATGACCCGTTTTGCATGCAGGGACTTGTCAATTCGTGCGGTTGCCGAGGCATCATCGGGAAGCAGCGACGCCCACGTCCAATCAACCGCCATGCAGCGCTCGAGGCCGCAGGCTGATGGGGCCCGCGGCGCTCCGCACTTGCCCCTTCGCTTCCCTGCTAAGCCAATTCCAGGCGCGCCTTGGGCCCAGGTGCTACTATCGGCATTCTGGAAATGGGGGTACCTAGACTAGCCTGCCTGTAGCCTGCGGCGTGGGTCGGGGAGTGGCCCAGTACGGCCCTTCTTCATCAACACATGCTCAAGACCCTCGCGAGGGGCCAAGCCTCGCGGGGCGGATGACAGGAGACTTCCATCAAGGCAGGGTACCTCACGAGGTGCCCGTGACGCAAGCCGTGACGACCGAAGCCAGGCGGGCGCTAGGCGGGCGCCAGCCTGCGCAGAGTCCTTGCTTCCTCTTTGGTGCAAAGGGGGGCAAGCGCAGGTAAGAGTATCAAGCAAAGGAAACCATTTTGGTGCAACAATACCAAGACCAGCAGAACGGCAGGATGGAGGTCATCATGGAGCCCAAGCCGGCGTCACCGTCAGGGTCTTTGGCAGGCGAGGACCGACTTTAGTCAGGATAAGTGTACTAGATGTTCCCCTTAAAAACACCCAATTGTTGGCACCCTTCCCGCTCAATATTTAGGAAGAGGACCAAGGCCTCGCTCTATAAATAGGACTAGCCACCACAGCAGAAGGCATCTGATCGAGAGCCACCCCCGCAGCTAGAAATCAAATAGGGATCCAAGAGGCCACTGAACTCACCAAGTTGTTCACCGCACCAGCTCAAGAACACCCCTCGCGAGGCTGTTCTTCCTTGTATTATTCATCACCAGCACCCTGAGGCAATCCACCACACCACAAATTAGAGTAGGGTATTACACCACAATGGTGGCCCGAACTAGTATAAACCTCGTGTCCCTTGTGTTGTTCTTCGTGTAGTTTAGATCCTTGCGAGGCGACGAGACGTGGGTAGGTAGGAGGTGTGATCTCCGCGTGCACCCAGAGTTCGAACCTTGAGGGTCTGCCGGAACCCAAAATCCGACATCGACGCCGGTGCGGCTACAAACTGAAGCTAAGTCACACCGAACCCTGACTACTTCTTTCCTTTCATATGAGGTTGTTTCCCTCGGAGATGTCGTTCCTTTGTATGAAAAACATGTACGCAAAAGGGGCTCTCCCGCGATCGGCAACGCCCATGCTTTGTTTCGAGTCCGCTCAACAACTCAAGTGGCTGCGTCGAGAGCGGCAGGGTAGCCTTCCGCGATTGGCAACGCTCTCGATTCTGACTCGAGTCAAGCTCGACAGTTCAATCGGCCGCGTTAAGGATGGTAAGGTAGTTCTCCCGGCAGCACGCATACCCGACAGGACAATGGGGATCCATCCCCAAGACACCATCCCGGGCTTACGCGCCAGCGAGTCTGCCCAGTTAACGTAGGGTGTACGTACAAAGGAGAATCGAACGAGGAAAATGACGTGCACGAAAATTAAAAGTACTGCAGAGTTATATTACATCAAGTCATTGCTGCGGTTCTAACTAAAGATAAAAATTGTCTTGGTCATGAACGTGCAGCGGCAAAGAGGAACGGGGCGCCTAGTCCCGGCGCTGGCCCTCCACCCACTGGATTTTGTCGATACCGCTCATGATGGGCTTGATACGCTCCTTTAGTGCCGTGAGGTCAGTACCGTCAAACAAGCTATCTATCACGGCTTCAAAGTCGAGGTCGGGGTTCTAGTACGCCATCTTGGTGAGGACCTTGGTCATGGCCCCCGGAAAAGTCGCCGAGCCTCATCGGCCAGCGTGGTCGCCTGTTGGAGTGAAGATAAGCCAGGGCTCCGAGGACGCCCTCAAAGAACTGGGTCAGCTTGGCGTTGATGGTCCCACTGTGCTCAGGGGCATACCTCACGTTTGGCATCCCCATGGTGGCAAGCTGCATGGTGACCCTGCCAGCGACGTCCTCAAGATCTCACCCTCCACATAATCCTGGTGGGAGGCGGCCTCGTCCGCCCGTAGCTGTTTCTCCTTCTCTAGCTCCTTGGTCAGAATCTCCTCCTGGGCCTGGCTCTCCGACAGCATCTTCTCGAGATTCTCCAGCTTTAGCTTGAGATCCTTGACGGAGTCATTGGCCTCGGAGAGCTCCCCAGCCTTATTGATGACCGCTTCCTGTGCCTCCATCAAGGCGCTGTTGAGCATGTTCTTCTCCTGGGACAGCTTCAAGACCTGCTCCTTCAATTCATCCCGCTCCACTTCCAGCTCCTTCACCTTGCCGGCATGAGCCAGAGCCTGGGAATCGAGTGCCTCTTTGTGCCTCTGCTCCAGCTCTTGGGTTTGCTGTGCGATAAGGGTCTCGAGCTCCTCATCCTTGCTGCGAAGCATTGCGGCAAGCTTATCCTCGCGCGCGGCAAGGTCCTCCTTCTGAGAATCCAACGCGGCCTGGTGCTGAGTCCAGGCGGCCTCGGCTGCATCGGCCGAGTTCGCCGCCGCCTCATGGGCCTTTTCGATGTCAGCCAGTTTCATGGTGAGCTCCACGTTGCGCTTGGCCAGATCCTCCTGGAAGGCTTTCTGCTCCTCAAGAGTTTGGCAGAACCAGGTCCGCGTCTTAGTGACGCGCGCTTTGAAGTCTGCCTCCGCCTTGTCCACCGTCGCCATCCTGGACTTGGCCTTGTCCAGGCGGGCACGGTGGAGCGCCTGGAGTTCCGGAAGTTGGCCCCCATGGCGTGGAGAAGCCGCTCTTCCTGGGAGCCCTCACCACCGGTGATCGGTTCATCAACCACCTCGAGCCCGGTGGCGGCGAACACTGAGGGAGTCCTGGATTAGGGGGTATCTGGATAGTTGGACTGTGTACAACGTCTGGACTATTGAAGCGTGAAGATACAAGACTCAAGACTTCGGCCCGTGTCCGGATGGGACTTTCCTTGGCGTGGAAGGCAAGCTTGGCGATCCGGATGTTATATTTCGTTCCTTCTAACCGACTCCATGTAAACCCTAGACCTCTCCGGTGTCTATATAAACCGGAGAGGTTGGTCCTTAGAAGGCCGATCAATATTACATTCATACCATCATAGGGTAGCTCCTAGGGATTAGCCTCTATGATCTCGTGGTAGATCTACTCTTGTACTACCCATATCGTCAATATTAATGAAGCAGGAAGTAGGGTTTTACCTCCATCGAGAGGGCCCGAACCTGGGTAAACATCTGTGTCCCTTACTTCTTGTTACCATCAGCCTTGACGCACAGATCGGGACCCCCTACCCGAGATCCGCCAGTTTTGACACCGACATTGGTGCTTTCATTGAGAGTTCCTCTGTGACGTCACTGGCAGGTTCGATGGCTCCTTCAATCGTCATTAATGACGCAGTCCAGGGCGAGACTTTCCTCCCCGGACAGATCTTCGTGTTTGGTGGCTTCATGCTGCGGGCCAATTCACTTGGCCACTTCGAGCAGATCGATAGCTATGCCCCTAGCCATCAAATAAGGTTCGGAAACCTGAACTACACGACGGATATCCGCGGAGACTTGATCTTAAACGGATTCGGGCCGGCGCCAGAAGCACCGAACAGTCACGATGAGCACGACTTAGACCTGCTATTATACGTCGCTCGGGATATCGTCCCCGCAGAAGCCTCGAATATAAATCCGGGACAGGTTGCTTCGCCTAAGGACGGAGGGCTGGACCCCGCCCCACAGGCCGTACCTTCATCGGTGATGGAGCCGAGCATAGGTTTCACCTCTGAGGGAACCTGTGACTCCGAACCACCGAATTCATATCCGGATGCAGGTTCCAGTCCGCACGTCCCTGAGCCCGCCAATCCTGGTTGGGCTCCGGTGATGGAGTTTACCGCGGCGGATGTTTTCAGCACTCACCCTTTGGCGACATGCTGGACTTATTGAAGTCTCTCTCCTTGTCAGGAGACTCCAGGCTGAACTATGTCCGGCTCGAGTGGGAAGCAAACAATGATGGAATTCGTTGCCCACCCACCACCCATTTCATTGCCATGATCATTATCTAACCGACGTGCTTGACTTCGACTCCGAAGACATCGACGGTGTGGACAACGATGTAGGAGAATCATAGGAGCCACCGCTCACCGGGCGGTGGACGACCACCTCCTCATATGATATATATATGGTGGACACTCCGAAGGAAACTAATGGCGATGAGGCAACAGAGGACAACCCATCAGGAAGAAAGGCACAACATGTGCGTTATGGGTACCACTCCAAACCCCGCCACACCAAAAACAGCCCCGGAAACGAGAGCAGTCCGTACGGTGCCAAAAAGGAATACAACCCGAGTCAGCCTGCACTTACGCAGGCCGGACAAATGACGATAGGATAGTGGGAGAGGGACAATCACACACCCCCCTCCGACGATGAGGCAAGCCTCGGCAACGACGAATTCGGCGTACCAGAGGACCCAGTGGAACAAGTTCGCTTCAAGCGACGGCTCATGGCTACAACAAGGAGCCTGCAAAGGAAACAAGAGCAGCTCACAGCTGACAAAGATGCGCTAGAGGATAGGTGGACCAAGATACTGGCCACCAAAAAGTACGAACTTGAGAGCCCCAATAAAGGGCACATACGGCACAACTGGCTACCTCAACTCGAGCAGAAAAACCACGGGCACGCACGCAGATGCCCACGCATCACTACGGTCCAAGGCGGCAAGCAGCAGATACGAAGAGGCACCCTCAGACCTCGGTATAAAGGTCATAAACATCAAGACAAGGAAGCCGGTGCCAAGTTCGGCAACGCTCAGCCCGACAAACAGGCGAAGAGCAGCACAAGCCTACTCGACCAAAGATACACGCTGGATCAGCCGTGCGAAATTCACGGCAAAGCATACAAATAGAGAATGCAGGATTCTCAAAACAAAACGGCTGGTCGCACGCCGGAAGCAATAAAGGGGAGATGACTCATCAAGACCCTCCCTAGAGCGTAACAGTACGACCGACCGCCCAGGACCACCTAAACCACGGCAACTTAATTGCAATGCCTCCAGACCTAGTAATCCCGGGGCTCCATAACACACAAAGCCCACAAGGGTATGACGCCACGGAAAACATCTCCTAAAAGATGTAAGGTGCAAAGGCCAAGTTCCGTTAGCCCACCACTCTAAACAGTTGCCTCGGACCATCCACAAAATACTACGCCAAAGAATAAATCCTCGGCACCTTCCCATACGATACCTTACTGTATGCTAACGGGAAAAACCACGGCAACTAGATTCTACGTGGTAAATTACCCAGGCCAACCATCCGGACATCCACTGCGGAGTCCGTACTACCTCACGGTCTAACGACTGGGTATACTAGGGCCCGATTAGGGACCTTGGGAGCAACAACAAGAGGACACCTAGCTGTCTTCACATGTTTCGCATTTGCAAACTAACGCTTAACGCAGAATAGAGCTGGCGGCATGGAATTATCCCAGACACACAAAGGAAGGAACATGTAGGTGGAAGGCAGCTCGGATTCACTCTCGACCCGCTCACAGCCCCCTCCAGTCCGGCCATCACAGGTTCCGTCAAACAACACCTCTTTCCATACATCATACCAATATGCATAGACATAAAATTCTACTACGATGCGTAAATAGCAATTAACGGCTGTCATTTTTTGCTGACGCCTCCTTCGTCGAACATAAAAGCCATGCTCCGCATCCGCCTGGTTGCGCCAGGGGCTCCACAGTACGGCAAGCAAGTCCGACCACCTTTTTGGTCGTTCGGCACCCCGAACTTATAGCACTATATGCATCTGATCCGAATCATGTCTTGGGTCATTGGTTGGGTTTGCCCGGCTCCCATGTTTTGGTACCTTATGTTCTGTTCTATCGGCTAAGGTAGCGCTAGGAGAACTACCGCAATTGTGTCCCGGTTCAGCCGGACGAGCACCTTAGTAGAGAAAGCCGAAAACCGACTGTCATTATGAAGCGAGAGCCGGTCCGCTGTTCGAGAGGTCATAAAATCCTTAAAGATTTATTCCGCATAACGCCATCATAAATGCTAAGTGCGATGGATCGGTATTCTGATCAGGCGCCAATAGAGCCCTTAGCTCGGCCTTCCGAACACTAGGGGCTGCACGGACCATACTCAAATTCCTATGGCTAAGTGAGAGTAATAAAGCCCTATAGTACGATTGCCTGGTCCGCGGAAAGATACACCTCCTTAAAAGGACCCAACTATGGTATAAAGAGCATACAGATATATCCTGAACAGCCCCATATCCTTTTTACGAGGGGGCAGAAGCCGACGACTGGCCAACTCCCAGAATTTGCATAAAATAAATAGCCGCACAGGAAGAACATATGTTCAAATAAAACAGGCAGTATACAACAAACATGCCATTATCCCATATTACAACAAGTGGCATAGATGCCCTCAGGGAAATATGATGTCTTTAGTACACCGGTCCGCCACAAGGCGGGCCCCTTTCATCACACCTTCATAATATTGCTCGGGCTTGCGGTGCTCCTTACCCTCCGGCGGCCCCTCAGTGGTCAGCTTTTCCACGTCAAGCTTCCCCCAATGCACTTTCGCATGGGCAAATGCCATACGTGCACCTTCTATGCAGATCGATCGCTTGATATCATCTAGCCGAGGACAGGTGCCCATGATCCGCTTAACGAGTGCAAAGTAGCTGCTGGGAATCGGATCCGCAGGCCACAGCCGGACAATTAAGTCCTTCATGGCTAGTTCGGCCACCTGGTGCAGTTCGATCAACTATTTCATCTGATCGACAAATTACACCGGCTAGTTCAGCGCCAGATACTGCGACCAGAAATCCCTCTCCACAGCCTTCTTCTCCTCGGTGCGAAAGAATTGAGCAGCCTCTGATATGCTGCGAGGAAGATCCGCAAAAGCCCCTGGAAAAATAAGAGTTCAGCCTACCGTTTGGATTCTTCACAGTCTAACATACACGTAGCTAAGAATACAGAAGGCCTTACCAGCCGCCACTTTTCGGGCCTCCTGAATGTCCCACGCAGCACCTCGGGCTTCTTCTCGAGCACCGTCTGCATCCTCGAGAGCTTTAGCAAGCTCGGATTCTTTCCCTTTTAAATTCTGCTCCAAGCTCTCGCTTTTCTCCACAGCTTCCTGGAGATCCCGCTCAGCGATGAGAACCCTGGCCTCGTGTTTTTCACGAACCACCTGTTCGGCCTCAGCCTTCTTGTTGGCATCGGCCAAAGCTTTCTTTAGTGCCTCGTATTCGGCACACGCTCCTAGAGCACAAAATACTGAAATTGTTTATTTCTACACAACCATTCATTCGTGCCAACTCCAAGAAAAATGTTTTCAATGTACATTGCTTGTTTTCCAGTTGCTTCCTCACACGGCCAAGTTCTTCCTCAGACCGTGCAAGGCTCTGCTTCAGTTCGGAAACTTCTGCCTTGAATGCAGAAGTCCTCTCTGTGGATGCCTGTTTTCACACCAAAGGGCATACGTCATTTTTACACAGGCTCCTGCGAAGGCAGGGGGTTTGATCCCCTGCCCGGCTCTGTCTCCTTCATCAGATAGTATATCATGGGATACTACTTATATTATGACAATTCCTTAAGGGTTTCCCAGGAAACATACCACAAAAGCCTGTATAAGACTAAGGCAGGACGCGTTCAGCCCGCTCTCGGCGGACTGAATCCTTGCAACCACCTCGCCCACAAGGGCTCGATGCTCGTCGACAATAGACGCGTTCTTCAACACTGTCAATAGACCGCTAGGCAGCTCTGCTTGAACAGAGGACGCCGGCGGCTTAGGCTGCCCCCCCCCCCCCCGCCATCAGGGGGGCTGCCTGCTCAATCCCAGAGCCCTGGAAGTCCCGGAGGCCGTATCCATCCCTGCGTGTTCGGCACCAGGGATATGTCCTCCCTGGTCTGGGTCTTGTCGAGATGACACCTCGGTGTCGCGCCCAGACTTAGGGGAAGGGGCCTGCGGAGGCGTCTTGCTCGCCAAAGCGTTCGAGTCCAGTGAATCCTTCGACGAGGACTGGCCGGCGCGGGACCTCACCGGACTGTACAATATGTAGGCAGCAGTAAAAACCAATATACCCAAAAAACGATCCCGGACGCGTATGCGTGTTCGGATACTTACGACTTCTCCAGGGGCTGGACCCTGGGATCCCACCCCGGGCTGCTGTCGGCAGCCGTGGGGGATGGCCCTAAGAGGGAATGTTTCCCCCTCTTGGGCGATCCGGCCTCCAGAGATGCGGAGGCCGTCCTCTTCATCCCACCATCAGAGTGAGGCTCATCCTCCTCTGCTTCTTCCTCTTCATCCTCGGACGAAGGATCATCGCTGGAGTCTTCGGACCTGGCGTCCGAAACCTCGCGACGGAGAAGGCCGCCCCGGGGCTTCTTGACCCTCTTGCAGGCCTCCTTCTTTGGCGCCTTGTAAGGCGTGGGGACCAACATCTTCGTCAGAAGAGGTCCGGCCGGTTCCTCTGGCAGGGGGGCTGGACAATGTAGCCGCTCCACCTTCTTTACCCATCCCTAATGTGGTAATAAAATACGATTAGGGTGTCTCCCGCATAATATGTCAATTAAAGCACGAATAGGTAGAGTGTCGCTGTGAATTACCGAGGTTTGAGAATGGGATGATTGATACCCACGGTCCTCGGCGGGGCCCGGCCATGATTTACCGGACTTAAAGAGCACCTTCCAGATGTCCTTGTGGGTGGAGTCGTGAAGCTCCTGAAGGGTTTGATGCTCGTCCAGATCGAACTCCCACACGGCACAGGCTCAGCGCTGACAAGGGAGAACCAGGCGAACTAGCATCACCTGGACTACATCGACGAGTTTGACGTCCCTATCGATCATGCCCTGGAGGCGTGTCTGGAGCAGTAACGGCTCATCAGACGAGCTCCAGTTCGGGCCCTTCTCAGGCCAGGACGTGAGCTGCAGTGGAGCTCCTGATCTGAAATCTGGAGCTGCCGCCCACTTCTTGCCGCATGGTTCGGTGATATAGAACCACTTCTGCTGCCACTCCTTGACGGAGTCCTTGAAAGCGCCTTTCGGCCAGACAGCCTTGGGCATCTTGCTTACCATAGCACCGCCGCACTCGGCGTGTTCTCTACTCACCACCTTGGGCTTCACATTGAAAATCTTCAGCCATAGGCTGAAGTGAGGTGGGACCAGAGAAAAGCCTCGCACACGATGATGAACGTCAAGATATCGAGGAAGGAGTTGGGGAAAAGATCATGAAAATCGATCCTGTTGTAATACATGACTCCCCCGAACGAACGGATGAAGGGGAAACCCGAGCTCACAGACGAAATGGGGGAGGAACACGACTCTTTCATGAGATTCCGAAGTAGGGACAACCTGTCCCGCCGGGGGAAGACGGTGACCGATCTTCTGGGCCAGATACCCGGCTCCTCGGAGCTTCTTGATGTCCTTCTCCTGGATAGTTGAGGCCATCCATTTGCCTCCTGCTCCGGACATCTTCAGAAAACTTCCCTTCGGTAGGGGGGAAGAGTGCTTGGGCATTAGGGCTCGCACAAAGGGGAATGAGCTAGCAGGAAAAGGAGGCGTGGGCGAAAGATAAAGGAACCCTGACCTCCTTATAAAGGCACTAAAGGCTTTTTCTGCTTCCCCACTTGCCTGGCGGAACCCGTCCGCCTCCCACTCGCCACGATTAGCGGCATAGTTAGATTACCCATGCCCGTATTGATGAGAAACCCGTAATAAGGGGACACGATCTCTGCTTTGACAAGACGTGTCACAGAAACCACCTCGTGATATGCGTTGTAGCTGGTTGTGTGGAAACGGTTCGAATAATGGATCTGATTGTAATAACATGTCACGTCATCAGGAAAGGTTGTCAGCAGATTGCATTTGTGAAATATCCTCCTCTCTGCGGTGGTATGCGAAGATCATTTCTCAGATCCGGACACGATTTGAGTGTTCGGTGATTACTTTGGAGTATTCGAAGGAGGAACCCGCCTTGCAATGCCGAATACTATACTGCGTGCCGGACTCATCGTCATTGAAGCCTGGTTCAGGGGCTACTGAGGGAGTCCTGGATTAGGGGGTATCCGGACAGCCGGACTATGTACAACATCCGGACTATTTAAACGTGAAGATACAAGACTCAAGACTTCGGCCCGTGTCCGGATGGGACTTTCCTTGTCGTGGAAGGCAAGCTTGGTGATCCGGATGTTATATTTCCTTCCTTGTAATCGACTCCATGTAAACCCTAGCCCTCTCCGATGTCTATATAAACCGGAGAGGTTGGTCCTTAGAAGGCCGATCACAATTACATCCATACCATCATAGGCTAGCTCCTAGGGTGTAGCCTCTACGATCTCGTGATAGATCTACTCTTGTACTACCCATATCATCAATATTAATCAAGCAGGAAGTAGGGTTTTACCTCCATCGAGACGGCCCGAACCTGGGTAAACATCCGCGTCTCTTACTTCTTGTTACCATCAGCCTTGACGCACAGATCGGGACCCCCTACCAGAGATCCGCCGGTTTTGACACCGACAAGCACCTCGCCATTGAAAACCTCCCCTTCGGCGGGTGCCCGAGAGCTTGACACCCCTGGGAGATGGATGCACACTTTCAAATACCTGCCGGAGCCAGAGGTTGCCAAAGAAGAAGGTTTATCATCGACCACCTCCTCCTCGACTGCGGCCTTGTCGGCCTCCCCGGTGGGCCCCTCATTGGTCTCTCCAGCAGAAGCTCCACCAGTCGCCCCGGCGGCACCCGTGGCGGCGTCCTTGGCAACATCCTTGGCGGCCTCCTCGGCAGCAATCTTGTCGGCCTCCGCCGTGGCCTCCTCGGTGATGTTCCCGACGACGGTGTCCACATCTTCCATCACCACCGAAGGAGGATCTGGGCAACAAGAGAGGCGATGAAGCCAAGAAAAGGAGCAAGAGAATAACAGGGACGAAGAACGGGCGACTCACCAGTGCATGGCTGTGAAGTAGAAGTCCCCTCCCCGCCAGCATTTGGCACCGAGGCAGAGACACCAGTGCCCAAGTTCCCTGTTCCTCCACCATGAGCGTGGGCTCGGTACTTGGTTCCCTTGCCGGGGACGCCCTCGCGGCGGTGTGGTCGATGGAGGCGGTGTGTTGGGAGTAGCCCTCTACGGCTCCTCCTACTGCCGCTCCCCTCCTAAAAACCCGACAAGGTCAGCACCAGATTATCGAACCCCTAGCACATGTCAACACGAGGAGAGTGATGAACTTACGCTGGAGGCTGTGCCGGGGGCTGCTGCCGGGATGCTCAACACCACCAGTGGGCTTGTGAAGCACCAGCTGGGGGCTGGCCACCCGCCGAGGCCTTGGCCCTCTTCACCCTCTGGGCCAGCGTCTCCGCGTCCCTGCAAAGACAAAAGTAGATCGGGATAAGTGGCACAATTCGGGGGAACATAGATGACAGTAAGGAACAAGGCACTTACTCATCTCCCACCTCCTCCTCTTCCACTGCTTTTCTCTTCCTCCTAGGGCTGAGGGACCCGTAATCGAAGGTGACATCCATGTCGGCATCTGAGTCGGCATCTGCCGGAGGGGGTGAGGAAGGCGGAGTCTGGACGCGCCTGGATGAGGAAGGGGCCGCCGTCTTCTTCTTCTCCGCGACCTTCGTCAGCTTCTTCGCTGCTGCAGCCCTCGTGTGGCGCCCAGACCCCTCAAAGGACAGCTGAGGCCGTGCAGCCCTGCCAGGCCGGACCGGCTCGCTAGAGCCCGCCTGCCACAGGACTCGCCCTCTTCCCGTGGCTGGCATCGGGCCGACAGCCTCGGCCTCCTCCTCCGATGATTCCCGGCCGCGTCTTCAACAAGCGGAGGCCCGGTCTCGGCACAGCTGACTTCGCCGACGGCCTCCGCCCATCGGACGATCTCCTCCTCCTCCGCAGCCGTCGCGGCCCTGTCCACCACACCACCAGCATTGCCGGCCTCCGTGGAAAGCTATGCCTCCCTTGCCGTGGCAGCAATTTAGTCCAGTTCCACATGCATGGTGTCCTGGACGAGCAGTCGCTTGGCGTCAGCACTGACATATCCCTCATGCAGTGTCGAAGAACTCCTACACTTGGACGGGGCCGTGCGCATTGCAGTCCGGCATCATGGCAATTATGTCGCTCTAACGGGATTTATTGCACAACGGGACTACTCCTGCCGGCAACTTGAAAAAAGGCTTCTTGACAACCTTGCCGGCCTTCGCGGCAGCCCTCGCAACCTTGCCGGTCCGCTCGACCTCGCCATCACGACCCATGTCAAGTTGAAAGAGTCGCTTGCAGAAGTGAGCATGCTGCATCACGGTGAAGTTGTGGTCAAGGTCGGGGCGGAGCCGCATGACGTCCGCAGGATTCACGAAGAGCCAGGCCGGCCTCCCCTTGTTATGCAGTGGAGCGATCTAGCGGTGGATGAAATCCGCCCCGATCATCTCAATGGTGAGTCCGGCCTCGGTAAGCCGAACGATCCTGGTGGTGGCAGGAGCGAGCTTCTTGTCATCTTCATCGACGTCGCTCCAATCACTTCTACGGACCGGCGGCGCCCGGCGTACCTCACAGAATGCCAGCGGATCATCCTCTTCAATCCAGCACCACCGGCCTCGCCACTCTTCCCACCTCTCCTTCATGGCGCCGTCCGGATACGTCCCCTTGGATCTAGGGATCCAGGTGACGCAGCCGGAGATGGCACCCCCTGTCTGGATCCGAGGGAAGAAGTACTGGCGGAAGAGTGCCGTGTTGGGGTGCACCCCGGCGAGACCTTCACAGAGGTGCGCAAAAAGGGCCATGCATGCCACGGAGTTCGGTGTAAAATCCAGAAGATGGAAACCGAAAGTATGCTTGATGCCGCTGAAAAAATCGGAGAAGGGAGGACAGAGCCCGCAGAAGAGATAATAAACGAAGAAAGGGTACCGATTCGAAGCGGCCTCGGCACAGTTGGCGGGGATGACGCACGTGGCTAGATGCCCCGACTTCTCTCCCCTTGTCTTCACCACACACAGGGGCTTGAGGGAGTCTCGAAGCTCATATACGTCGACCATCGAGGGGGAAAAGAAGGCGGATTGCGTCCGCTCCACCGCAAGCGCACTATCCGGTGCCTCCGTCGCTCCGGCGTCATTGGCCCCTCCTTTACCCCTGGTAGATTTGGGCGCCATGGCGGCTAAGAGGAGCGAAGAACAAGAGGTAGTAGGGACATGACAACGACAGGCAATGGAAAACGCTTAGAGAGGAAGGAAAAGGGGGCGACGGTTCTGAGATTGGGAAAGGCGCAGGAGAGGAAGGTAAAGTGAGCAGTGCTCCCGCGGTTATTCCTTTTTATGGGGAAGGCTCGAGCCGCCTCCTTTTTCCCCTCATTAACTGCGATTTGACGCATGCGTACGGGAGAACGCCCTGCGCATACCGCCCATGTCACACACGCCCCTCCACGCCGCGCCACGCGCATGGGACGTGGGGAGCGCACCGCACGAAAAGTTTTACCACGGTGAAAATCCCTGCCTGCCCGCGCACCGTTCTGGGCCTAGACCAACAACGTGTCGCGCTTATGTGTGGCCCAGCCCGGGGGCTCCTGTCGGTGTACTAAAAGAGGGGTGCACTTTTGTACCCCTATACCTGTGCACGGGCAGTCAGAGCCGCGCCCATGGTCGCACCAAGCAGAGCCAAGGAGGTGAACCAAAGTAAGACCAAAGCGCAAAGTGGCCAACGCCAAGGCCAAAACCACAAGAAGCGGAGGGACGAAACAGGCTCGCCCGACAAGACCCTTGCCGGGGGCAGCTTTAGCAGCCCCGGCAAAACCCTTGCCGAGACAGCTCGCCCCTCGCCAACAGAGCGATTCACCTTGAGCCCACAACCTCTAGCGTAGTCTACTATGCTAAGGCAATGGCTCAAGAGACACCTCCTTGGTGGCATGCAGATCATCATCAAGATCATAAACATAAAAGACCAAATGAGGACCAAAATACGACGACCTTTGGCAGGATTCTAGCCAAGGAGATCCACAAGGCCCCCGGCAGGCGCCTTGCTGGGGACGACGGCAAGAACCACGGCGAGGCCCTTGCCAAGACATCAACAGGGTCACCGCTAGGCCCGCATCAACCAAGATCCCACCGACCGTCCCAAAGCAACTGCCAACCCGACCAGCTGGGCACGCGCCTGCGTGGTGACGATCGGCCTCTACGCCAACTCAGGAAGCACCTGCGTGGTGGCATGCAGATCTTCGTGAAGGCCCTACCACCGCGCCACCTCAGTTGCCTGCCTCCCTACATGGCCCCACCCACACCGCTGGCCAGGGCGCCTGTCAAAGCCAGGCGAGGCGGCAACGGACGGGACAGGCTCCATTTCCGCCCCCGATAAAGCAAGAGGACACCTAAGCAATGCATTAAATGCATCTTGTCCTGTAATACAAGGGATAACATCGCAACACTGTACCCTTTCCACTTCCTGTGTGCCATTGTGGCGATCCCTTTTCCAATAGAAGGAGGCCCGAGGCGACCAGGAGGAGGATTCAGCTTTTTGGAGCTCGTTACACCCCGTAGCTAGCTCAAGAACTTATAATACATCCACCAAAGTAGCACTAGGGTTTTACGCATCCTCCCGGCCCAAGCCTGGATAAACGAACCGCGTGCTCTCTGTTAGATCCGCTCTTCTCTCAACCCCGCGCCCCGCCAACCGTAGTACGGATTCTTGTGATCCCGTAGGTGTCGTTTCCACCAACAGTACTTTGCCTACAAGATGGAGGAGAATAGCTCAACCAGTGAGCATGTACTCAGATTGTCTGGTTACTACATTGCTTGAATCAAGTGGGAGTTAGTCTTACAGATAAGATAGTAATTGACAGAATTCTCTAGTCACTATTACCATGTTACTAGAACTTCGTGATAAACTATAATATGCAAGGGATGACGAAAGTAATTCCCGAGCTCTTTGCCATACTGCAATCGACGAAGGTAGAAATCAAGAAAGAGCATCAAGTGTTGGTGGTTAAAAAGACCACTAGTTTCAAGAAAAGGGCAAAGGGATAGAAGGGGAACTTCAAGAAGAACAGCAAGCAAGTTGCTGCTCAAGTGAAGAAGCCCAAGTCTGGACCTAAGCCTGGAACTGAGTGCTTCTACTACAAAGGATATGCTCGCTGGAAGTGGAACTGCCCTAGATACTTGGCGGATAAGAAGGATGGCAAAGTGAACACAAGTATATTTGATATACATGTTCTTGATGTGTACTTTACTAGTGTTTATAGCAACCCCTCAGTATTTGATACTAGTTTAGTTGCTAAGATTAGTAACTCAAATTGGGAGTTGCAGAATGAACAGAGACTAGTTAAGGGTGAAGTGACGATGTGTGTTGGAAGTGGTTCCAAGATTAATATGATCATCATCGCACACTCCCTATACTTTCTGGATTAGTGTTGAACCTAAATAAGTGTTATTTGGTGTTTGCGTTGAGCATGAATATGATTGGATCATGTTTATTGTAATACGGTTATTCATTTAAGTCAAAGAATAATTGTTGTTCTATTTACATGAATAAAACCTTCTATGGTCAAACACTCAATATAAATGGTTTATTGAATCTTGATCGTAGTGATACACATATTCATAATATTGAAGCCAAAAGATGCAAAGTTAATAATGATAGTGCAACTTATTTGTGGCACTGCCCTTTAGGTCATATTAGTGTAAAGCGCCTGAAGAAACTCCATGCTGATGGGCTTTTGGAATCACGTGATTATGAATCACTTGATTCTTGTGAACCATGCCTCATGGGCAAGATGACTAAGACTCCGTTCTCCGGAACAATGGAGCGAGCAACTGACTTATTGGAAATAATACATACTGATGTATGCGGTCCGATGAGTGTTGAGGCTCGCGGCAGGTCTCGTTATTTTCTGACCTTCACAGATGATTTGAGCAGATATGGGTATATCTACTTGATGAAACACAAGTCTGAAACATTTGAAAAGTTCAAAAGAATTTCAAAGTGAAGTGGAGAATCATGGTAACGAGAAAATAAAAGTTTGTACGATATGATCACAGAGGTAAAATATTTGAGTTAACGAGTTTGGCCTTCAGTTAAAACAATGAGAAATAGTTTCACTACTCACGCCACCTGGAACACCACAGTATAATGGTGTGTCCGAACATCATAACCATACTTTATTAGATATGGTGCGATCTATGATGTCTCTTCCCTATCTACCACTATCATTTTGGGGTTATGAATTAGAGACAGCTACACTCACGTTAAATAGGGCACCATCTAAATCCGTGGAGATGACACCGTATGAAATGTGGTTTGGCGAGAAACCGAAGCTGTCGTTTCTTAAAGTTTGGGACTGCGATGCTTATGTGAAAAAGTTTCAACATGATAAGCTCGAACCCAATTCGGAGAAGTAAATCTTCATAGGATACCCAAAAGAAACTGTTGGGTACACCTTCTATCACAGATCCAAAGGCAAGATATTCGTTGCTGAGAATGGATCCTTTCTAGAGAAGGAGTTTCTCTCGAAAGAAGTGAGTGGGAGGAAAGTAGAACTTGATAAGTTAATTGTACCTTCTCTTGAATTGGAAAGTAGCTCATCACTGAAACCAGTTCTAGTGATGCCTACACAAATTAGTGAGGAAGTTAATGATGATCATCATGAAACTTCAGATCAAGTTACTACCGAACCTCGTAGGTCAACCAAAGTAAGATCCACACTAGAGTGGTATGGTAATCCTCTTCCGGAAGTCATGTTACTAGACCATGAAGAACCTGCGAACTGTGAGGAAGCGATGATGAGCACAGATTCCGCAAAATGGCTTGAGGCCATGAAATCTGAGATAGGATCCATGTATGAAAACAAAGTATGGACTTTGGTGAAATTGCCCGATGATCGGCAAGCCATTGAGAATAAATGGATCTTCAAGAGGAAGACAGACACTGATAGTAGTGGTACTATCAACAAAGCTCGAATTGTCGCAAAAATGTTTTCGACTAGTTCAAGATGTTGAATACAATGAGATTTTCTCACTTGTATCGATGCTTAAAAGTCTGTCCGAATCATGTTAGCAATTGCTGCATTTTATGAAATTTGGCAAATGGATGTCAAACCTGCATTCCTTAATGGATTTATTAAAAGAAGAGTTGTATACGATGCAACTAGAAGGGTTTGTCGAACCTAATGGTGCTAACAAAGTGTGCAAAGCTCCAATGATCCATCTATGGACTGGTGCAAGCATCTCGGAGTTGGAATATACGCTTTGATAAGTTGATCAAAGCATATAGTTTTATACAGACTTACGGTGAAGCCTGTATTTACAAAAGTGAGTGGGAGCACTACAGCCTTTTGATACGTCTCCAACGTATCTATAATTTTTTATTGTTCCATGGTATATTATATTTTGTCCTGGATGTTTATTGGTCTTTATTATGCACTTTTATATTATTTTTGGGACTAACCTATTAACTGAAGGCCCAGCCCAAATTGCTGTTTTTGCTCCTTTCAGTGTTTCGCAGAAATGAATATCAAACGGAGTCCAAACGGAATAAAACCTTCGGGAACGTGATTTCTGGAACAAACGTGATCCAGAGGACTTGCAGTCTACGGAAAGCAACGAACAAGGAAGGCACGAGGTAAGGGGGCGTGTCGGTGTCAAAACCGGCGGATCTCGGGTATGGGGTCCCGAACTATGCGTCTAAGGCGGATGGTAACGGGAGGCGGGGGACACAATGTTTACCCAGGTTCGGGCCCTCTCGATGGCGGTAATACCCTACTTCCTGCTTGATTGATCTTGATGATATGAGTATTACAAGAGTTGATCTACCACGAGATCATAAAGGCAAAACCCTAGAAGCTAGCCTATGATTATGATTGTTGTTCTCCTACGGACTAAACGCTCCGGTTTATATAGACACCGGAGGGGGCTAGGGTTACACGGAGTCGGTTACAATGGAGGAGATCTACATATCCGAATTGCCAAGCTTGCCTTCCATGCAAAGGAGAGTCCCATCCGGACATGGGACGAAGTCTTCAATCTTGTATCTTCATAGTCGAACAGTCCGGCCAAAGTATATAGTCCGGCTGTCCGAGGACCCCCTAATCCAGGACTCCTCATTAGGCCCTGAACCAGGCTTCAATGACGATGAGTCCGGCGCGCATATTGTCTTCAACATTCCAAGGCGGGTTCCTCCTCCGAATACTCCATAAAAGATTTTGAACACAAGTATCGTGTCCGGCTGTGCAAAACAAATTCTACATACCACTACAGAGAGTATAATATCCCACAAATATAATCTGCTGACAAATTTCATAACGTGACATCACGCCACGACCCGGTTATTATTCGAACTGTTTTTCTCAACCAGCTACTGCACATATTGCGAGGCGGTTTTATTGGCACGTCTTGTCGAAGCAGAGATCGTGTCCCCTTATCATGAGATTCTCATCAATACGGGTGTGGGTAACCCAACCGCGCCATTAATCATGGCACTTGGGGAATAAGCGAGTTTGCCAGCAAGTGGGAGGCGCGCGGTTTCTACCTCCCTTCTAAAGGGACAAGGACTCCTCTTTTGCACCCACGCCTTCTTCTTCCCTGCCCATCTATTCTCGCACACTCGAGCTCCAGCGCCCAAGTTCGCATTTTCTCTGCAAAACCACTCCAAACATGTCCGGAGCGGGAGGCAAGTGGATGGTCTCCTCCGTTACGGAGGAGAACATTACGAAGCTCCAGGAAGCCGGATACCTGGCCGCAGACATCGCGCACCGGCTCCCAGACGCGGGGCAGATTGTTCCTACCCCATAACCCCATGAGAGGGTGGTATCAAGGTTGTCAGAATCGTGATTCCGTTATACGATTCTACGGCTTTACTATCCAAACTAACCCCTCTGATTCTATGACTTTAGTTCATAGAATCTATGTTTCTACGATCCTCATAATGAAGACTCTACGGTTTGCGATCCTAGCATAGGAGCTCCGATCCGATTCAAAATCGCGATTCTGACAACCTTGGGTGGTATTCCTTACCCACTTCGACCGCGGCTGGGATTTCCTCTCCATCCATTCATCCGTGGGCTCATGTTCTACTATGGGCTGGACTTCCATGAGCTGGCCCCTAATTTCATTCTCAACATCTCGGCGTTTATCGTCGTGTGCGAGGCCTTCCTCCGCATCAAGCACCACTTTGGTCTGTGGCTGAAGACATTCAACGTGAAGTCGAAGGTGGTGGTCGGCTAGCGAGCGGAGTGCGGAGGCGCCATGGTGTGCAAAATGCCCAACGTCACCTGGCTCGAAGGCTCCTTCGTGGAGACCATGAAGGGGTGGCAATCGGGGTGGTTCTACATCACCGAGTCGCGCAACACCAACTGGTTGGCGGCCCCCGAATTTCGATCCGGCATCCTCATGCGGCTCATCTCCTGAAAAGAGAAGGGCCTATCCTAGGTCTCATCGGAGGAGCTGACCGGACTCCAGATCTATGTTAAAAACATGATAAGCAAGAAAATCAAGCTTGTCAACATGGTCCGGGTCATGCTCTTCCGCCGGATCATCCCGTGTCAAAGACGAGCATTCAATATGTGGGAGTTCGACCTGGCTAAGCACCAGACACTGCTAGAGCTTTTCTACACGACGCACCAAGACATCTGGAGGGTGTTGTTCAAGTCCGCCGAGGTACCTCCTCCCCTTACCAAGGGTCACAGACTCAGCGCAAAGTTTCCCGCCAATCCGGTAAGCTCCTTATATCTCATGAGATATTCCTTTCCCCAGTATAATCATGTGAGGGATCTAAGCCTCCACACCATTTTAACAGGACTGGGTAGCGACAGCGGAGCTGATTGATTGTCTGGCTCCACTGCCCGAAGATCCAGCAACAGCTCTCTTAACAGAGATGCTGGTTCCGGCGCCCTATGAGGCGCCGGAGAAGAAGGCCAAGAAGAAGGCCGCGGGGACCAGGAAAGGTCTCCAGCGCAAGGTTGTATCGGACTCATCGTCCGAAAACACCGAGGCACACTCCTTGCACGAAAACAAGGAGGAGGAAGAGGAAAGTCCCCTCCCCAAGCCGGGAGGGGGCAAGAAAAGGCAGGCTGCCGCATCTGGGGAGGCCGAAGGGTCCAAGAAGGGAAGGACCCTCCCTCCGGACCTCTCCACAATAGCCGCTTACAGCGACGAGGAGTGGTTGCCCAGGGACAAGCCCCTAGCGAAGTCGTAAGTATCCGGATACTATAATAGCTCTGGTGTGTTATGTTTTATTGCTTCTTATATCAAGTCAAACACGATTGTGCAGTCCAACCAAAGCCCATATCGACGTATCCTCTTCGGATGGGTCTTTGGGCCCGTTGGCGATGAACATCGATTCGCTCCAAACAGCCACCTCCCCCCAGCCCACCGATGACACCGAGGTGCTATCTTAGAGGATACCAGCCCAAGGGGAGATAATTCTTGAGGCGCCCCAAGGCGACATCCCAGGCGCCAGGCACGTGGGGGGTAAGACTCCCATGGGTTCCGATGAAGGGGCCGCAGCAAGCTTGGCCCCCGGCCGGATACTGCGCCGGAGCCTTCAGTGGTTCCGGATTCTGATAGGCGAACCCTCACAAAGGGGGGCGAGCCGTCTGTACCGATGGCCTCTGTCCATCCAGAGGCATCGGACAACTTGCTGGAAGTGCATCGAGGCGCTTCCATTGACGAAGAGCACCACGCCATCATGAGTGCGGTGATCGAGAAAATTTGGTCTGCCAAAAGCGGATTGACCGAAGCCTGTGCCAGCCTCCTAACAGGCTTTGAGGTAAGTAATCATCTTATGAGAGAATATCACATCATAGATAGTAGCCACTGATGCTCTGTTTGGTGTTCTGAACGAAAGGTCGAATAGAGGATGAAATAATAATCAAATGAGTCTAATTAGAATATGTCTATCTGAATAAGCATGCTTCGCTGTTGGCCGCTGCCGCTCGTACTGCGGAGGTCTCTGCACTGAAGCGGGACCTTGAGCGGTCCGAGGAAGAGCTCGGCGTTACAAAGAGGCAGCTCGAGGAGAACAAAGGTAAGTGATACCCCGTCTGTATTTTGATAATGAAAAACGAAGGTGGTTGTTAGATCATAGGATCATCATGAATTTGCTAGGGGCCACGACCGATGGGGCGGCCCTAAAGAAGGCGTTGTCCGAGGCCAAAGACAAAGCGGCCAAGGAGCGCACCAAGCGCGAGAAGCAAGAGGCCGGGTTGGCGGGTTCAGCATGAGCTCCAGGATTTCATCAAGAAATACGAGTCCATGGAGCGTGACTCTAAGAGGCAAGGGTCCGAGCTTGCGAAGGCCCTCGAGAACGCACAAAATGCCAAGGCCGAAGCCCAAAAGGCCCTCCAGGATATTCAGGCGGTCAATAAGATAGCGGCGGGTAAGTCATTCATTATGCAAAGCAAGCATGTGAAGGAAACTTTCCTTTTACTTACCCAAGTTCGGAGCTGTCCAGGAGCATTCGCAGATCTACCCAGCAGTGTGTCTGATGCCACGGAGTTCTAGCGGGCCGAGGAAGGGAGCTTGATGGAGAAGTTGTTCTGGTCTCACTATACTGGGACCGAACATCCGACGCCCTTAAGCGACCAGTTGAAGCAACTGGTCGAGCTTCACAAGGCGACCGAACAGGCCATGAATGGTCTCATAGACCGGATGTAGCCTGGCGAGCCCCTGCCTGGCAGCTACTTCAGACTGGTAAGGCGGCTTGGTAATGCCTATCCACGGTTTAAAGTCATAAGGCGGTCCATCTACATTGAGGGTGCGCGCAGGGCCTTTGCCCGGGCAAAAGTGCACTGGGTGAAGATGGACGCCGAAAAGCTGGTGAAGGAAGGGCCACCCGAGGGCAAGGAGCATCGCCACCCTGAAATGTATTATGATAGTGTCCTGAAGGGTGCTCGCCTTGTGGCGGAGGAATGTCCTAAGGATGTAATATTTGAATGAATGTACTCATGTGATCCTAATATGAAAACGAGTTCATGTGTGCTATATAACGCTTGTTGATTTAAAATATTACCTTCTGTGCGGCGGTTTATAAAATCTGAGAGTTGGCTAGTCGTCGGCTTCTGCCCCCATGTAACTAGTACTAAGGAGTTCGGGATGAACCTGATCACTCTTTATCCCAGTGTTGGGTCCTTCGAAGGAGGTGTTCAGCACAACGAACCAGGCAATCAGACTATAAAGCTTTATCACTCTCACTTAGCCATAGAAGTCTACAATTTTAAATTTTGGCGAGGCCCCTATTATTCGGAAGGCCGAACTTGGGGCACCATGCACGCATAAATCGAACAAGGCCGACTCCTCGCCCGAAGCGGAAAAAATCTTTAAGGATTTGAGACCTCTCGAACAGCGACCAGCTCTCGCCGCATCATGATAGTTAGTTTTCGGCTTTCTCTACTGAGGTTCTCGTCCGAAAGAACCGGGACACAATCGCAGTAGTTCTCCCAGTGCTACCTTAGCCGATATAGCGGAACGTAAGGTACAAAAACATGGGAGCCGGGCAAACCCAACTATTGACCCAAGACATGCACTACTAGGGAAGACGTTATACACAGAACGTTAGCAGTGGCGCTTGTTAAAAAAGGGCGCTAGTGCTAAATAGCAGCAGCGCGTGTAGGATAAGCGCGCTACAGATACAAACTTAGCAGTAGCGTGCCCCACTATAAATGCGCTACAACTAAAAGTCTCACGACTAAGCCGGTAAGCTACACATAGTAGTAGCATTCTTGCTTAAACGGCGCTACCACTATGTCTATTGTAGCAGTGCGTTTAGGTATTGAGGCGCTACTGCTAACCAAAAGAAAATAAATCGAACAACAATAGAAAAGTAAATGAAAATGAAAGAAATAGAAAAAGGAGAAAGGAAAAAATAAAATGTAAAGAAAAATAGATGAGAAAGGGAAAAAAGGGTCAGGATTAGCAGCAGCGTGTTTTGTGAAACGCGCTTTAGCTAACTTAGCTATAGCGCGTTTCCGCTAACGCATTACCGCTATGTTTCACTTAACCAGCGGTTTTCCCTCCACCCGGCCACCACTTCTCCCCCAAATCCCTCTCCTCCACTTCGCCGCCGTGTCCCCAATTTGCCGTCGCCCCACTTCGCCGCCTTCTCCTGCCGACGTCGACGCCCCCGGATCCACCAGAGTCACGCGCCGTCGACGCCACCAGAGCCGCCCCCAAAGCCACCGGATCCGCGCGGCCTCTCAACCCCACCGGACCTGCCCTCGGCGCCACCGGAGCCACCCTCAATGCCCTTGCCTCCCTCGCCACAACTACCTCCCTCGCCGTCACTGGAGACGACCCTGCCTCCCTCGCCACTACTGCCTCCCTCGCCACCACCGGAGCCATCGTCTGTAAGCACCCCTCCTCTCTCTCTCTCTCTCTCTCTCTCTCTTTCTGATGCATAGCACAAACATTATTGGACATACTAATTAGATAGGTTAACTAGTTTAATTAGGTTAATTTTCTAGGTTAGTGCAATAATGTAGTTAGGGCTTTCACATAGAACTAGTTAGGCTAACTAGTTTAATTAGGTTAATTATCTAGGTTAAGAACAAAATTTATTTAGGCCTTTGACAGAGGACTAGCTAGGTTAACTAGTTTAATTAGGTTAATTATCTAGGTAAACTAGGTTAACAAGCTAGGTTAAGTAACTAGCTAGGTTAATTTAATTGGTTCATTAGGTTAACAAGCTAGGTTAACTAGGTTCGCTAGGTTAGTGGAAAAATTTATTTTCGACCACTATTTTTCTAGGAAAAGAATTTAGGCAAGTTTCATTTTGAAGATGATCCCTTCCTAGACTTTTATTGTTGATTATATGTTTTCATTGAAGTGTTCATGTTATATCTTTTCATTGAAGTTGTTCGATTGTGCACAAGTAGCTTTGTTGTTTCCAGGGAATGATGCTGAGTGGCCTATGTTTTGCCGGAATGTTGATTCATTTCTGTTCCGACAAATTTCAGGTTCTCGATTTATCCACTTTTTTGCAAAGGTCATGCCAAAAATTTCCGTGAATTTTGGCATGACTTGTGCTACAAACTAGGACATATCGAGTGCCCGGGATTTGCCGCATCAGGAAAGAGTCAACATTCCTACAAAACAATACGCCTTTTTATGTCATTATTCATTTTATTAGGTCTAGAATTAATTGACTAGATTTAATCATAGGAAACATTGCTATCAACGATGAAGGACAGGGTTCTGGTGATTGCGACGACGTCTACTGGGCGGTAGACGAATTTTTTAGCCTTGCCGACGATTAACTGATGTTGTTGCTGGGCCCACCGGTGGCATCGGGGACTGAGACCGACTCGCACACTGGTGCTGAGACTGAGACCAGCGCTGAGACTCAGACCGGCATCGAGACCGGCGCTGCCTCGGGGAGCGGGGCCAGTTTAGAACCGAAAGCAAAGAGGCAACGGCTTCCTAACAAACTCAGGACTACTAGACTGGTGGTCACGGAGGTAGACGACGGCAATTTTGAGCCAAAGGCGCCCGAGGAAGCGCGTCGATGCTACCGCAATCAAATAGGTTGCATCATACGGACAACCGCCACCATCAACGATGAGAAACTATAGAAGATAGAAAATATGAGGAGCTCCCTCCTAAATAAGTTTCACCGGATATTCTTGTTCCCGGGCCGGAATGAGAAGGATTATGAAGATCCAAATGAGGACCCGGCAATGAAGAAGATAAACAAACACGCCATTACCAAGTTTAGCGATGCGTTGGCCGCTTGGGAAAAACAAGTGAAAGCAAAGATCATCGACAAGAAGGAACCCTACTCCGAGATTTTAAAGGATAATCCGACAATCACGAAAGAGTAGTTTCAAATATTCAAGGAGGCTTGCGAGGCCGAAGCTGCCAACAAAATGTCTAAGTACATGGGCTTCAACAGAGGAACATTGGGAGCCACCACATCGAAAGTCGTGGTTACGGCGGAAAGAGGTCCAAATGGGCCAAGTAGGACGCGGAAGCCACGAGTCTGGGCATCCCAGACCCCTTGGCGGATTTCACCGTCCCGCAGGAGCGTGACGTCCTCAGGGCCCGGCACCGTTGGGACCCAGTGAATAAGGTTTACGAGACAAAACCGGTCATTACAGAGTTCATGAAACTGCTGGTAATTTTAGTTTCTGATCAATTTGACTATACATGTTAGTCATATTTGTAAATGATCCTTGTGCCTTTCGCAGAGAGAGCAGCACCGGATTGCGGCCGAAAGCGACTTGCCGTCTGAGGCATTGGCGAGGTCCAAGTGGGACACTCCATTCAACCGGGCGTTGAACATATTGAAACGACAACCGGTGGATACTCGACCGTCCTATGGACGCGTGCACGATGTCGAAGATGGCGCCACGTGGAAGAAGTACTACTGTGAGACTACGGAGGAGAGAAAGTAAAGACGGAGGTTAACTGAAGAAAACATCGACAAGAAGGTTGAGATTGCGGTTCAGAAGAAATCATCTTAGACAGTTGCAACAGCGGTAGCTGCCGCAAAATAGGTGGTTGTAGATTTGTCTACTTCCTTGGTGATGGGCGTTTTCACTTGGACAAGGCAAAATCCAGAAAAAAATGCAAAGGAATTTCCCCTTGCTGACTTCTTGTTGAGCAGCTCGACTAGCGTTGCACCAGCAATTGCTCCCGCACCGGCTCCCGCACCAGACGTGCTCGGTGGTGCTTCGTCTTTGGCTGAGCTCGACACCCTCACGGTATCTTTCACACCGGCCCCCTTAATATAAATGTATAATCTCCCATTTTCGTTGCCTTTCGGATGTCTCACATCGTAGACTTTTCTTTGCAGGCCGACGAAACCCTGTGCACCATATTGTACACCCTCAGCGACCAGAAGGTGGACGTGGGGAAGGCGACGATAATGGAGCCGAAGGAACCATTGTTCCACAGCCGGCCGATCCCCCCGAACATCTTCAAGGTTTCCATGGCCAGTGTCAAACCGGGCCACGAGAATTTGCCTCCTCCAATACTAGTGGGGGATGACGACGAGACACCATGGCGGCTTGGTGATTGTTGCAATGGGTGGTTCCTATTGTGGCCAAAGAGTCTGCTTCGTCTGGAGGCTGCGGGGAGCACACCCACGAGCACATAACCTCAGCAAGGTATGAACATCAACACCCCACCTACCCAATTAGCGTCAGGTGTCGGGTTGGGTGATAGTGGATGGGGTAAGGAGGAGGCTCCATTAGTCGCTGATGACATTGCCATGGATGAGGATGAGGACGACGATGGCGTTGAACATTATGTCTATACTGGCGCCTCCTCAGGGTTTGAGCGTCACGAGTTGGTGCCTGAATTGCCATCTCAACATATTATGGACGACCTTCCGGTAGTAAAGAAGTCTAGGAAGAGAGCGAGGAAAGGCAAAAAAGCAGATTCTATGATCCAGCAGCCTCAGCAACCTCGGTTTCAGGACTGTATAGATATCCCCAATGCGGATAAATGGCATATCCCCGGTCAACCAATCCTACCTGCAACAGTGCTACGGGTCAGATTCGGTGATCTAAGGAGACTTCATGATGATATGTTGCGGGTAGAGAAAGGCCTCATCACCTCGAAAGATCCAGGATACCCACTCTATGTGGTTAACGTTCCGCGGCAAATGTCGTACGTCGACAGCTTCCCTGCGGATAAGTTCTTCCTCCGATTCGATTACATATTCGACATGTTTCACGTGAAGAAGCTGGATTTTACGTTTGTCTGCCTTTATGCCTTGCACATGAACTACATCATCGGGGTTGAGTAGATATCTCATATCTGTGTCGCTGACCCGTACTACATGCATGAGGGCTTCTTGGGAGTCTGCGCAAAGCACCGTGAATACGTGAGGGATTAGATCGTAAGTTTCATGCTCGCCAATAAGGACAAGGAGGCGATTCTCGTGCCTTATCATCCCGTGTAAGTCATCCGTGCTGCTATCCTTCCTTCGATTTCAATCATTCATTTGCACGGTGGAGGCTAATTAATTTGAGGTGTACTTATTTTGCGCAGCGGCGGGCGCGCCGTCCTCATCATCCTCTACCCCCGATTCTCCTACGCTCTTTACTTGGACTCGTCGAAGAACATTCACAAAAAGTATTACACCCACATCAAGGATGTTCTCGACAGTGCTATGTTTTACTACCATGCAAGGGGTGGAGAGGTCAGGGACAAGAAGAGAAGGGGCGGCAGGGTCGCCTTCAGCCATAAGACCGACTTCTGCTGCCTCCAGCAACCGAACGATTCTCTTAATGATGGATTATATGTCCTACACCACATGCTGGAGTACAGATGGGATCATGAGAACATTCGCATGTTACCTAGATCCAGCGATGCCCATATTCTGCAATGGGCAAAGAACGTAGGAGATATCGAGGATCATCGACCTCGAGCTGAGTTCTATCACATCCAGCGTGAACTTGCACAAATCATCACGAAGGAGGTCGTCAGAAAAACAGGGATGTTCTATGAAGAAGGACAAATGTCGCGGGAAGACGTCTGAACATGGGTAGCCTCTCGGCGTCTCGACCTGAAGCCTTTCACTAGGCTCGGGGACTATCTCCCTGACTTGGATGGATGGCACGACATGGAGTGATTGTCGATATATGACAATGTGTACGTTTAGTCCATACTTTATGTATGACGAAACTTTGAGTTATGCACAACGAAACCTTATTTGTGATGTAATTAAATCGTCCTCCTTGACTAGCCATGATCACTCTAGTTAGGGCATTTTGGGTACAATCAACTTTTTTATTTATGCTTATGATATGTTGCTTCTATTTTTGCCAAGTCTGTCTATTTTTGTTGCTCAACTATATATGTTGCATATCATCGACTCATGTGACGATGCAGGTGCATAGATCATAGATGGCGAAGAAGTACTACGCGAGGAGTATATATACGACAAGTGGCCAGAGTGTCAGGCCCAGGTGTACCAGTTTCCAGTTTCTGAGCGACAGGCAGTAGTTAGTTTAGGTTCACGCTAATGCGAGAGAGGGATACGAACTCATGTACTCAAAGTGATAGCTCTATTCGCGTATATCATTGTTTAGATGGATGACAATGTATTTGCAAGTAATCGAGACTTGTATCGCTATTTTCGAGATGATGACGAGAGACCACTTTATGTTGGATGATGATTATGATGATGACATGATTTGATGAGACTAATTGTATGAATGTGCTATGATTACATTTGTATGTGTATGATATGCTAAAGATTATTGTATAAAGCCTATTCAAATACAAAACAAATACAAAACAAATATGCAGGGAAAATAATAATAAAACTAGTAGTAGCGAGGGGGGAAATTTAGTAGTAGCGCCGCCTTACCAGTAGAGCTTCCCAGTAAACAGCGCTGCAGATAATATCAGCAGCGCCCTTTTTGTAAAGAGCGCTACAGCTATTCATGTATTGCAGTAGCGTGGGACAACAGGCGCTATTGCTATACGTTAGCTGTAGCGCCTTATTAGTAGCACCGGTCCCCGCGCTACCGAGAGTCCCAAAACCCGCGCTGCTGCTAGGCTTTTCCCTAGTAGTGATGATTCAGAGCTGATGCATATAATGCTATAAGTTCGGGGTGCCACATTGTCAAAAGTGTTCGACTTTTCTTGCCTTGTTATGGGGTACAATGAAGCCCCTGGCGCACTAGACGTACTAGAATGTACGGGTGCAATGTGTCGTAAATAAGCAGACAAAGGAAAAAAAGATGAAGAAATGCAATAATGAGCTAACACTGTACATTGTTATTAAATGATACTTCAAAGCGTATGTATACAAGTAGTGCAATAGGCAAAAAATAGGACTATTTTACATGTCCTATCTAAGGGCAAGCTGCGCATGGGTATGTAAAATAGTTATAGCGATCGTTATCAGAGACCACCTGGGGATTCCCTTGTACGTCAAAGCTTCTTGCTTCCTTGGTGCATCCCTCCCATGATGGGTTCGGTAATCAGGCTATCGGAAAGGGCCTCTAGAGAATATGGTCTTGAAAGGAAGAAAATGATAAAGATATACTGGTCCTGAGGCGGTTGAGCCGCATTGTGGGCCATGCCATAGTCGTGGCTCCGCCTATGCACATGGTATCTTGAGTGTGTAATTATGTACGCGCGGCACAAATTTTGCCGCTTTACTGGTACTAGGACGGAGACCAAATTGCTAGGTGAGCTCTGAATGTGCCTGGCGATCCTATTGCAGATTACTCCGGACTCGGTTGAAGGTGTCCAGGGGCTTGTTCGCCGAATTGGCGGTTGACCTCAGAAGGCTGCTTTCCTTTTGTGCTGCAAGGGCAGCGGTGTGCTCCTCTGTACGGAGCGAGCGTTCTGTGTTTCCATTAACTGTTATAACCTCGCGAGGTCCTGATATTTTGAGCTTGATGTATGCATAATGCGGTACCGCGTTGAATCTGGCGAATGCGGTTCATTCGAGCAGTGCATGATAGCCACTCACTACTAGAGAAAACCTTATACACAGAATGTTACCAGTAGCGCTTGTTAAAATGAGGCGCTACTGCTACTTAGCAGTAGCGCATCTGCTAGAACGGCGCTACTGTTACCCGCTTAGCAGTAGCGTGGCAGGAATAGAACGCGCTACTACTATAATTGCCACACCGTTTCCGACGTGCTAGGTATAGTAGTAGCGCCCTTCTACGAACAACGCTCCTACTACGAATTTTAGCAGTAGCGCGTTTTGCCTCCCCACGCTACTCTTAAAGCTATTTTCACCTACCCCCCGCGCGGCCTGATCCCTCTCCTCTTCTTCCTCCGCCAATTCTCCTATACTATTCCTCGTCGCCTCCGCCTCGCTGCCATCTCCCCCTACCCCGCCTCGCTGCCGTCTCCCTCGACCCCGCCTCGCCGCCGTCTCCCCCGACCCCACCTCTCTGCCATCTCCCTCCACCCGCCTCGCTGCCGTCTCCCCCGACCCCGCCTCGCCGCCGTCTCCCCCGACCCTACCTCGCCGCGCCTCGGTGTCGCTGTCTCCCCCGACCCCATCTCTCTCCCCACCCTCTGTAATCACTCTCCCCTTCCGATCCCTCTTCTCTGCTTAGTATGAACCCTATCTATTTAGTGCTAGTTAGTATGAACCCTAGGCTAGTTTTAGTGCTAGTTAGTTAATTACTTATATGGTAATTAGCGCAGTAGTTCCTAGGTACTAATTAGTTAGTAAGAACTAGGTACTAATTAGGTATTAGTTTATTTTTAGTAAGAACTAATTGAATAGAACTCGTTATTAAGAACTTGTTGCTATTTTTTAGTTAAAGCAATTTTTCTCGCATCGACGTTGACGATGCCTATCCCGCATCCTCGTCGTCGAGTCGGCGGAGCACGACACCTGCTTGACCAGAAGGGCCATGTCCGGGACTGGGCTCCGCCGGGGTGGTACCAGGAGGCGCTACATACTGGGAGGCGCAGGTTGGTGAGGAGCCAGCCTGTCGTTGACCCGAACCTTCTTTGCTGGCGATCGCGTGGGCCAGTCACGGTCCAGAGGCTCGAGGATCCCGCGGAGGTGGTGCATCACCGTGTCAGTGAGGAGGACGTGCACGTCCGTCGCTACTTGTTTGCGTTGGAGCATAGGTTCTCCAATACCTGGCAGGTTCTCCAGGGATCTCACTGGAGCTATGATCCCGTGATGGTTCCTTCTCTGTGGGTGTCCACCGCCCGCTCTGATACCCATCGTGTGCTAGGGTTTTAGTTGTATTAGTGATGTTATATGTATGACACTATTCAGGATGTATTAGTGATAATATTCGACGATGTACGGACGCATGAGATGATTTACTTTTGCTTATTGAATGCATGTTAATTTGAGTCCTATAAGATATTTTGAAATGTATATCTTGTGTTGCTCAAATAGGATATGTGTTTGCCCAAGTGGTCGGTCATGTTTGCATGTAACACCTCCGAGTGGCCTATGTTTTGCCGGAGTGTTGATTCCTTTGTGTTCCGGCAAATTTTAGGCGCTCGATATGTGCTATTCTAGCAAAGGTCGTGCCGGATTTTTCCGTGAATTTTGGCATGACTTGTGCCACAATATGTAGGAAATATCGAGTGCCCCGGATTTGTGTGTTGAGTATCCTGGTAGTTGTCTTCGATCGGTTTTCAATTAATGTTTTAACTATGAACATAGGAAATGTCTGACAACGAAAAGGATTTCGGTATTTGCAAATAGTGCGAAGACGAGCCCGGCCTTTCCGACGAAATCTTCCTAGATGATGATAGGCGCTTCAGCATCAAGGTGGACGAGAACTTCGAACTGGATACAGTAAGTCACAACGACAAGTCTTTTTTCGTAATTAAGCATGACATTTGCTTCATTTGCTTTAACTTATAATTTAAGCATGACATTAAGCATGACAAGTCTTTTTTTTACTATTCTACTAGCGTATACACTGCCATGCAAGAGTTTTTGTATTGGATAAGATAGGTTTCAGTCGTACTATGGAGGAAAAGAAATTTTACTTGAAGACCGAGCATGCTTATATTTTCAATGTAAAATTATACAATTCAGACGACTACACCTATTTTGGATGCAAAACATGGCGAGCACTATGTAAGACTTATGAATTTGAGCCTGATATGGTTATCACCTTTGATATTCGTCCAGAAGATGATATTGAAGGTAATACCGACATCTGGGTCAATGTGTAGACGCCTCCAGTTATACCATTATGTAAGTTTCTCAACCATATTTATGTCTTTGATATTGTTTATTCAAAAATAGTTGACAACTAATTTGTATTGTGAGCTTATTTCGGTGCAAGCAAACATGTCCAGCGCTTGGTAGACAGGACCTACTACTGTCCCAGGGCTGAACTAAACTGCGAGGTGCTAAGTCATTATGTTTCATGGCTTGAGGATCTTGATACTATCAAGACAAATTTTCTTCCTGCACTTAGAAATGTTAGTACTGAAAACGTGCGACCAATAGTGTTCGTAATGAACTACGGTCACATCTATTTAGGAAGGATGGTAAGATTTTTACTATTTGTCCTCAGTGCATCTTTTCCATACATTATTTTTGAAGCTAAACTTCATTGCTAAGTATGTTACCATACGATGTTCTTCAACAGGGACTCCCGATGAATGTTGTGCCTTATGGGATCGAGACTAAAGGTACCATGAGTATTATTAGCTTACGGCCAAGATATCCTACAGATTACTTTAGTGCATTCAAGATTAGCGACGGATGCTTAATAGTGCAAGACTGGACCAAATATGTGATGGGGGAGCGCAGAGAAGTACTAGGGGGCAGCAAACAGATGCGCTACCCACGATTAGGAGACAGGTTCATCTGCATGCTCCAACTTGATCAAGGAGGAGAGCTACACATGTTTTATGTTATTTTACCTAAGAGAGAGCAGCAGGAGTGATTAGCTAGCTAGAAATGAGTTTGAGGATGATGATGTGCTACACTATTACTATGATGATAAAATAGCTAGTGTTGGTGGTAATGACTATGATGATTATTATTAGCTAGTGTTAGTGGTGATTAAATAAATACTGTTGGTGGTAATGACTATGATGATGATTAAATAGCTTGTGCTGGCGGATTAGATTCAAGTGGAGGCAACATGTGGTGCACATCGAAAGTACTATAGTCCAAACTAGATCAAGTTTGGATTAGTAGTATACTTTTGACATGCACCACATATTGCCTCCACTTGAACCTAATCCACCTTCATTTGACACACTGTTATGGACATAATGATGTAAACCTCATAACTGGTATTGTACCAATATTTGTATGATGGCGCATAAATACACTAAAAATAAAAAAAATAAAATGAATACTAGTAGCGATGGAGAGAAAACACGCTGCTAGTAGTTACATTAGCAGTAGGGTGGGAGTGAACAAATGCTGCAGCTATTTTTCCTAGCAGTAGCGCGTGCGGGCACGCGTTACTGCTAAGCAATAGCTGTAGCGCCTTATTAGTAGCGCGCCTACCCGCGCTACTAGTGAGCACAAAACCAGCGCTACTGCTAGGGTTTTCCCTAGTAGTGACTGCGAAAGGGGACGATATCGAAGATTAACTCCTTGCTTTAGAAGTTGTTTGGAGATCCGAAGACCACTTCCAGTGTGATTGAGCCCGTGCAACAGGCATCTACACCTGGTATGGCACCTTTAAAGGTGGTTTTGGTGGGTTTGATCCTCGAGGGGTCTATACCCATTTTGCGCATTGTATCCTGATAGAGCAGGTTCAGGCTGCTGCCTCCATCCTTAAGGACTTGAGTGAGGTGAAATCCGTCAATGATGGGGTCAAGGACCAATGCGGCAGAACCGCCATGACGGATACTAGTGGGATGGTCCCTGTGATCGAACGTGATCGGACAAGAAGACCATGGGTTGAACTTTGTGGAGACTGGCTCCATCGCATAGACGTCCCTTAGTGCACGCTTCCATTCCCACTTGGGGATATGGGTTGTGTATATCATGTTCACCATTTTCACTTGGGGAGGAAATTTCTTCTGTCCTCCTATGTTCGGCGGCCAGGGCTCCTCCTCGTCGTCCCTATGCAACCCCTTTTCCTTGTTTTTGGCGTTCAACTTGCCGGCCTATTTGAACACCCAGCATTCTCTGTTGGTGTGGTTGGCTGGCTTATCGGGGGTGCCGTGAATTTGACACGAGCAATCGAGTATGCGGTCCAAACTGGACGGGCCCGGATTGCTTCTTTTGAACGGCTTTTTCCGCTGACCGGATTTAGAGCCACTAAATCCGGCATTAACTGTCGTGTCTTCGGTGTTGTCACCATTGTTGTGGTGCTTGTGTCTGTTGTGATGTGGCCTGCTGTTGCTCTTTGGCATCTGAATTGCCAGGGTTTCTTGATGTATTGTTCCTGCGAGCCAGCCAGCTGTCCTCGCCCGCACAAAAGTGGGTCATGTGTGTCGTGAGGGCTGCCATGGACTTCGGCTTCTCTTGGCCGAGGTGTCGAGTGAGACACTCGTCGCGGATGTTATGCTTAAATGCCGCTAAGGCCTCAGCATCCGGACAGTGGACAATTTGGTTCTTTTTAGTTAGGAACCGAGTCTAGAATTTCCTAGCTGACTCCCCTGGCTGTTGGGTTATGTGACTCAAGTCATCGGCATCCGGCGATCGCACATAAGTCCCCTGGAAGTTGTCGAGGAATGCGTCTTCCAAATTCTCCCAACTACCAATGGAGTTTGCCGGCAGGCTATTCAGCCAATGTCGAACCAGCCCTTTGATTTTTAGTGGGAGTACTTGCTGGCATATAGATCGTCACCTCGGGCCATGTGGATGCGGAGGAGGAAATCTTCAATCCATACCGCGGGGTCTGTTGTACCATCATATGATTCAATGTTCACGAGTTTAAAACCTTCTGGGAATTCATGATCCATTACTTCGTCAGTGAAGCATAGGGGGTGTGCGGCGCCTCTGTGCTAGGCTATGTCACAACGGAGTTCATACGAGTGTTGTATGCTGTATTCCGCCCGGCTAGATTTGCTTTTAGTATATCCGGCGTGACGATCATCATCACGCGTTAGGGCGCGCCCCCATGATCTGTATATTGATCTTGTATGTCCTTCTTTGTTTTCCAGTATGTCTCGCAGGTCCTGTGTGTTGCCCCGGGCCTTGGTGTTTTTGTTTGACTGGTGAAGGGGTGCGGGCTGGACATCGGGCTGATATACCGCTCTGTCTCGGCCACGAGGTGGCCGGTCAGCCGCATCATGCGCTGGAAGCGTAGGTTTTAATGCTTCCGCCTCGAGTTGGGGTAGCAACCTACACTCTGGGTAACTTTTGGTTGGGCGCTCGAGTTCGAATTCCTTGGCGCCAGGACCTCAGTCCATCTATCCACTAGCAGATCTTGGTCAGCTTGAAGCTGTTGTTGCTTTTTCTTTAGGCTTTTTGTTGTGGCTATAAGCCAACACTTGAAGCGCTCCTGCTCGACGGGGTCCTCAGGCACGATTAATTCTTCGTCGCCGAGGCTCACCTCGTTTTCGGAGAGAGGCATGTAATTGTCATCCTCTGATTCTCCGTCTGCTGCCTGTTCCTTAGGGCTAGCTTGCCCATCCCCCCGCTCGAAGCCTGGTTGGAGGGCATTGTCTTCGTCTTCAGCACTATCTGCAGTGTTGTTGTCTCTTGTGCCGGTATCACTGCCTTTGCTATGGCGGGATTAGAGCGGCGCCGATGACGCTGGTGCTTAGATTGCTTCTCGAGGGGATTGTCCTCTGTTGCCTTATTGCCGTCGCTTTCTTTTGGGGTGTCCACCATGTATATGTCAAACGATGAGGTGGCAGTCCCGCGCGGTGGTTCTTGTTCGTCTCCTGCATCATCGTCCATACTATTGATGTCTTCGGAGCCGAAATCGAGCATGTCGGTTAAGTCGTCAACAGTGGCTATTAAGTGGGTGGTGGGTGGGGAACGAATTTGTTCGTCGTCCGCTTCCCACTCAAGCCGGACGTAGTTTGGCCAAGGGTCTCCTGACAAGGAGAGAGACCTTAATGAATTTAGCACGTCGCCCAGGGGCGACGTGCTGAAAGATATCCGCGGAGGAAAACTCCATGATCGGTGCCCAATCAGATTTGATAGGCACAGATGTAGGCGGTTCGGAGCCCGTGGCCGGGGACGAATCCAAGTGTCTGGCAACACATGTGTCATAGGAGGTGAAGTCAACGTTCAGCTCTATCGCCGCTGAGTGTACGGCCTCCGTGGCGGCGTCCATCCACCCGACCTCAGACAGCGCGATCTGCTCCGGATTAAGGGTCGGAGCGGCCACAGCTGTGATCTCCCGAACATCGTCCGACGGCAGAGCTAAGTCATGCTCATCGTGACTGTGCGGCACACCTGACATGGGCTCGAATCCGTCGAAGATCAAGTCTCCACGGATGTCAGCAGTGTAGTTCAAGCTTCCAACCCTGACCTGATGGCCAGGGCGTAGCTCTCGATCTGCTCCATATGAACAAGCGAGTTGGCCCGCAGTACGAAGCCGCCGAATACGAAGATCTGTCCGAGGAGGAAAACCTCACCCTGGATTGCATCGTTGCCGATGATTGAAGGGGCCATCAAGCCTTTATGGTGACGACAGATTGGAACACTCAATGAAAGCACCAATGTCGGTGTCAAAACCGGCGGATCTCGGGTAGGAGGGCCCGAACCTGGGTAACCATTGTGTCCCCCGCCTCCTGTTACCATCCGCCTTAGACGTACAGTTCGGGACCCCCTACCCGAGATCCGTCGGTTTTGACACCGACAGGGCGCGCCCTCCACCCTCGTGGGCCCCTCGTTGCTCCACCGACGTACTTCTTCCTCCTATATATACCCATGTACCCGGAAAACATCAAAGCGAGAGCCAAAACCCTATTTCCACAGCCGCAACCTTCTATACCCGTGAGATCCCATCTTGGGGCCTTTTCTGGCGCTCCGCCGGAGGGGGCATTGATCAGGGAGGGCTTCTACATCAACACCATAGCCTCTCCGATGAAGTGTGAGTAGTTTACCTTAGACCTTCGGGTCCATAGTTATTAGCTAGATGGCTTCTTCTCTCTTTTTGGATCTCAATACAATGTTCTCCCCCTCTCTTGTGGAGATCTATTCGATGTAATCTTATTTTGCGGTGTGTTTGTCGAGATCCGATGAATTGTGGGTTTATGATCAAGATTATATATGAACAATATTTGAATCTCCTCTGAATTCTTTTATGTATGATTGGATATCTTTGCAAGTCTCTTCGAATTATCAGTTTGGTTTGGCTTACTAGATTGATCTTTCTTGCAATGGGAGAAGTGCTTAGCTTTGGGTTCAATCTTGCGGTGTCCTTTCCCAGTTGCAGTAGGGGGCGCAAGGCACGTATTGTATTGTTGCCATCGAGGAAAAGAAATGGGGTTTATATCATATTGCTTGAGTTTATCCCTGTACATCATGTCATCTTTCTTAATGCATTACTCTGTTCTTCATGAACTTAATACTCTTGATGCATGCTGGATAGTGGTCGATGTGTGGAGTAATAGTAGTAGATGCAGGCAGGAGTCTATCTACTTGTCGCAGACGTGATGCCTATATACATGATCATACCTAGATATTCTCATAACTATGCTCAATTCTATCAATTGCTCGACAGTAATTTGTTTACCCATCGCAATACTTATGCTATCTTGAGAGAAGCCACTAGTGAAACCTATGGCCCCCGGGTCTATTTTCCATCATATTAATCTTCCAACACTTAGCTATTTCTATTTCCATTTATTTTACTTATCATTTTTATCATAAAAATACCAAAAAAATTATCCTATCATCTCTATCAGATCTCACTCTCGTAAGTGACCGTGAAGGGATTGACAACCCCTTTATCGCATTGGTTGCGAGGTTCTAGTTTGTTTGTGTAGGTGTGTGGGACTCGCGCGTGGACTCCTACTGGACTGATACCTTGGTTCTCAAAACTGGGGGAAATACTTATGCTACTTTGCAGCATCACCCTTTCCTCTTCAAGGGAAAACCAACGCAGTGTTCAAGAGGTAGCAAGAAAGATTTCTGGCGCCGTTGCCGGGGAGTCTACGCACAAGTCAAGCCATACCACGTACCCATCACAAACTCATCTCCCACGCATTACATTATTTGCCATTTGCCTCTCGTTTTCCTCTCCCCCACTTCACTCTTGCCGTTTTATTCGCCCTCTCTTTTTCGTTCGCCTCTTTTTCGCTTGCCTCTTATTGCTTATTGCCCCTATGGCCCTGCCTAGATTTGGTGATCTCCACCTTAAAAGGTTGGAAGAGATCGAAAGCAACGTCCGAAGTTTTATGACTTTACAATTTTAGCATAATTATTTCTATAAATGAGCTTAAAGAACAAAAAGGCTTTATGGAGTACATGAATAAAGACCTTGGTGATATGTCTAAAGAATTCTATGGTTTGAAATCTCAGATTGCTCATCTTGAAAAATTAATCGCTGAAGTTTCGAATAAGCAAGCCACCTTAGTGAATAAGATGGCCGCCAAACCGGAATTTTTTTATGAGAATAAAGATGAAGATCTAAAAGTTATTGATGTGTCCCCTATTAAATCTTTGTTTTTCAATATGAATCTTGATAATGATGGGACTGGAGGTGAGTCACTTTTACCTAGAAGGTGTTCCAAAAATTCGGAGTTTTTGGATCTTGATGAAAAATTTGGTGGGATTGAAGAAGTTAAAACTTTAGATATTAATGAACCCACTATTTTGGATTTCAAGTAATTTAATTATGATAATTTCTATTTAATAGATTGTATTTCCTTGTTGCAATCCATGCTAAATTCTCCGCATGCTTATAGTGAGAATAAGGCTTTTACTAAACATATCGTTGATGCTTTGATGCAATCTTATGAAGAAAAACTTGAGTTGGAAGTTTCTATCTCTAGAAAACTTTATGATGAGTGGGAACCTACTATTGTAATTAGAATTAAAGATCATGAATGCTATGCTTTGTGTGATTTTGGTGCTAGTGTTTCCACGAATCCGAAAACTTTGTGTGATTTGCTAGGTTTCCGTGAATTTTATGATTGCTCTTTAAACTTGCACCTTGCGGATTCCACCATCAAGAAACCTATGGGTAGAATTAATGATGTTCTTATTGTTGCAAATAGGAATTATATGCCCGTAGACTTTATCGTTCTTGATATAGATTACAATCCTTCATGTCCTATTATTCTTGGTAGACCTTTCCTTAGAACGATTGGTGCAGTTATTGATATGAAAGAAGGAAATATTAGATTCCAATTTCCGTTAAGGAAAGGCATGGAAAACTTTCCTAGAAAGAAAATAAAATTACCTTATGAATCTATCATGAGAGCCACTTATGGTTTGCCTACCGAAGATGGCAATACTTAGATATATCTTTGCTTTTATGCCTAGCTAGGGGCGTTAAACAATAGCGCTTGTTGAGAGGCAACCCAATTTTATTTTAGTTTTTTATTTTTGCTTCTGTTTATGAATAAATAATTTGCCTATCCTCTGGTTAGATTCTTTTTTATGTTGTAATTAGTGTTTGTGCCAAGTAAAACCGTTAGGATAACCTACGGTGATAGTTATTTGATTCTGCTGCAGAAAATAGAAACTTTGTGCGCACGAGATTATTTTTCATAAATCACAGGAATGTGATTTTTAGTTGATTATTTTTTGCAGTAGATCAGTAAAAAAATTATCTAGAACTTCCTAATTTGCAGGAATTTTTTGCGTTCCAGAAGTTTGCATTAGTTACAGATTACTACATATTGTTCTGTTTTTGAGAGATTCTGTTTTTCGTATGTTGTTTGCTTATTTTAATGAATCTATGGCTAGTAAAATAGTTTATAAACCATAGGGAAGTTGGAATACAGTAAGTTCAATACCAATATAAATAAAGAATGAGTTCATTACAGTACCTTGAAGTGGTGTTTTGTTTTCTTTCGCTAACGGAGCTCACGAGATTTTCTGTTAAGTTTTGTGTTGTGAAGTTTTCAAGTTTTGGGTAAAAGATTTGATGGATTATGGAACAAGGAGTGGAAAGATCCTAAGCTTGGGGATTACCATGGCACCCCAAGATAATCTAAGGACACCGAAAATCCAAAGCTTCGAGATGCCCCGGAAGGCATCCCCTCTTTCGTCTTCGTCTGTCGAGAACTTTACTTGGAGCTATATTTTTATTCACCACATGATATGTGTTTTGCTTGGAGCATCTTGTATGATTTGAGTCTTTTCTTTTTAGTTTACCAAAATCATACTTGCTATACACACCTTTTGAGAGAGACGCACTGTCAGGACCCAGATCCTAAGTCACACCGATCTAGCATGTAACACATCATATAACTTTGCGGGCTCACGCACGGTATTCCCACGGGTGCCACCTTACCTGGCCCGGGACGGTTTGCGCATTTTGGCTCACGTATATGATAGTGCCGCTAGCATCCATATGACAAAGAACCCGGGCTGACATGGCTAGTCGTGAACCCAAAGTGGCACTAACTTACAGGGACAGGCATACATGACCCAACAACGAACGTGTTGGTCATCAGCGAGTGAATCCGGGCTGTAGCAACTAGGCTAGCAGGACTCCGGTAAACCGGGCTGTAGCAGGCTAACAGGACTCCGGTAGACACCGCGTGACATTTCCCTGAAGGGACAGACACAGGAACGAAGAAGGACACATGCCGGCCAGCCTAAGTGTTCCGGAGCAGTAGCAAGCTACCATGGCTCAGTGGAAGCACTAGGAGACATTTCCCGGTAAGAGAGGCTACCAAGGATAAACAACTAGGTTGTCAGATCCCACACATACCAAGCATTTCAATAACATACACACAATATGCTCGATATGTGCAAATATGACATGGCATCATAACATGACTCTATGACTCAAGTATTTCATTCAATAGGCTCCGAGGAGCGAGATATTACAAACATGGGTCTCATGACCGAACAATCAGAGCATACAAGTCAAAGCACATGCGGAAGCTTAACATGTGTGAGAACAGACATCTATAAATGAAAAAGGCTGAGAAGCCTGTCTATCTACCAGATCATGCCGAGGGCACAAGATCGTAGCTGAGGTAACAAGCTAAACATCAAAGTCCGCGTGGAACTACTAGCGAGACTGAAGTCTCTCTGCAAAAAACATAAAATAGGCAAACGTGAGTACAAATGTACCCAGCAAGACTTACATCAGAACTAACTACATATGCATCATTATCAACAAAGGGGGTGGTGGGGTTTAACTACAGCAAGCCACCTTTGACTCGGTGGCTATCCTGAACTACGACTGCAAGTAACTCTTTTGAGGTGGCGCACACGAGTCCACATATTCACCATATCAATACACCACTATGGATCCATTCCCGTCTCCCTACGAGAACGCCATCCATAGCACTCACGCTTATCTTGTGTATTTTAGAGTATCTACTTTCACTTGTCTATGAACTGTACAGGCAACCCAGAAGTCCTTTACCGCAGACATGGCTATTCGAATAGATCATATTAACCCTGCAGGGGCGTACTTCTTCACACACGCTCTCTCCACTTACCGCCATGTACACCTCATGTATCTCGGCAACCTTCAAGCGGAAGCCTGGCGAGGGAGTCGGCCATGACCTGACTAACCACACAAGTCTCTCGTCCATGTTTATCGCCTATTCAGGTTCCATACGCAAGGAGAACCGGCCGGGGTGTCTCTCACGGCCCCAAATGATGTGTGCAGGGTTCCCAAGCCCACCATACGGGTGCTACTTGGTACACCGGGCCACTGTGCCTAGTCTGTCCCAAGCCCACCTGTACCGGGTGCCACTTGGTAGACTACTAACACTACCTACGAACACCAGAAACTAGTTGCAACTCCTGGACAGAGATCGATTTGATTAATAAGTCGAGAGGGGCACTTAAGCATTCCAATGCGTGGTAGTAGCTGTTCATGGATCACAAACACAGAACTCAGTTCCTGAGGACGGCTGCAATGAGACAACCCACCACGTACTCCTACATGGCCTCTCACCGCTACCTTTTCCAAATCGTGTTCACACACTTAGCTCACACACAGTAGGACATGTTCACATGCCTCTGATTCATCCCCGATGAATCAGACCTGACTCAACTCTAAGCAGCAGCAGGCATGACAAACAAGCATGAATGAGTAGGCACAACAAGGCTCAAACAACTCCTACTCATGCTAGTGGGTTTCATCTATTTACTGTGGCAATGACAGGTCATGCAAAGGATAAAGGGGTTCAGCTACCGCAGCAAGTAATAGATGAATCGGTGTTGTCCTAATGCAGTAAAAGAGAGCAGGAGCGAGAGAGTAGGATTGTATCGGAATGAACAAGGGGGTTTTGCTTGCCTGGCACTTCTGAAGATAGTATAGTTCTTCATCGGTGTCATCGATCACATCGTCGGAACATCGTCTACCGAGAGGGGACAATACCGGCAAACAAAGAAGAACACAATCAATGCAATGCACAATATGATGCATGATCATGACATGGCAACATGCTGGTGTTTTGAGCTAATGCAGCTAGCAACAAAGTTAAATGAAGTTGGTTTGAACCCTAAGTTCAAATCCAAACTCCATATGTGAAATTCAAATGCCATTTATATGATTTGTCCTAAACAGAAGCCATAAGTTGTTCTAACATGCATGCAAATGGTACAGATGGATAGATTGGATTTTTTGATCATTTTTCATATATAATTTGTTTCATTTGGAGTTACGGTTGATTTCATATGATTTTTAGAAGTTTTGGGCATTTTCTGGAATTACTGAGTTATTTTTTAATCCAGAAAATGATTAATTGCGTCAGCACTACGTCACTGTGATGTCAGCGGTCAACAGGCGTCGACCAGGTCAAACCTGAACAGTGGAGTCCATAGGTCAGTGTCACGTTGCTCATTAGGGTCACTAACATGTGGGCCCAGTCAATGGCCACGTCAGTGTCAACGCTGACGCGTGGGGCCGCTATGATTAGTTAATACTAAGCAGAAACTAATCTAAGTTTAATTAGGCAGTGGGGCCCGGCTATCAGTGTAACTAAGTGTTGACTAAGTGCGTCGTTAACCTAAACTAAGCGGCCACATCACCATCACCGGAGTTACGCCGGTGGCGACGGAAACGCGGTGGAGGGACACTCGGTTGGCTCGGGTTTTGCCCACGGTCGACCAAATCGACCGTGGTTTGGTCCTATGCATAGCTGGGGCTCGCGCACATCTAGCATGGCTAGTGGGAAGAGCTGGGGTGGTCGGAGGCGACGGCAACCACAATGACGACGGCGGCCGGAGTTCGGGTATCGAGCGTTTCAGCACTGCAGTGCACTAGGGGAGGCTTTGGTATGTGCTACGTGCTCCTGGTGAGGTGTGGAGCACGGTGGTGTGCCCGGCTTCGAGCCACTATGGCTCTGGCCACGACGGTGGCGTGCGGTGGCGGCGGCGGGCGCGGTCGAGCTCGGTGCGGTCGCTGCGGTGCTCGAGAGCGAGAACGGGAAGGGGGAGGAGGAAGAGGAGCTCACGGGGAGTGCAGGGGGCGTCGAAGCGGGCTCAGGGAAGGCTCGGAGCAGACGGCACAGCCATGGCGATCTCGGCGTCCGAGGGGGAAGAAGGCGAGGTAGCTGACGATGCAGGGCGGCAGGCGTCGGGCGGCTCGGTGAGGAGGAGGACAGGGACTAGGCGGAGCTCGTGGGCAGCTCCAGGGGCGAGGGAGAGGCGGTGGCGTCGACTACGGCGGCGGCGGCTTACGGACGGGTCGGCCATTGCAGAAGAGGACAAGGGAGAGAGTACAGGAGGGAAGAGTGGTGTCCAGGGGGTCGAGGCGGCGCCTAGGAGAAGACGCGAGGCGTCGCGGTGGCCAGGCGACGCAGGCAGGTAGCCTGGTGGCGTGGCGCCCATGCGCGCGCCGTGCGTTGTCCCTCCTCTGCCTACTGGCAGAGATTGGGGATGACTGGCACCAGGCGAGGTGGGCTGGGCCAGCATAGGAGAGGCCCAGGTGGGCTTGGTGGGCGCCAGAAAAGTGCCCAGGTGAGTCTCTCTCTCTCTCTCTTATATTCTGTTTTTCTATTTTTCTATAACTTGATGGCTTTATTAAAAATACTAAAACGTTTCCAAAAATCCTGCAAATAATTGTGGGCTCTGTTGGGATTATTCCAAACATCCCACACTTAAGTTTAGAATTAATTGAGAACTTAAAATAATATATAGCATTTAAATGCTCAATTGCAAATACTATATGATTTAATTCAGTGACCAAATATGTCATGAAAAAATGTGCAACACCTCTGGTTATGGTTCTAGCATTTTCCAGAAATGATGAACATTTTTGAAAGCCATTTGGATTCACTGAAAATATTTTTAGGTTGAACCTATTTGAATTCCATTTGGTACTAGGGTTTGGACATCCCCATTTCAAGTTTCTTTCAAAGTTTAAACATGATGCACACATGAAGTTAGCCTAGTGCAATGCCAGAAGCTAGGGATGTGACAACTCACCCCCACTAAACAAGAATCTCGTCCCGAGATTCAAGCGTAGGGTAGGATGAAGGGGGAACGCAAACTAACATAATCTTCACGATCCAGGTGGCACTTCATCAGAACGTTGAATCGATCACCATCTTTGTCTTGTCGTCTTGCTCTGAGAACTCCAACCAACATGACAACGAGAGGAGAAGGAGACTCTAGAAGGATCAATCTTCTCGAAGATCGAACAACTTAGGATCAACTCACGGAATGAGACATAGAAACATCACTGGAGCTGAGATACAAAACACACATCTAGAGGGATGGAGTGAAACACATGACAAAGGTTGACTAGGTAGGCAATAATTCCACACCTAAGAAGGTGGTGAACGGTTGTCAACGTAGTGAGGAGTTGAGTTGCCATGATACCATAATGATGCACCTTAGGGAAGGTGACTCGTAGAAATATCCCCTTAAGTGGCAAAAAGAATTACCTTTGATATAGAGATCATTGAGACTCTCTATACCAGCCTAGGGAAAATCTCGAGCGATTGTTTGGACGGGTTCAGTAGAATGGCATACCCGGATTAGAATGGATGATGTGGATTACCTTGTTGAAGACAACGCGATGAATGATTTTTGCTTATCATCAGGAATGGATGGGACTCATGGTAAGTCCACTTTTGAAGATTATCCTCGACAACAACTGCTGAGAAGGCAGCCCATGGAAAATTGGCACGATGGGGTGCAAGCTGGGAACATAATGCAAATGTTGGGAATGCTCCAACCATCATATCTGCCTGAGATTCAGATCTGGTTGGTGTCAGGATATTCCAGACTCACCGAGTCTAGAAAGAAAAATGAAAGTTTGCAACACAAATCGACGAGATGACGTTGCAAGATTCTCGGGGAATGAACTACAATAGCAAGCTCCAAAACATGAGCTGGTTCTGCTACAACATGTGAACACGTTGTCCCAGACAAAACATTATCACATGGTAGTCTTACAATAAAACACTACCGAGTTCAGGTGGGGAACCATCATTAATGACATCGAAGTCTCCACACGTGGAAGTCCAAAGAGTTCACCTTGGACAGACTCCTTTATCTTTGAACAACTCAATCAGTGGCTTGGTGTGCTAGGATATACATATGGAATGAAGATGATCAGTCTAATAGACCACAGAATTCTTCGCACATGCATGACTGACTTGGCATGATTCCAGACGAAGCAAAACTAACTTTCTCGAATTCACGGCGGCAACTTACATCAAATGCACGTGAATCAAAGGAAGTCACTTCTTTCATCCAAACATATACTTCATGAACGGGGCATGAAGAAAATTCTTACACAAGTTTCCAACACTAGCTTAATGTTCAACAAAATCATGGAGGAGATAAGGATGTTGTCGATGGTCTCAATAACAATTCATCCAGGTTTCCATGAAGATGGAATTCCATAATTATGTGAACACGGTGATAGCATTGGTCAGACCAAAAGATATAATGGAGTATGCTCGAGGAAAAACCACGAGTAAGACAACATTACGAATATCGTTGGTTCTGATTTGATCTGAGAATAGCCCACACTCAAATCAAAGATTGGATAAGGTGATAGGTCCAACAACTAATCACGAGGACCAATCAATGAAGAAATCATCTCTCTACAACAAACACACAAACGCAAGATATCCCTTTGGAAATGAACTAAGTTGGGCAAGCTTTTATCTTCCAACTCTCCAAGTTGTTGTTCAACTTATCCAACTAGCTCAGGGGTATCCAACATAGATTCTTGGAGAAGGGGTGGTTTATAAGAAAACCAACTTGATCACGAACACAACATAGCGGTCAGGTGACGACCTGGTGATACTTCCAAGAAGATATCTGAAAATCACGAGCCACCGATATGTTACTAAGCTCGAGAACAATCTTGCTTCTAAGGGCAAGACGAAATGATCAAATAAGCAAGGGATTGGCATAGACCTAACTCATTGATCGGAGAGTGCACCAAAAATAAGGACTAGGTAGCACGATCAACCTTAGGGCGATGATTCAATAATCAACACGCTAAGAATGAGGTTATTGTCCATTTAACTACCAAGCAACAGAGTTGCTAGGAGTATAGATTTCACATGTCATGATTCACTTATCGGTATTCCGGTTGCGGCAACATGGAACCGAGGAATGAATAATGATGAAGAGAAGTATCACTATATCAAGAGTTCATAGGATGGTCTGCAATTCCCATGATATTCTTAATATAAAGATGGTAATACTTCAGGGTAGAACAGAACAAATGCTGGATTAGCATTTTGATCTGTGAAGTACAATTGCTTTGACCCAATCCTAGATATGGATGAGGTACTGGAGTTTGTTCCTCCTAGTCATTCCGGAATAGAATGGCTCGACAGACCACAAGAGTAATAGGCATCGATGAACGAATGCACACATACTCTTGACTATCAATTGATAGACGGGGGACAGAATACAGCTAAAGAGAACAACTCAAGGAACATATAACTTTCTGAGTTGTGGATGCATAGGTTAGTATGTCGAATCATGTTCAACAGGTTTCTTCCGGATAACCCATGCAGAAAAGTAGAACTGGTAGAGTCGCAATATAGAATGGAGAACCCATCGAGAGCACTCCTGTTTTGATCTTTTTATCCAACAAGCATCTGCCGTAAGTGGTTCATAGTATTTGGAAGAAGGGAATACCACGGACCTCAAGGACTAATGCAAAGGTTACTAATAACCTAAAGGAACTAGCAAATGCCAAAAACATGAAGTAAGTAGGGTGAATCTCGGGTTCAAAACCTAAGGAGTGGAATACCTACTAACTAAATGGCATCACGGGATGCTTTCGAGAATAATGGCCAGAATCATCACACTGGGAACGCAAAACATGGTTCGATTACTAGGTGGCACTCTAAGACACCTAGGTCATAATAATAACTCCAGCATATATGTCAAGGGAACAGAGTACCTCAACTCACCAATTAATGTGATTAATCTGTCCCAAAGGGACATCAGAACGGGAGGAACGGATTTTGCAAATGCTTCAGACTATTTAGAAACCTAGGATGACTCGGACAGCATAACGGCTGTAAATGCTCAAAAATATTGGAGACATGCTACAAAAATGGTGGCATAACCACTCAGAAGCATAATATCAAGGTTTCGAGATAAAAAATTATCATACAAAAGTAGTAGGAACTGAAATGAGGTCTAAATCCATCAATCCTAAGAGTCGATGGATTAGTAACACGTGATCCTGATAGAAAGAAGAGAAAACCTAGTTCCTTAACCCCGTAGGAAAGATAAGATGACTCAGATCAGAAGGGCATAAGGTATAAGGAGTAAAAAGAGCCTTACGTTCCATCCCACAATCAATTCCCTTACATAACTAAAGCATTTCTAGACTCAACTTCGACCGGTTTGGCTTGGTAATCCTACAGGCAGTCAAGCTCTGATACCAAAGCTGTCAGGACCCCGATCCTAAGTCACACCGATCTAGCATGTAACACATCATATCACTTTGCGGCCTAACGCACAGTATTCCCATGGGTGCCACCTTACCTGGCCCGGAACCGTTTGCGCATTTTGGCTCACGTATATGATAGTGCCGCTAGCATCCATATGACAAAGAACCCGGGCTGACATGGCTAGTCGTGAACCCAAAGTGGCACTAACTTACAGGGACAGGCATGCATGACCCAACAACAAACGTGTCGGTCATCAGCGAGTGAATCCGGGCTGTAGCAACTGGGCTAGCAGGACTCCGGTAAACCAGGCTATAGCAGGCTAACAGGACTCCGCTAGACACCGCGTGACATTTCCCGGAAGGGACAGACACAGGAACGAAGAAGGACACATGCCGGCCAGCCTAAGTGTTCCGGAGCAGTAGCAAGCTACCATGGCTAAGTGGAAGCACTACGAGACATTTCGCGATAAGAGAGGCTACCAAGGATAAACAACTAGGTTGTCAGATCCCACACATACCAAGCATTTCAATAACATACACACAATATGCTCGATATGTGCAAATACAACATGGCATCACAACATGACTCTATGACTAAAGTATTTCATTCAATAGGCTCCGAGGAGAGAGATATTACAAACATGGGTCTCATGACCCAACAATCAGAGCATACACGTCAAAGCACATGCGGAAGCTTAACATGTCTGAGTACAGAGATCTACAAATGAAAAAGGCTGAGAAGCCTGTCTATCTACCAGATCCTGCCGAGGGCACAAGATCGTAGCTGAGGTAACAAGCTAAACGTCGAAGTCCACGTGGAACTACTAGCGAGACTGAAGTCTCTCTGCAAAAAACATAAAATAGGCAAACGTGAGTACAAATGTACCCAGCAAGACTTACATCAGAACTAACTACATATGCATCATTATCAACAAAGGGGGTGGTGGGGTTTAACTGCAGCAAGCCAGCTTGGACTCGGCGGCTATCCTGAACTACGACTGCAAGTAACTCTTTTGAGGTGGCGCACACGAGTCCACATATTCACCATATCAATACACTACAATGGATCCACTCCCATCTCCCTACGAGAACGCCACCCATAGCACTCATGCTTATCTTGCATATTTTAGAGTATCCACTTTCACTTGTCTATGAACTGTATAGGCAACCCAGAAGTCCTTTACCGCGGACACGGCTATTCGAATAGATCATATTAACCCTGCAGGGGTGTACTTCTTCACACACGCTCTCGCCACTTACCACCATGTACACCTCGTGTATCTCGGCAACCTTCAAGTGGAAGCCTGGCGAGGGAGTCGTCCACGACCTGACTAACCACACAAGTCTCTCGTCCAGGTTTCTCGCCTATTCGGGTTCCATCCGCAAGGAGATCCGGCCGGGGTGTCGCTCACGGCCCCAAACGATGTGTGCAGGGTTCCCAAGCCCACCATCCGGGTGCTACTTGGTACATCGGGCCACTGTGCCTAGTCTGTCCCAAGCCCACCTGTACCGGGTGCCACTTGGTAGACTACTAACACTGCCTACAAACACCAGAAACTAGTTGCAACTCCTGGACAGAGACCGATTTGATTAATAAGTCGAGAGGGGCACTTAAGCATTCCAATGCATGGTAGTAGCTGTTCATGGATCACAAACACAGAACTCAGTTCCTGAGGACGGCTGCAATGAGACAACCCACCACGTACTCCTACATGGCCTCTCACCGCTACCTTTTCCAAATCGTGTTCACACACTTAGCTCACACACAGTAGGACATGTTCACACGCCTCTGATTCATCCCCGATGAATCAGACCTGACTCAACTCTAAGAAGTAGCAGGCATGACAAACAAGCATGAATGAGTAGGCACAACAGGGCTCAAACAACTCCTACTCATGCTAGTGGGTTTCATCTATTTACTATGGCAATGACAGGTCATGCAAAGGATAAAGGGGTTCAGCTACGCAACAAGTAATAGATGAATCAGTGTTGTCCTAATGCAGTAAAAGAGAGCAGGAGCGAGAGAGTAGGATTGTATCGGAATGAACAAGGGGGTTTTGCTTGCCTGGCACTTCTGAAGATAGTATAGTTCTTCATCGGTGTCATCGATCACATCGTCGGAACATCGTCTACCAAGAGGGGACAATACCGGCAAAAAAGAAGAACACAATCAATGCAATGCACAATATGATGCATGATCATGACATGGCAACAAGCTGGTGTTTTGAGCTAATGCAGCTAGCAACAAAGTTAAATGAAGTTGGTTTGAACCCTAAGTTCAAATCCAAACTCCATATGTGAAATTCAAATGCCATTTATATGATTTGTCCTAAACAGCAGGCATAAGTTGTTCTAACATGCATGCAAATAGCACTACATCACTATGACGTCAGCGGTCAACAAGCGTCGACCAGGTCAAACCTGACCAGTGGGGTCCATAGGTCAGTGTCACGTTGCTCATTAGGGTCACTAACATGTGGGCCCAGTCAATGGACACGTCAGTGTGGTCAACGATGACGCATGGGGCCGCTGTGTTTAGTTAATACTAAGCAGAAACTAATCTAAGTTTAATTAGGCAGTGGGGCCCGGCTGTCAGTGTAACTAAGTGTTGACTAAGTGCGTCGTTAACCTAAACTAAGCAGCCATGTCACCATCGCTGGAGTTACGCCGACGGCGACCGAAACGCGGTGGAGGCACACTGGGTTGGCTCGGGTTTTGCCCATGGTTGACCAAATCAACCGTGGTTTGGTCCTATGCATAGATGGGGCTCGCGCGCATCTAGCAGGGCAATTGGGAAGAGCTGGGGTGGCCAGAGGCGACGGCAACCACGACGACGGCGGCAGCTGGAGTTCGGGCGTCGAGCGTTTCGGCGTTGCAATGCCCTAGGGGAGGCTTTGGTATGTGCTATGTGCTCCTGGTGAGGGGTGGAGCATGGTGGTGTGCCTGGCTTCGAGCCACTGTGGCTCTGGCCATGACGGCGACGTGCGGTGGCAGCGGCGGGCGTGGTCGAGTTCGGTGCGGTTGCTGCGGTGCTCGAGACCGAGAACAGGAAGGGGGAGGAGGAAGAGGAGCTCACGGGGAGTGCAGGGGGCGTCGAAGCGGGCTCGGGGAAGGCTTGGAGCAGACGGCACGGCCATGGCGATCTCAGCGTCCCAGGGGAAGAAGGCGAGGTAGCCGACGATGCAGGGCGGCAGGAGTCGGGCCGCTCGGTGAGGAGGAGGACAGGGACTAGGCGGAGCTCGTGGGCAGCTCCAGGGGGCGAGGGAGAGGCGGTGGCGGCTTACGGGTGCGTCGGCCGTTGCGGAAGAGGACGAGGGAGAGGGTAGAGGAGGGAAGAGTGGTGTCCAGGGGGTCGAGGCGGCGCCTAGGAGAAGACGCGAGGTGTCGCGGTGGCCAGGCGACGCAGGCAGGCAGCCTGGTGGCGTGGTGCCCACGCGCGCGCCCTGCGTTGTCCCTCCTCTGCCTACTGGAAGAGGTTGGGGATGACTGGCACCAGGCCAGGTGGGCTGGGCCAGCATAGGAGAGGCCCAGGTGGGCTTGGTGGGCGCCAGGCAAGTGCCCAGGTGAGTCTATCTCTCTCTCTTATATTTTGTTTTTCTATTTTTCTTTAACTTGATGGATTTATTAAAAATACTAAAATGTTTCCAAAAATCCTGCAAAGAATTGTGGGGTCTATTGGGATTATTCCAAACATCCCACACTTAAGTCCAGAATTAATTGAGCACTTAAAATAATATATAGCATTTAAATGCTCAATTGCAAATACTATATGATTTAGTTCAGTGACCAAATATGTCATGAAAAAATGTGCAACACCTCTGGTTATGGTTCTAGCATTTTCCAGAAATGATGAACATTTTTGAAAGCCATTTGGATTCACTGAAAATATTTTTAGGTTGAACCTATTTGAATTCCATTTGGTACTAGGGTTTGGACATCCCCATTTCAAGTTTCTTTCAAAGTTTAAACATGATGCACACATGAAGTTAGCCTAGTGCAATGCCAGAAGCTAGGGAGGTGACACACACATGATTCGGAATTTATTAGAATACTCTATGTGATTCACTTATATCTGTTGAGCTATATAATTTTTGCTCTAGTGCTTCACTTAAATCTTTTAGAGCACGGTGGTGGATTTTTTTGTAGAAAATATTGTTCTCTCATGCTTCACTTATATTATTTTGAGAGTCCTACAAAACAACATGGTAATTTTCTTTAATCATGAAATTAATCCTAATATGCAAGGTATTCAACTTTAGTAAAAAAAATCTCTTATGAGTGCGTTGAATACTAAGAAAAGTTTGATGCTTGATGATTGGTTTGAGATATGGAGGTAGTAAATATTAAAGTTGTGCTAGTTGATTAGTTCTGAAATTGAGAAATACTTGTGTTGAAGTTTGCAAATCCCATAGCATGCAACTATGGTAAACGTTGTGTAACAAATTTGAAACATGAGATGTTCTTTGAGTGTCATCCCTTGTGTGGAGGTCGGGGGCGCGTGATGGTTAACTCCTACCAACCTCCCCCCTAGGAGCATGCGTGTAGTGCTTGGTTTTGATGACTTGTAGATTTTTGCAATAAGTATGTGAGTTCTTTATGACTAATGTTAAGTCCATAGATTATACACAGTCTCACCCTTCCACCATTGCTAGCCTCTCTAGTACCGCGCAAATTTCGCCGGTGCTCTACACCCACCATATACCTTCCTCAAAACAGCCACCATACCTACCTATTATGGCATTTCCATAGCCATTCCGAGATATATTGCCATGCAACTTTCCACCGTTCCATTTATCATGTCACGTTTCATCATTGTTTTATTGCCTTGCATGATCATGTAATTGACATTGTATTTGTGGCAAAGCCATCATGCATATTATTTCATACATGTCACTCTTGAATCATTGCCCATCCCCCGGTATACCACCGGAGGCAAGCATATAGATTCATACTTTGTTCTAGTATCGAGTTGTAATCATTGAGTTGTAAATGAATAGAAGTGTGATGATCATCATTCATAGAGCATTGTCCCAGTAGAAAAAGGCCAAAAGAAAAAATATAAGGCTCAAAAAAAGAAAAAAAAAGGGGCAATGCTACTATCCTTTTTCTTCCATACTTGTGCTTCAAAGTAGCAGCATGTTCTTCATGATAGAGAGTCTCTTGTTTTGTCACTTTCATATGCTAGTGGGAATTTTTCGTTATAGAACTTGGCTTGTATATTCCTACAATGGGCTTCCTCAAATGCCCTAGGTCTTCCTGAGCAAGCAAGTTGGATGAACGCCCACTTAGTTGCATTTTGTTGAGATTTCATACATTTATAGCTCTAGTCCATCTGTTGCATGGCAATCCCTACTCCTCACATTGATATCTATTAATGGGCATCTCCCACTACTAGGAAAAGCGCTATAGCTGATATGGACATTAATGGCGCACCATGTATGTGGTGCGCCACTGCTATATAGCACTGGCACACCAGATACAGGTGCGCCATTAATGTTCTCATTACTAATGGCGCACCAGAAAAATGGTGCGCCATTACTAGCATATTTTATTTTATTTTATTTTTCCAAAACTATTAATGCCGCACCAGGGCACAGTCCGCCATTACTAGTTTTAACTAGTAATGGCGCACCACACTCTCTGTGCGCCACTACTAACAATTTTTTTTAGTTTTTTTACAAAACTAGTAATGGCGCACCTGTGTGAAGTGCGCCATTACTAGTTCAAACTAGTAATGGCGCACCACAACCACGGTGCGCCACTACTAACAATTATAATTTTTTTGCAAAACTAGTAATGGCGCACCCCTAACTGGTGCGCCAATAGTAACCAGGGTTACTAATGGCGCATTTTTAGGTGGTGCGCCATTAGTAACCTGAGACCAGCTAGATATTTTGGACAGCCACCTACCACACTCACTTTCCCCACTTCATTCTCTCCACCTCCTCCTCCTCCAAGCTTATCTCGGCTGCCTCCTCCTCCTCACCTCATTTGCACCATAGATTCACCCAAATTAAGTGGTTAAATTACCTTTTTTGATAGGTAAGTAAGGGGAAAGCTTTCTTTATGTTGTAGATCTACTTTTTTCTCCCTCCAACAACGTGCACATGCACTTTTTATGGCCTAGCTAGATCTACATATGTTTGTGGTGTTGCATATGTTTGTGGTGTTGCATATGTTTGTGGTGTTGCATATATGTTTGTGTTTGCAGGTACCAGTATTTCAAATGTGATAGTTGCCAATATTTTGCCGGAATTTTGATTCATTTCTGTTTCGGCGAGAATTTGGCACTATGCATTCTTTCTGGTCCTATTATTAGGCAAAGTCATGCCAAATTTTTTCTTGGTTCTAAAATATCGTTTTGCTCTACCCCGCAGGTAACCATGGTCCGCACGATGACCGAAGGCATCGTGAATAGGTTTTTGACCTCCGCGAAGGCCGAGATGCTTCAAAAGAACGAGACGGAGATAAGATGTCCGTGTCGAAGATGCAAGCTGAAGAGCCTTATTGTGGACCCGGATTTCGGGTAGGTGCGGGACCACCTGCTCCTGCGTGGTTTCATGGATGGCTATCGGTGGCAAGGTGAGAAGATGACTATGAAGTCGTCCATGGGGGGCAGGCAAGAAATGAGGAAGGGCAGCAAGACAACCACCGCGGTGAGGGTGGGCAAGAAGACGAAGAATCTCCAGGACATGATCATGATGCAGTACACAGTCACCATGTAGAAGATGTCGGACATGATGATGAGGAAGATCAAGACGAAGGGCATGATCATGAAGATGAAGATGCCGGAGCAGACGATGATGGACCATCAATGGGCTTGGTGCAGGACCCTCATATTCAAGAGCTGCATCTCAAGCAGACGGATAACGCAAGAGCTGCCGCCCAAGAGAAAGACAAGCTGGATCAGCTGGAGATAGACGTGGTTACTCCATTGTATGAAGGATGCAGGTCCGAGGATACCCGCCTGAAAGTAACGCTCATGGCTCTGGAGATGAAGGTAAAACACAAAATGACCGACACATGCTTCGACGAGAACATGTCATTCTGGCACGAACGTCTTCCTAAGGGGAACAAGTGCCCGACTAGTTTCGAGGAGGCATAGAAAATCGTGTGTCCTCTGGATTTACCACACGTGAAATACCCACGGCTTAGCCTTATACACAGAACTTTAGCAGTAGCGAGGGTCAAAAAAGCACGCTGGTGGTAAGTAGTAGTAGCGCGCCTAAGCAAACCGCGTTGCAGATAAAGTTCTAGCAGTAGCGCGTCTTGCTCTAAACACGTTACTACCAAAATTCCCACGGCTTAGCCGATAGGCTACACATAGTAGTAGCGACCTATAACGAACCGCGCTACCGCTACTTTATTTGTAGCAGCGCGTTTTAATCTAAACTCGCTACTGCTAAAGGATATAAAATTAAATGGAAAGAAAATAGAAAGGTAATTGAAAATGAAAGAAATAGAATAAGGTGAAAGGAAATAAAAATAAAATGTGAAGAAAACTAAATGGAAAAGGGGAAAAAGAGAAAGGAGTAGCAGTAGTGTGTATCCCAGAACGCGCTGTAGCTAACGTAGCAGCAGCACTCTTCCTGGAATGCGCTACTGCTATTTCTGACTTAACCACGGGGTTCGTCCTTCCCCACGGCCACTTCCCCCAACTCTCCACTCTCGCCGCCGCTGTTGCCCATCGGCCGCCGCGCGCTCTCCGCACACCCTCGACGTCGCCCCGACCCCAGATTCAACACCGCCCCCGCCCCCGACCTCAATGTCGCCCCGGACGCCGCCTCCGACCCCGACCTCGACACCGCCATCCGCCGCGCGCCCGAGCCCTGACCCTGACCTCGACGGCGCCCTGCCCCTCCCTCGTCGCAGGCACCCGAGGTGAGCACGCCTGCTCCTCCCTTTCCCCTACCTCTGCCTAGGGTTTCTTTATATTTTAGTTGCATCAAATTAGTTGGGGTTCATGTAAGAGTGGAAACAAATCGGATACGGATGCGGCTCAAATGAGTTAGGGTTCATGTAAGGGTGGAAAGGAATCAAATTTCTAAGGTGAATCATAAAACGAGTAAAATTTGACCACTTATTTCACTTTATAGTTGGATAATTGGAATATCCGCTACCACTTTCCACCCCTATAAGTTCATCAAATTAGATGGTAATTAGGGCAGTAGTTCCTAGGTACTAATTAGTTAGTAAGAAGTAGGTACTAATTAGGTACTAGAATATTTTTATTTGTAGTAAGTTTATTTTTAGTAAGAACTAGTTGAATTAATAGAACTAGTTAGTAAGAACTTGTTGCTATTTTTTAGTTAAAGCAATTTTTCCCGCCTCGACGTGGACGATGCCTATCCCGCATCCTCGTCGTCGAGTTGGCGGAGGACGACACTTGCTTGACCAGATGGGCCATGTCCGGGATTGGGCTTCGCTAGGGTGGTACTGGGAGGCGCTACCTACCGGGGGGCGCAGGTTGGCGAGGAGCCAGCCTACCGGGGGGCGCATGGGCCAGTGACGGTCCAGAGGCTCAAGGACTCCGCGAAGGTGGTGCGTCACCGTGTCAGTGAGGAGGACGCGCATGTCCGTTGCTACTTGTTTGCCTTGGAGCACTGGTTCTCCAATACCTGGCAGGTTCTCCAGGGATCTCACTGGATCTATGATCCCGTGATGGTTCCTTCTCTATGGGTGTCCACCGCCCGCGCCGATACCCATCGTGTGCTAGGGTTTTAGTTGTATTAGTGATGTTATATGTATGACACTATTCGTGATGTATTAGTGATAATATTCGATGATGTACGGACGCATGAGATGATTTACTTTTGCTTATTGAATGCATGCTAATTTGTGTCCTATAAGATATTTTGAAATGTATATCTTGTGTTGCTCAATATCCAAGTGGTCGGTCATGTTTGCAGGTTACACCTCTGAGTGGCCTATGTTTTGCCGGAGTGTTGATTCATTTCCCTTCCGGCAAATTTCAGGCGCTCGATATGTCCTATTTTAGCAAAGGTCATGCCGGATATTTCCGTGAATTTTGGCATGACTTGTGCCAGAATATGTAGGAAATATCGAGTGCCCCGGATTTGTGGGTTGAGTATCCTGGTAGTTGTCTTCGATCGATTTTCAATTAATGTTTTAACTATGAACATAGGAAATGTCTAACGACAAAAAGGATTTCAGTATTTGCAAATACTGCGAAGACGAGCGCGTCCTGTGCGACGGAATCTTCCTAGATGATGATATGCTCTTCAGCATCAAGCTGGACGAGAACTTCGAAGTGGATACAGTAAGTCACAACGATAAGTCTTTTTTCGTAATTAAGCATGACATTTGCTTCATTTGCTTCAACTTATAATTTAAGCATGACATTAAGCATGACAAGTCTTTTTTTACTATTCTACTAGCGTATCCCCTGCCATGCAAGAGTTTTTGTATTGGATAAGATAGGTTTCAGTCGTACTATGGAGGAAAAGAAATTTTACTTGAAGACCGAGCATGGTTATATTTTCAACGTAAAATTATACAATTCATAGGACTACACCTATTTTGGATGCAAAATATGGCGAGCACTATGCAAGACTTATGCATTTGAGCCTGATAGGGTTATCACCTTTCATATTCGTCCAGAAGATGATATTGAAGGTAATACCGACATCTGGGTCGATGTGCAGACGCCTTCAGTTATACCATTATGTAAGTTTCTCAACCATATTTATGTCTTTGATATTGTTTATTCAAAAATAGTTGACAACTAATTTGTATTGTCAGCTTATTTCGGTGCAAGCAAACATGTCCAGCACTTGATAGACAGGACCATATACTGTGTCAGGGCTGAACTCAACTGTGAGGAGCTCAGTCATTATGTTTCATGGCTTGCGGATCTTGATACTGTCAAGACAAATTTTCTTCCTACATTTAGAAATGTTAGTACTGAAAACATGCGACCAATAGTGTTCGTAATGAACTACGGTCACATCTATTTAGGAAGGATGGTAAGATTTTTACTATTTGTCCTTAGTGCATCTTTTCCATACATTGTCTTTGAAGCTAAACTTCATTGCTAAGTATGTTACCATACGATGTTCTTCAACAGGGAATCCCGATGAATGTTGTGCCTTATGGGATCGAGACTAAAGGTACCATGAGTATTATCAGCTTACAGCCAAGATATCCTATAGATTACTTTAGTGCATTCAAGATTAGCGACGGATGCTTAATAGTGCAAGACTGGACCAAATATGTGATGGGGGAGCGCAGATAAGTACTAGGGGGCAGCAAACAGATGCGCTACCCACGATTAGGAGAGAGGTTCATCTGCATGCTCCAACTTGATCAAGGAGGAGAGCTATACATGTTTTATGTTATTTTACCAAAGAGAGAGCAGTAGGAGTGATTAGCTAGCTAGAAATGAGTTTGAGGATGATGATGTGCTACACTATTACTATGATGATAAAATAGCTAGTGTTGGTGGTAATGACTATGATGATTATTATTAGCTAGTGTTAGTGGTGATTAAATAAATACTGTTGGTGGTAATGACTATGATGATGATTAAATAGCTTGTGCCCGCGGATTAGATTCAAGTGGAGGCAACATGTGGTGCACATCGAAAGTACTACTAGTCCAAACTAGATCAAGTTTGGATTAGTAGTATACTTTTGACATGCACCACATATTGCCTCCACTAGAACCTAATCCACCTTCATTTGACACACTGTTATGGACATAATGATGTAAACCTCATAACTGGTATTGTACCAATATTTGTATAATGGCGCATAAATACACTAAAAAAAGAATACTAGTAGCGATGGAGAGAAAACACGCTGCCAGTAGTTACATTAGCAGTAGCGTGGGAGTGAACAAACACTGCAGCTATTTGTCCTAGCAGTAGCGCGTGCGGGCACGCGTTACTGCTAAGCAATAGTTGTAGCGCCTTATTAGTAGCGCGCCTACCCGCGCTACTAATGAGCACAAAACCAGCGCTACTACTAGGGTTTTCCCTAGTAGTGCATGTGTGCATGAAAAATTGCATCATTTATCAGGACGAGCACGCGGAGTCTACCATATGTCCGTGTGCGGCGTCACTCGATACAAGAACAGGAAGAAAGCTCCTCGAAAAGTGGTGTGGTACTTTCCGATCACTCCTCGTCTGCAGCGGTATTTCGCGGACCCTAAGCTAGCAAAGCTCCTGCGTTGGCACGCGGATAGGGAGGAGAAGAAGCGAGAAGATGACGAAAATGATCCGGAGATAAATAAAAAAGAGAAGATGCTGAGTTACCCTAAGGATGCAAGCCAGTGGCAAGCGTTGAACTTCGAACACCGAGAATTTGGGGACGATCCAAGGAACATCGTGCTGGGCGCGAGCACCGATGGAGTCAATCCGTTTGGCAGCCAGAGAAGCACACATAGCACCTGGCCTGTGTTTGTGTGGATGTACAACCTTCCCCCCTGGTTGTGCATGAAGAGGAAGTACATTCACATGAGTATGCTAATTGAAGGGCCAAAACAACCAGGGAACGACATGAATCTGTATCTGGGGCTGCTGAAAGAGGAGTTAGACACGCTGTGGAAAACACCAGCAAATACATGGGATGCCGCAGAGAAAGAATATTTCCCTATGAGAGCCGCACTGCTCACGATGGTGCACGACTATCTCGGTTACGGATATCTGGCAGGGCAGGTGGTCCACGGATTTTTTGGATGCGTCAGGTGCATGGATGACACAACGTATTGCCAGCTAGATAGAGATCTCGGGGCTTCAAAAACCGTTTTCATGGGACATCAAAGGTGGCTTCGCGACGATGAGCCATGGAGAAAACGCAAGGATCTGTTCGATGGTGAAACCAAACCCCGAAGACGCCCGCGTACGAGGAGCAGCGATGAAATAGACGAGCTGTTGAAAAATTGGAAAGAGTGCCTAGAGCCGGGAAAGAAGCGAAAGGCGCCAGAGCCGCTGCTGAAGGTATGGAAAACGAGGTTTGTTTTCTGGGACTTGCCGTACTGGAAGATCCACTGTGTGCCTCACAGCCTTGATGTCATGCATATCACGAAGAATGTTTGCGAGAGTCTGCTTTGTACCCTGCTCAACATGCGAGAGAGGACCAAAGATGGCCCGAAAGCAAGGGCAGACTTGAAATCAATGGGCATCAGGGAGGAGCTTCACGCTAATGATGATGATGATGAGGCGAAGCAGGACACGGAAAGTCGTCGCAAAGGAAAAAAGGCCAAGAAGACTGGAAATGATTACCCTCTCGCGTGCTTCACTCTAAGTCAGGAGGAGATCGAGTAGTTTTTCACCTGCCTCGTAGGAGTAAAACTTCCTTACGGTTACGCGGGGAAGATAAGCAGATACCTAGACTCAGCGAAGCAGAAGTTCAGCGGGATGAAGTCTCACGACTATCACATGCTGATGACGCAGATACTTCCAGTTGCAATCCGTGGGATCATGGACGCGCATGTCCGTGAAACGCTATTTGGCCTATGAAACTTTTTCGACATCATCTCTCGGAAGTCGGTTGGCATGAGGCAACTCAGAAGGCTATAGGAAGAGATCGTGGTAATACTATGCGAGCTTGAGATGTACTTCCCCGCCCGCATTCTTTAATGTTATGGTGCATCTGCTGGTCCATATCGTGGAGGATATCATCCAACTCGGGCCGACGTTCCTGCACAGCATGATGCCATTCGAAAGGATGAATGGTGTCATTAAAGGATATGTTCGCAACATGTCACGTCTAGAGGGAAGCATAGCCAGGGGCTTTCTGACTGAAGAGTGCATCTCCTACTGCACGAATTATCTAGGCATCGAGAACCCCGTTGGTCTGCCCGTCAACAGGCACCTCGGCAGGCTCGCTGGATGGGGTCACCTCGATGGTCGCCACGAAATGCATGTCGACTTCGAGGGTCGACTCGCCGACTTTGAAAGAGCAAACCTAGTTGCGCTATAACACATAGACGTGGTCGATCCTTGGGTGGTAGAGCACAAAACCTTTATTGAGAAGACGTACAATGACCGAGGCCAACAGAGGACGGACGGAGATATAATCAAAGAGCACAACTCATGTTTCACGCGTTGGTTCAAGGAGAAGCTTATGTCATACCCTTTACATGAGGATTCTTCCGCGGAAGAAAAACTCATATTCGCCTTGTCACAGGGCGCCGAGCACAACCTGATGACCTATGAGGTGTACGATATCAACGGCTACACATTCTACACCAAGGACAAGGACATGAAGAGCGATGGTTATCAGAACTCCAAGGTAACGATGGAATCCTACACCGGTAACGACAAGGACAAATACTACAGAAGGATCGAGGAGATCTGGGAGCTGAGCTACACTGGAGAGAAGGTCCCGATGTTCCGTGTCAGATGGGCCAAGAGCATCCTAAAAGAAACCGATATTTCACCACCATGGTTATACCCGAAGCCAAATCCAAGACCGCGGGCGCAAACATCACCGCGAAAAATGAGCCATGGGTACTGGCTTCCCAAGTGTACCAATGCTTCTTCATTACCGACCCGTCAAAGCCCGGTCGTGTTGTCGTGAGGAGAGGCAAAAGGAAGATCATCGGAATGGATGGAGTCGCCAATGAGCAAGACTTCGACAAGTACGGCGACCCGAAGATGGAACATGACGACGACGATGAAGTGTCATACACCACAAGAAGAAGCAGGACCATCCTACCTAAAGGACGTCCATTCCACAGAAGAACTCCATTTGCGAAAAAGAAGGGCAAGAAGATTGTGAAAAGATAGCTAGCTAAGATCGATTGTATTTAAATCGTAGTCTTCATTTCTTGATTGTAATTCGACATATTGAAATTATATTTCTTATGTTCTAGTCCTCATGAATATTTATTTATGTTTATTATGGTATTGAATTTCTAACTCACAAAAAGTATTTAATTTGTTAATATTTTTTGAACTCATGAATATTTTTAAATTTCATGGGCACGTTTTGAATTCATGAATATTTTTTCAAATTTGATGATATTTTTTCATATTCATAAATGTTTACCAATTCACAAATGAATGCAACTAAAAATTAAAAAAACAAATTTGATGATATTTTCAAATAACAAATTTGATGATATTTTCAAATAACAAATTTGATGATATTTTTTCATATTCATAAATATTTTCAAATAACAAATTTGATGATATTTTAAAAAAAATTATTACTATTTTTGTAAAAAAATATTACTGTTTCATATTCATATTCATTTTCTAAAAAATTATTAGATGCAACAAAAAATAATAATAATAAAAAAGTTACTAATGGCGCGCGAGAGGTGGGTGCGCCATTGTAATCCAAAAAAAAGTTACTTATGGTGCACCGCTGGGTGGTACGCCATTGCTATCCAAAAAAAATGTTACTTATGGCGCACCGCTGGGTGGTGCGCCATTGCAATCCAAAAAAATGTTACTTATGGCGCACCGCTAGGTGGTGCGCCATTGCTATCCCTCCCCTGACTAAAATCCCCAATCGCCGATCCCCAATCTCACATCTCTCTCAGCCCCCCACTGCGCGCCGCTGCCCCGACCCACTGTGTTGCCGCCCCTACGTGCGCCGCCGCCCCCATGCCCCCGCCGCAACTAGCATTGCCCTCCACCATACTGCCACCGCCGCCCCAAACCTTCCCACCGCCAGCGCCCGCGGCCACTTTAGACCACTGTCGGCGTAGCCCCCCACCACTGCAGCTCCTCCGCCGCCCACAAGTCGACACCCCAGCCACCCTCCACCGGACAGCAAGCCGTCGTGGCCCCCAACCATCCCGCCGCCGACCCGCAACCATCCCACCACAGGTGGCCACCCTCCAACCAAATCACCGACGCCGTCGCCCCCCATCACGGTAGAACCTCCACCATCCTCTACCGCCCCAACAACCACTCCACTACCCCAGCCACCACCGTCGTCGCCCCACTCCAGAGAAGCACCATCGAGCACCCGTTTGACAGGGAGCACCACCGTCGTCATCGAGCCACTCCACCAACAGCCACCATCCTCGCGCGCTTCCTCCTCGAGCAGGACTCCCGCAAGCGTCACTGAGCACCAAGCCGCGGGTCTGCCCCCTCCACATGCCCCTGAAGTAGCAAACCCTCGGCCCTCCTCTCCAGCGAGCAGATCTGCATCCTCAACGTCTTTTCCCTGGACATACCTGCCTCATGTAATTCAAGTAACAGCCTGACAGATGACATTTTGTTGCAATTTCTGTGTTTTTTTGTTCTGAATGTGCTGCTACGCAATGTGTAGAAGTGGTACAGGCCTGTAGTTAGAAAAAATCATCAATTTTTTAAATGCTTTGATCTAATAACAGCTAAAAAACCATGAGCCAGTCACGTTTGAAGGTTCTTTGGTTACTAGCAACTAGCATTGCTAGATGAGTTCTTCTGCTATCTTGTGATAATTGTAGTAGATTATAGCTTGCTTCAATTTGTCATCATAAGTTGGTTAATCCGATATGCATATAACTTGATCATAGTTAATTTACCGAATTGTTTAACAAAAAGGAGATCCAGCATGCATAGTGTCCTGCACTATATACTCATCTTTGTATGCCCAGGCACATTCATGCATCAGCCCTGTAAGAAGCATTAGGGAAACAGAGGTTGGTTGTGGAAATTGTCACATTAGCCTTGCGCTCTCCGACCAAATGTGAATATTCATAGCCATGAAGACAGGTAGCCTGTAGTTCACTAAACTTATAGCCAAAGATCCAATTTACATGCTATACTCTTCAGCAACATTGCTTGCTAGAACTACTGTCACATGTGCACTTGGCAGGTAACACTAACTAAACCTAGCGTGCAAAAAGGATGACATGTTTTAGAGCAGTATCTGCTACTACAACCTGACGGTTTTCTTAGCTAAATTAGGCTATGTTCGTTTTGTGTCAGCTCCTTGCTTTCCATGTTAACTTCTTTTCATGGTACCCATAGATTTGACTTTCAGTGTTGGTGATTCTACAGTTGTTGTAGACTACTATAGTGATGAGTGTCTAGCTTTTGTAATCTACACTTATTGCATAAGGATTTGCATGTGCCTTTGTACCATGAGTAATTTTGGGACTTGGGAATTGGTTCTTTCTTACTACAGTCTTGCTGCCATAGTATGCCTCTGTTCTTGGTGGAGGTTTCATTACTTGTTTTGTGTGGCTTAGGTTATATTTCAGTGCAATTTGTGTGATATGTTTGGCTGGACTCTGCTCTTTTCACAGTTATAGTGTAGTCACTTTACAGCTTGCATTCTTGCCATACCAGACCATCAGTGTTCCGTTGTTTTGATAAATTGTTCAATTCTTTGTATGGTTCTGTGTTTTTTCTACCATGGCAAGGGACACTGGTTGCTTATGCACTGAGTTGGGTTTTATGCGTCAAACAAACCATTTTGACAAGGCTCATTGATGGGTACTTTTTTTATTGGGTGCATTTATTTATATTATATCATATTACTTATGTATCTGATCCACCATTGCTTGTACTAGTTTGTCAAGAATACAAGTCTGTATAGCACAGAGAGCACCACAAGTTAAACACCTCAATCTGTTAGTATTTGTCTGCATTTTCTCATAGGCCAACGTATTTTCCATGTTGTGATGGAGGCCTGTTTTAACACTGGGCTTTGCCACCTGTTGGTTGTCTTGTAAATAGCATTGGAGAGAGATTTAAGCAAGTAGCACATTGCCTTGTCACCTGGGATAATGATTTTGTAGGTACCCCGAGAGGCCCTTGAGTTTGCCAGAATGTCGATTAACTTCCGTTCTGGCAAATTAGGGTAATCTGTATGTCCTATTTTCAGCAAAGGTCATGCTGATATTTTCCGTGAATTTTAGCATGACTTTGCTAAAAATACGACATATGGGGTACTTGCGACTAATGTATGGGCCGAGGTATCTTAGTACCTAATTAAGTAGGATCAACTACCCCTTTATTCTTGTTGCATTAAACCATAGGTGGCAATAGAGCCAAGTGATTAGGCCCAACTTAGAATTCTCCTTCCCTTTACTTGATAGGGTATATTATTAGAAGATACCCATATATATCAGTCAACCTAGGGTGCCTCAGCGTCGATAAACCCTAAATGATGGAAACTTAACTTCGCATTTATGGTGCCTCAGCATCGACAAACCCTAAATGATAAAACCGTGGCTTTTAGGGTGCCTCGGTGTCGATAAAAACCTAAATGATGAAAGCTTAGGCTTTTAGGGTGCCTCGGCGTCGACAAACCCTAAATGATAAAAGCTTAGCTTTTAGGATGCCTCGGTGTCGACAAACCGTAAATGATGAGATCTTGTTCCTTGACAATAACCAACTTTTTGACCAAACCTTTTTCCTATTTAGAGTGAAACATGGCCCACAACGATGAGGACGGCGGTTCGGGCGGCAAGGCATTCTGGGAGCTGTCCCAGGAGATGGAGGAAGAACCTCAGCGCTATGAGGACGCCGCGGAAGACACCGATCCTGACTACACAACCCCTAGTGGTGTCGGGGATGACACCACTGATGGTGCCGCCGAGGATGCCACCACTAATGATGGCAGCACACGCATAGATAGCAGCCAACCGAAGAGGCAACAGAAGGACCGGCGCCCGAACGTGCTCAACACCGTCAAGGAGGAATTTACTGAAGTTTCCTCCGAGGGTATCCAACGGCGCCCAAAGAAATAGTCAAGGGGTACGCGGGACAGCTCGGGTGAATTCTTCGGAGCACCGTCTCGATCAACACCGAGAATCTAAGGCATCGTGACCGAGGTAATTTGCGCAACCTCCTCTTCATGAATCTGCACAAATTATACAAGTTCCCCGGTGACTTCGCAAACACACGCCTCTTAGGGAATAAAGTGAACAGTGCCGCCCTCATGAAGATTAGCTAGGCCCTGGCTACTTTGAGAGGTGCGGTGAAGAGCATGATTGAAAAAGGTGATAGTTATGAGAAGATCAAGGAGAAAAATCTCTTCGATTAGTGAAGGTGACTACCGGGAGTTCAAGATTAAGTGCGAGAGCGGTGCATCCGAGGAATCAAGTCAGTGGGGGCAAGATATGCGGGACTTGAACTTAGGGGTCCACAAACTCGGTCCCGGCGGATACAGAGTGGCGGAACCTATATGGGACAAGGAGGACGCGGAGCGTGATGAGCATGGCCTACTGCCCCACTTCGAGAAATACCGTGACAAGCAGGCCAGGAACTATGTCAGGGCCCGGTACAAGATTGACCCGGTAACCAAGGATCTTACCACGAATCTGAAGACCAAGGTGCTTGAGCTTGTTCTGGTAAGGAATACACCCCCGCGTAATTGGCTCCATATGGTTGCATTCTAGTTAATGAAGCCAAATTTCTAAATGGTTCACGTTCCTTCTGCAGGAAACTAAAAGCAGTAGCGCGGGGTCGTCTAAGAGCTCCCCTTTTGACACCCCTTTAAATAGGGCGTTGAACATAATGAAAAACAAGGATAAGCTTAGTAAGCCGTCGTCAACTGGTCTTGTGGCTGGCAAAGGCTTGTCCATGAAATGGTCAGAATACTATACCGCTGGGCGAAAGGAGAGAAAGACCAGCTCAGAAAGCCAGCAGCGTGAGGTTGAAAAACTCAAGGCACAAGTGGTGCGGATTCCAGAGATGGTTGAAGAGCAAGTGCGAGACCAACTGGGAGCGACGATCACCGCCATTATACCTACCTTGGTTACTGGGCTGCAGGCGTGGATTGTAGGGGGCCAATAGGGGCCGCCCCCGATTCCCAGCTTCACAGGCAACAACTCGCGCAACGTGCCGGCGGTGCCATTGGTGTCTCCAGCGGAGGCGGCATTGGTGTCCCCTGCGGCGGCGCCGGCATTGTAGGTTAATGCACCCGGGTGTGGGAAGAATACACAGGCCGGCACGTCGGCAGCAAGCGGCCCCTCCGTCAATTGCACGCCCATCGTTGGCGGTGCCTCGACATTAGCCGAGCTCGACACCATCACGGTAACTAATTAAGAGTCTCGGCCGATGACTTCATCTCCTTGCCTTTGACTGGGCAACCCTGACGCCCTACATGTTTCTGCAGGGCGCCGCCGACGTTCCGTGCACTCTCCTGCTCTTCGTGAACGGCGAGTTGGTCGATGTCGCCAAGGGAAGATTCGTTCAACCCGGCAGCCGTGTGTTCCACAGTAATCAAATGCCACCCACCGTTTATAGGGTTCAACTGGTTTGGTTGCTGCCGGGCTTCAATGACATATTGCCTCCGTATCGACCCCATGGGGCCGACGAAGATGATGTGATGACCTCCGGCCTGCTTAAGCTGGCCCATGCTTTGGCCGAAGAGTCAGATTTGTTTGGGGGCGGGGAACACCACCCCATAGACAACACCGCTAGTCGTGCCGGCGCCAAGCCATGGCAAGACCGTCGCAATGCTACCGGACATGCCGGACATGCATATGGCACAGGATCCGGACATGCATATGGCACAGAATCCGGGCATGCATATGGCACAGGATCCGGACAACAATGGCGACGACGGTACATTTACCAACGTCGATAAGTGTCGGTGGAAATGACACCTATGGGATCACAAGAATCCCTACTACGGTTGGCGGGGCGCGGGATTGAGAGAAGAGCGGATCTAACAGAGAGCACGCGGTTCGTTTATCCAGGTTCAGGCCGCGAGGATGCGTAAAACGCTAGTCCTGCTTTGATGGATGTATTCTGAGTTCTTGAGCTAGCTATGGGGTGCAACGAGCTCCAAAAAGCCGAATCCTTCCACTGGTCACCTCGGCCTCCTTTTATAGGAAAAGGGGTCACCACAGTGGCATACAGGAGGGGGAAAGGGTATAGTGTCGCGAGGTTATCCCTCGTATTACAGGACAAGATGCATTTAATGCATCGCTTAGGTGTCCTCTTGCTTTATCGGGGGCAGGAACGGAGCCCGTCCAATCCGTTGCCGCCTCGCCTGGCTTTGACACGCGCCCTGGCCAGTGGTGCGGGTGGGGTCATGTAGGCAGGAAGGCATCTGAGGTGGCGCGGTGGTAGGGCCTTCACGAAGATCTGCATGCCACCTCACAGGTGCTTGCTAAGTTGGCGTAGAGGCCGATCGTTGCCACGCAGGTGCGTACCCAGCTGGTCGAGCTGGCAGCTGCTTGGGGACGGTCGGTGGGATCTTGGTTGATGCGGGCCTAGCGGTGGCCCTGTTGACATCCTCGGCAAGGGCCTTTCCGGGGGCCCAGCAAGGGCCTTGCCATGGCGCATGCCGTCGTCCCCGGCAAGGCGCCTACCAGGGGCCTTGTGGATCTCCTTGGCTAGAATCCTGCCAAGGGTCGTCGTCTTTTGGTCCTCATCTGGTCTTGTATGTTTATGATCTTCACGAAGATCTGTATGCCACCAAGGAGGTGTCTCCCGATCCCTTGCCTCAACGTAGTAGACTATGATAGAGGTTGTGGGCTCAAGGGTGACTCGCTTTGTTGGTGTGGGGTGAGCTACCCTGGCAAGGGTTTTGCTAGGGCTGCTAAAGCTGCCCCTAGCAAGGGTCTTGCCGGGGGAGCCTGCTTCGTCCCTCCGCTTCTTATGGTTTTGGCCTTGGCGTTGGCCACCTTGCGCTCTGGTCTTATCTTGGCTCACCTCCCTTGCTCTGCTTGGTACGACCGTGGGCGCAGCTCTGACTGCGCGTGCACAGGTATAGGGGTACAAAAGTGCACCCCTCTTTTTGTACACCGACAAGAGCCCCCTGTTGGGGAACGTAGCAGAAATTCAAAATTTTCTATGCAACACCAAGATCAATCTATGGAGATTCTAGCAACAAGAGAGGGAGAGGATGAGTATCTTCATACCTTTGAAGATCGCTAAGCGGAAGCGTTACAAGAACGCGGATGAAGGAGTCATACTCGTAGCGATTCAGATCGCGGTTGATTCCGATCTAAGCACCGAACAATGGTGCCTCCACGTTCAACACACGTACAGCTTGGGGACGTCTCCTCCTTCTTGATCCATCAAGGGGAGAGGAGAAGTTGAAGGAGAACTCCGACAATAGGACGGCATGGTGGTGATGGAGCTCGTGGTTCTCCGGCAGGGCTTTGCCAAGCACTACGAAGGAGGAGGAGGTGTTGGAGGAGGGAGAGGGCTGCGCCAGGGGAAGGGTGCAGCTGCCCCCTCTCTCCCTCACTATATATAGGGGGAAGGGAGGAGGGGGAGGCGCCCTAGGGTTCCCTAGGGGAGGGGCGGCAGCCATAGGGGAAACCCTAGATGGGTTTTGGCGCCCCCACCCCCTATGAAACTTGCCCCCCCCCAAGCCGGGAGGGGTGGCTGCCCTAGGGTGGCGCCCCCACATCTCCTGGTCACGTGAGATGGGGTGGGAGGGGCGCTCAGCCCCTTAGTGGCTGATGTGCCCTCTCCCATTGGCCCATAAGGCCCCCCAACGCTTGTCGGGGCCTCCAAAACCCCTTTCGGACACGCTGGTCATCACCTGGTACCCCCGGAACAATTTCGGACTCCAATACCCTTCGTCCAATATACCGATCTTCACCTCCGGACCATTCCGGAGCTCCTCGTCATGTCCGGGATCTCATCCGGGACTCCGAACAACCTTCGGTAACCACATACTATTTCCCATAACAACTCTAGTGTCACCAAACCTTAAGTGTGTAGACCCTACGGGTTCAGGAACCATGCAGACATGACCGAGACGTTCTCCGATCAATAACCAACAGCGGGATCTGGATACCCATGTTGGCTCCCACATGTTCCACGATGATCTCATCGGATGAACCACGATGTCAAGGATTCAAGCAATCCCGTATGCAATTCCCTTTGTCAATCGGTATGTTACTTGCCCGAGATTCGATCGTGGGTATCCCAATACCTCGTTCAATCTCGTTACCGACAAGTCACTTTACTTGTTCCGTAATGCATGATCCCGTGACTAACTACTTAGTCACATTGAGCTCATTATAATGATGCATTACCGAGTGGGCCCAGAGATACCTCTCCGTCTCACGGAGTGACACATCCCAGTCTCGATTCGTGCCAACCCAACAAACACTTTCGGAGATACCCGTAGTGCACCTTTATAGCCACCCAGTTACGTTGTGATGTTTGGCACACCCAAAGCATTCCTGCGGTATCCAGGAGTTGCACAATCTCATGGTTTAATGAAATTATACTTGACATTAGAAAAGCTTTTAGCAAACGAACTACATGATCTTGTGCTATGCTTAGGATTGGGTCTTGTCCATCACATCATTCTCCTAATGATGTGATCCCGTTATCAATGACATCCAATGTCCATGGTCAGGAAACCATGACCATCTATTGATCAACGAGCTAGTCAACTAGAGGCTCACTAGGGACATGTTGTGGTCTATGTATTCACACATGTATTGCGGTTTCCGGTCAATACAATTATAGCATGAATAATAGACAATTATCATGAACAAGGAAATACAATAATAGCCATTTTATTATTGCCTCTAGGGCATATTTCCAACAGTCTCCCACATGCACTAGAGTCAATAATCTAGTTCACATCACTATGTGATTGTAATGAATCGACACCCATGGGGTTTGATCATATCTCGCTTGTGAGAGAGGTTATTAGTCAATGGATCTGAACTTTTCAGATCCGTGTGTGCTTTGCAAATCTCGATGTCATCTCCTAGATGCAGCTACCACGCTCTATTTGGAGCTATTCCAAATAATTGTTCTACTATACGAATCCGGTTTACTACTCAGATTAATCCGGATTAGTGTCAAAGTTTGCATCGGCGTAACCCTTTACGACGAAATCTTCTACCACCTCCATAACCTAGAAAAAATCCTTAGTCTACTAGTTACTAAGGATAAGTTTGACCTCTGTCCTATGATCTATTCCTGGATCACTCTTGTACCCCTTGACTGACTCATGGCAAGGCACACTTCAGGTGCGTTACACAGCATAGCATACTATAGAGCCTACATGTGAAGCATAGGGGACGACCTTCGTCCTTTCTCTCTCTTCTGCCATGGTCATGTCTTGTGTCTTACTCAATATTCACACCTTATAACACAGCCAAGAACTCTTTCTTTGCTGATCTATTTTGAACTCCTTCAAAATCTTGTCACGGTATGTATTTATTTGAAAGTACTATTAAGCGTTTTTTGATCTATCCTTATAGATCTTGATGCTCAATGTTCAAGTAGCTTAATCCAGGTTTTCCACTGAAAAACACTTTTCAAATAACCCTATATGTTGTCCAGAAATTCTACATCATTTCTGATCAACAATACGTTAATAACATATACTCATCAGAAATTCTATAGTGCTCCCACTCACTTCTTTGGAAATACAAGTTTCTCATAAACCTTGTATAAACCCAAAATCTTTGATTATCTCATCAAAGCGTATATTCCAACTCCAAGATGCTTACTCCAGTCCTTAGAAGGATTGCTGGAGCTTTGCATACTTGTTAGCATCTTTTAGGATTGACAAAACCTTTTGGTTGTATCACACACAACCTTTCCTCAAGAATAACATCGAGGAAACAATGTTTTTTTACATCCTATCTGCAAGATTTCATAAATCATGCAGTAACTGCTAATATAATTCCAACAGACTCTTTAGCATCGCTACGAGTGAGAAAGTCTCATCGCAGTCAACTCCTTGAACTTGTCGGAAAACGTCTTAACGACAAGTCGAGCTTTCTTAATGGTGACACTTACCATCGTTGTCCGTCTTCCTTTTAAAATCCATCTGTACTCAACAGCCTTACGACCATCGTGTAGTTCTGCCAAACTCTACACTTTGTTTTCATACATGGATCCTCTCTTCGATTTTATGGCCTCGAGCCATTCATCAGAATCCGGGCCCAACATCGCTTCTCCATAGCTCGTGGGTTCATTGTTGTCTAGAAACATGACCTCCAAGATAGGATTACGTACCACTCTAAAGCAGTACACATCCTTGTCGACCTACGAGGTTTGGTAGTGACTTGATGCGAAGTTTCATGATCACTATCATAAGCTTCTACTTCAATTAGTGTAGGTGCCACAGGAACAACTTCCTATGCCTTGCTACAAACTAGTTGAAGTGATGGTTCAACAACCTCATCAAGTATCCACCATCCTCCCACTCAATTCTTTCAAGAGAAACCTTTCCTCGAGAAAGGACCCGTTTCTAGAAACAATCACTTTTGCTTCCGGATCTGAAATATGAGGTATACCCAACCATTTTGGGTGTCCTATGAAGATGTATTTATCCGCTTTGGGTTCGAGCTTATCAGGATGAAACTTTTTCACATAAGCGTCGCAGCCCTGAACTTTCAAGAAACGACAGCTTAGGTTTCTCTAAACCATAGTTTATATGGTGTCATCTCAACGGAATTACGTGGTGCCCTATTTAAAGTGAATGCGGTTGTCTCTAATGCCTAACCCATGAACGATAGTGGTAATTCGATAAGAGACATCATGGTATGCCCCATATCCAATAGGGTGCATCTATGATGTTAGGACACACCATCAAACTATGGTGTTCCAGGAGGTGTTAGTTGTGAAACAATTTCCACAATGTCTCAATTGTGTACCAAACTCGCAACTCGGATATTCATCTCTATGATCATATCATAGACATTTTATCCACTTCTCAGGAAGATCTTCAACTTCACTCTGAAATTACTTGAACCTTTCAATAATTCAGACTTGTGTTTCATCAAGTAAATATACTTAGCATCTACTCAAATCATCTATGAAGTAAGAACATAATGATATCCACTGCATGCCTCAGCACTCATTGGACTGCACACATCAAAATGTGTTACTTCCAAAAAGTTACTTTCTTGTTCCATCTTACTGAAAAACGAGGCTTTTCGGTCATCTTGACCATGTGGTATGATTTGCATGTCTCAAGTGATTCAAAATCAAGTGAGTCCAAACGATCCATCTGCATGGAGTTTCTTCATGCGTACATACCAATAGACATGGTTCGCATGTCTCAAACTTTTCAAAAAATGAGTGAGTCCAAAGATCCATCAACATGGAGCTTCTTCATGCGTTTTATACCAATGTGACTTACATGGCAATGCCACAAGTAGGTGGTACTATCATTACTATCTTATATCTTTTGGCAGGAACATGTGTATCACTACGATTGAGATTCAATAAACCATTCATTTTAGGTGCAAGACCATTGAAGGTATTATTCAAATAAACAGAGTAACCATTATTCTCCTTAAATGAATAACCGTATTGCGATAGACATAATCCAATCATGTCTATGCTCAACGCAAACACCAAATAACAATTATTTAGGTTTAACACCGATCCAGTTGGTAGAGGGAGCGTGCGATGTTTAATCACATCAACCTTGGAAATACTTCCAACACATATCGTCACCTCGCCTTTAGCTAGTCTCCATTTATTCCGTAGCCTTTTATTTCGAGTTACTAACACTTAGCAAGCGAACCAGTATCTATTAGCATGGTTGAGGGAGTCCTGGATTAGGGGGTGTCCGGATGGCCGGACTATGACCTTTGGCCGGACTCCCGGACTATGAAGATACAAGATTGAAGACTCCGTCCCGTGTCCGGATGGGACTTTCCTTGGCGTGGAAGGCAAGCTTGGTGATACGATATGAAGATCTCCTCCAATTGTAACCGACTCTGTGTAACCCTAGCCCTGTCCGGTGTCTATATAAACCGGAGAGTTTTAGTCCGTAGGACAAACAACAATCATACCATAGGCTAGCTTCTAGGGTTTAGCCTCTCTGATCTCGTGGTAGATCCACTCTTGTACTACCCATATCATCAATATTAATCAAGCAGGAGTAGGGTTTTACCTCCATCGAGAGGGCCCGAACTTGGGTAAAAACATCGCGTCCCTTGTCTCATGTTACCATCCGCCTAGACGCACAGTTCAGGACCCCCTACCCAAGATCCGCCGGTTTTGACACCGACATTGGTGCTTTCATTGAGAGTTCCTCTGTGTCGTCGCCTCTACGCCCGATGGCTTCTTCGATCGTCAATCATGACGCGGTCCAGGGTGAGACCTTTCTCCCCGGACAGATCTTCGTATTCGGCGGCTTCGCACTACGGGCCAACTCGTTTGGCCATCTGGAGCATATCGAAAGCTATGCCCCTGGCCATCAGGTCAGGTTTGGAAGCTTAAATTACACGGCCGGCATCCGCGGGGACTTGATTTTCGACGGATTCGAGCCATGGCCGAGCATGCCGCACTGTCACGATGGGCATGATTTAGCTCTGCCGCTGGACAACGCCCAGAGCATCGCTCAGGTGTCCGCTCCGACCATTAGCTCGGAGCCTACTGCGCTAGTCGGAGATGGACGGTTGGACGCCACCCCAGGAGCCGCAATCTCTACGGCGATAGAGCCGAATACCAGCCGAGTCCTTTGTAGGGCCCATGACTCTAAGGTGCCGGACTCCGTTCCGGACTCCGTATATCACGCACCTCTTCCGATCGAACCCGACTGGGCTCCGATCATGGATTTCACCACCACGGACGTCTTTCAGCACTCGCCATTTGGCGATATCCTGAATTCACTAAAGTCTCTCTCTTTGTCAGGAGAGCCTGACCGAACTACGGTCAGCATGGTTGGGATACGGACGACGAAGAAATTCGAGGCCCACCCACCACCCACTTCGTAGCCACTGTCGATGATTTAACCGACATGCTCGACTTTGACTCCGAAGACATTGACGGTATGGACGCCGATGAAGGAGACGACCAAGAACCAGCACCTATAGGGAACTGGAAAGCCACCTCGTCATATGACATATACATGGTGGACACCCCCAAAGCAGGGGCTGGCGAGGAAAAAACGGAGGATGAACCCTCCAAGAAGCAACCCAAGCGCCGACGTCAGCGGCGCCGCTCTATGTCCCGCCAAAGAAAAAACGGCGATTCCGGCACCGGAGATAACAACACATCGGACAGTGCCGAAGACAACCCCCTCCAATAGGATTCAGTGTAGGAGGACGAAGGAGCCAGCTCTCATGAGAGAGCGGCCGACAGAGAGGTTGAGGACGACAACTATATGCCTCCCTCCGAAGACGAGGCAAGCCTCGACGACGACGAATTCGTCGTGCCAGAGGATCCCGTCGAACAAGAGCATTTCAAACGCAGGCTTATGGCCACGGCAAGCAGCCTCAAGAAAAAACAGCATCAGCTTAGAGTTGACCAAGACTTGCTAGCCGACAGATGGACCGAAGTCCTGGCGGCCGAAGAGTATAAAATCGAACGCCCCTCCAAGAGCTATCCAAAGCGCAGGCTGCTACCCCAACTTGAGGAGGAAGCAACTAAACCTACATCACCAGTGTACGACGCGCCCGATCGGCCACCCCGTGGCCGCGATAGAGAGGCCTTCAGGCCCTCAACCCAAGCCGCACCCCGGCACCGCTCAAAACATACAAGAGTACAGGGAGATGCAACAGACCTGCGAGACATATTGGAGAATAAGGCAAGGCAAACAAGGACAATCTACGGATCGCATGGGCGCCCCTCTTCACGTGATGCTAGCCGTCACGCCGGATATGATAAGTACGGCCAGACTGAACACAACAGACCAAGCTCATCTGAGCTGCTTCGTGATATAGCCCAGTACAGGGGCGCCGCACACCCACTATGCTTCACAGACGATGTAATGGATCATCAAATCCCCGAGGGCTTTAAACCCGTAAACATCGAATCATACGATGGCACAACAGATCCTGCGGCATGGATCGAGGATTATCTCCTTCATATCCACATGGCCCGTGGTGATGATCTACACGCCATCAAATACCTCCCACTGAAGCTTAAAGGACCAGCTCGACATTGGCTTAACTGCCTGCCAGCAGAGTCAATTAGTTGTTGGGAGGACCTAATCTGCACTCCTTGACAACTTCAGGGCACTTATGTGCGACCACCAGACACCGATGACCTAAGCCACATAATCCAGCAGCCAGAGGAATCGACCAGACAATTCTGGACACGGTTCCTAACCAAGAAAAATCAAATAGTCGACTGTCCGGATGCCGAGGTTCTTGCAGCCTTCAGGCACAACATCCGAGACGAATGGCTTCCCCGGCACCCTGGACAGGAAAAGCCGAAATCTATGGCAGCCCTCACGACACTCATGACACGCTTTTGTGCGGGAGAAGAAAGTTTGCTAGCTCGTAGCAATAACATAACCAAGAGCCCTGGAAATTCGGATACCAAGGACAACAACGGCAGGTCACGTTGCAACAAGCATAAGCGCCGCATTAACGGTGACAATACTGAAGATACGATAGTCAATGCCGGATTCAGAGGCTCTAAACCCGGTCAGTGGAAGAAGCCATTCAAAAGAAACCCTTCGGGCCCATCCAGCTTAGACCGGATACTCGATTGCTCGTGCCAGATACACGGCACCCCCGAATAGCCAGCCAACCACACCAACGGGGATTGTTGGGTGTTCAAGCAGGCAGGCAAGTTAAGTGCCAAAACCAGAGACAAGGGGATGCATAGCGATGACGAGGAGGAGCCCCGGCCGCCGAACAACAAAGGACAGAAGGGATTCCCCCCGCAATTTCGGACGGTGAACATGATATACGCAACCCACATCCCCAAAAGGGAGCGGAAGCGTGCTCTCAAGGACGTCTATGCGTTGGAGCCAGTCGCCCCAAAGTTCAACCGGTGGTCCTCCTGCCCGATCACTTTTGATCGAAGGGACCACCCCACTAGCATCCGTCACGGCGGATTCGCCGCATTGGTCCTAGACCCAATTATCGACGGATTTCACCTCACCAGAGTCCTAATGGACGGCGGTAGCAGCCTGAACCTGCTTTATCAGGATACAGTGCGAAAAATGGGCATCGATCCTTCAACGATTAAACCCACAAAGACAACCTTCAAAGGCGTCATACCAGGTGTAGAAGCCAGCTGTACAGGCTCGGTTACACTCAAAGTGGTCTTTGGATCCCCGGATAATTTCCCAAGCAAAGAGTTAATCTTCGACATAGTCCCATTCTGCTGTGCCTATCACGCCCTGCTCGGACGAACCGCATTTGCAAAATTCTACACGGTGCCGCACTACGCATATCTCAAGCTCAAGATGCCAGGACCTCGTGGAGTCATCACGGTAAATGGAAACATCAAACGCTCTCTTCGAACGGAGGAGCACACGACGGCCCTGGCGGCGGAAGTACAGAGTAGCCTCTCAAGGCAATTCTCCAATCCAGGTGTCAAACGTCCGGACAACGTCAAGCGAGCCCGAAGTAACCTACAACAAACCCGGCTGCCATGTTCCGAGCAAGCATAGCAGTGCGGCCCCAACCCCAGCCCTCGCCAAATGGTGATATTGGTACCACCCGTACATAATTACGCCTTAGAGATACCATGGGCATAAGGGGAGGGGCACAACTACGGCACGCCCAGAATGCGGCTCAATCGCACTAAGGGGCTCCCTATTTCGCCGTTTCCTTTTTACACACTTTCAGGACCCATCTATTCGGAAGGCCTGTCCGGCAATACACTCGCCGAACAAACGATGCAACAGCCAGGGAGAGAACAAGCCGCGTCAAATGTCCAGGTGGTCTCTATAACGAGCTTAATACATGTTTTACTTAAAATCCCGCAGCTTGCCCCTGGAGGGGAATATGTCAAATAATCCCATCTCTTGCTTATCGAACTACTTGTATCATTCTGCTTTCGTAGCAGCCCTTTTTTAATAAACACTACATAGCTCTTATCTATTATTGTACTCATCTATTTTTTATATACAACTATGTTCAGTCATGACATTCTGCAACCGTACACTTTGGTACGGCCAATACACCAGGGGCTTAAGCACCCCCTAACATGGTGTGAGAAGACCGAACACTCTCATGAGTGCGGCACGCCGAACATATAGCACTATATGCATCGGCTCCGAATCATGTCTTTGGTCAATAGTTGGGTTTGCCCGGCTGCCATGTTTTGGTACCTTACGTTCTACAATGTTGGCTAAGGTAGCGTTGGGAGAACTACTGCAATTGTGCCCCAGTTGAGCTGGGTTAACACCTCAGTAGAGAAAGCTAAAACTAACCGTCATGATAGTGCGAGAGACCGGTCGCTGTTCGTGAGGTTTTTCAAGTCCTTAAAGACTTATGCCGCTTAGAGCGAGGAACCGGACTTATCCGGCCTAGGCGTGGATAGTGCCCCGAACTCGGTCTTCCGAATACTAGGGGCTTCGCCGAAATTTAAAATTATAGAATTCTATGGCTAAGTGAGAGTGATAAAGCATTATAAGTCCGACGGCCTGGTTCGTTGTGCTGAGCGCCTCCCTAGATGGACCCAAGAATGGGAACAAGAGCGCTCAAGTTTATCCCGAACACCCCAGCACTCGTGGCATGGGGGTCGAAGCCGACGACTTGCATCTCTCAGATTTGATAAACGGCCGCACAAAAGATAATATTTTAAATTAACAAGCGTTGCTTAATGCACATGAACAAAGTTTTCAGGGTACAGGATAACAAATGCGAGTCTACTCAAAAATTACATCTTTGGAGCACTCATCCGCTGTACGGCGGGCACCCTTCAGGACGCCCTTATAATACATCTCGGGCGTGCGATACTCCTTTGCCCGGCGGTGGCGCGTCCGTCAAAAGCTTCTCCGCGTCCAACTTGCCCCCGTGCACTTTAGAACGGGCAAGGGCCCGACGGGCACCTTCAATGCAGACGGAGCGCTTGATGACCTCAATCCACGGACAAGCGTCCACCAGCCGCCACACCAGACCGAAGTAGCTCCTAGGCATGGCTTCCCTTGGCCATAGTCGAACTATGAGGCCCTTCATGGCCTGTTCGGCCACCTTGTGGAGCTCGACCAGCTGCTTCAGCTGATCGCTTAGGGGCACCGGATGCTCGGCCTCAGCATACTGAGACTAGAACACCTTTTCCGTCGAGCTCCCCTCCTCGTCTCGGTAGAACGCGGCAGCATCAGACACACTACGGGGCAGATCGGCGAACGCTCCTGGAGAGCTCCGGATTCGGGTAAGTAATAGATAATTTACTTTTACATGCTTGCTTTGCATAAAGAATTCCTTACCCGCCGCTATTTTCTTTATTGCCTCGATCTCCTAGAGGGCCTTCTAGGCTTTGGCCTTAGCGTTTTTGGCACTCTCAAGAGCCAAGGCGAGCTCGGACTCTTGAGTCTTCGAGTCACGCTCCAAACTCTCGTGTTTTTCCACAAGAGCTTGGAGCTCTTGCCGCACCTCCGCCACCCGTGCCTCCCACTTCTCTCGCTCGGAGCGCTCCAAGGCCGCACTGTTCTCGGCCTTGGACACTGCCTCCTTCAGGGTCGCCACCTCGGTCGTGGCCCCTACAACATTTACGTTGGTCCTGTCATTATTTTCAACCAAGTATTTCTATATACGTTTACATGCGGTACTACGTACCCTCTTTATCCTCGAGCTGCTTCTTGGCACGGCCGAGCTCGCTCTCGGACCGCTCGAGGCTTTCCTTCAATGCATTGACCTCCGCAGTCAGTGCGGCAGAGGTCAGCAGCGCAGCCTGCATTCCCATATTGACATATTTTTATTAGACCCCTCCGTATATCTTTTTAGATCCTCAGCTCGGCTTTTCTTTCCGAACGCCGAACTGAGCATCAGGGGCTACTGTCTATGTGGTAACATTTTTATATGTTTTTGAACACATACCTCAAAGCCTGTTAATAGGCTTGTACAGGCTTCTGTCAGCCCGCTCTTGGCGGACTGAACCTTCTGAATCACCGCACTCATAACAGTGCGGTGTTCCTTGTCGATGGAGGCGCCGTTAAGCACCTCCAGCAAATTGTCCGGCGCCTCCGGATGGACGGAGGTCGCCGGCGTCGTAGGCTTGCCCTTCTTATGAAGGCGGCGCCTGTCAGACTCTGGAACCATTGATGGTTCCGGAGCAGTTTCCGGCCGGGGGCCGGACTTGGATCCCTCCGGGGCTTTACCCCCTTTGGGCCTGGGGTCCGGGAGGTCGCCTTGCGGCACCTCCATGACCACCTCCTCCTGGTTTAGTCCCTTTCGGGACTCCGCCTCGGCATCGTCCGTAGGGAGAGGGGAAGAGGCCGTCGGGAGTGAAGCGCTATTCACATCCGACGAATCCAAGGAGCCGCTCGTTGAATCGTCGAGCTGAGCCTTGGGCGGACTGCATGATCAAATACGGCGTCAGCAAATGCCAAATAATGGAGGCGCATCATAAGTTATTCGGATGACCGGACGCTTACGATTTTGCCAGGGGCTTGACCCTGGATGGCCATTCCTCCCCGCCGTCTTCGGCGTCGGAGGTGTAGTCCGGAAGGAGGGTTCTCCCCTTCTTGGACCCTCCGGCCTCCCCAGTTGGGGTGGCTTTCCTTTTCTTCCCTTCCCCCGTTGGAGGGGGAGAGGCTTCTTCTTCTTCCTTCTCCTCGTCCTCAGAGGCGGAGGGTGCTTCGGGGTTGTTGGGTGATGAACACGACACCCCCAGGCGCCGGGAGCTCTTGCGAGTCTTCGTGGCCTTCTTCTTGGCCTTCTTCTCCCGCACCACGTGAGGTGCCAGAACCAGCAGCCCTGTCAATTGGGCGTCCGCTGGGTCTTCCGGTAAGGGAGCCGGACAGATCATCTGCCCGGACGTCGTCAACCAGTCATGTTAAAGGAAAGGGAGGTTAGACCCCACATAGAGTCGGACTATGAAAGATAAAGGTCCCGTAAAGGGTAGAGTAGCTTACCTTGCTGGCCTGGCACCGCAAGATGAATCTGCGATCTTCGATAGCGGATGCGGGTGCCTCAGCGCCCTTAAACAACACCTTCCAGACATCTTCGTATGAAGTGTCGAAAAGCTTGCTCAAGGTTTGGTGCTGTGCCGGACCAAACTCCCACAATTTGAAGGCCCGTTGTTGGCATGGGAGGATCCGGCGGATGAGCATGACCTGGACTACGTTGACAAGCTTGAGATTCTTGTTCACCAGATTTTTGACGCAGGTTTGGAGTCCGGTCAGCTCCTCCGAACCCCCCCACGTTAAGCCCGTCTCTTTCCAGGAAGTGAGCCGTGTGGGGAAGCCAGATCGAAATTCGGGGGCCGCCGCCCATTTGGGATCGCGCGGCTCGGTGATGTAGAACCACCCCGATTGACATCCCTTTATTGTCTCCACGAAGGAGCCCTCGAGCCATAGGACGTTGGCCATCCGGCCCACCATGGCACCTCCGCACTCCGCTTGGCGCCCACCCACTACCTTCGGCTTAACATTAAAAGTCTTCAGCCATAATCCGAAGTGGGGCTGGATACAGAGGAAGGCCTCGCACACGATGATAAACGCCGAGATTGTCAGGACCCCGACTCGATGTCACATCGATCTAGCTGGTAACACCTCATATCACTTTGTGGCCTCACGCACGGTATCCCCACGGGTGTCGTCTTACCTTTTCCCAGGACCGTTTGCGCCTTTTGGCTCACGTATATGATAGTGTCGCTAGCATCCATATGATAAAGAGCCCGGGCTGACATGACTAGTCGTAAACCCAAAGTGGCACAGACTTACAGGGACAGGCATCCATGACCCAGCTTCGAACGTGTCGGTCATCAGCAAGTGGGTTCGGGCTGTAGCACTAGGCTAGCAGGACTCCGGTAAACCGGGCTGTAGCGGGCTAACAGGACTCCGGTACTCAAAGCGTGACATTTCCCCGAAGGGACAGACACAGGAACGAAGAAGGACACATGCCGGCCAGCCTAAGTGTTCCAGAGCAGTAGCAAGCTACCATGGCTCAGCGGTAACACTAGGAGACATTTCCCGGTAAGAGAGGCTACTAAAGATAAACAACTAGATAGTCAGATCCCACACATACCAAGCATTTCAATCACACACACAATATGCTCGATATGTGCAAATACAACGAAGCATCACAACATGACTCTATGACACAAGTACTTTATTTAAGGCTCAGTGAGCCATACATAACATACACAAAGGTACGGGTCTCACGACCCCACATACAAGTCATACAGTCATACAAACCAGCAGCGGAAGTAACTTGTCTGAGTACAGACAACTAGTAAAATAAAAGAGGCTTGGAAAGCCTAGCTATACTAAGTGGTCCTTCACAAGCTCAGGGTCACCACCTGGGTCCTTAGCCTACTCGTTGATGTCAACGTCTATATAGAACCCATCAGAAGGGGTTGCAGCGTCTTCTGTAAAAATGTAGATTATAGCAACATGAGTACAAAGGTACTCAGCAAGACTTACATCAGATCCTACATACATGCATAGTATCAAGAAGGGTTGGTGGAGTTATTGCAGCAAGCCAGCTTTGACTCTTGGCTAGACTATCCTACGATACTCCAACTTGAAATAGTTTTGCGCACACGAGTCCACTACTGACCACTTCAATACACTACCGAGGATCCACCTCCGTCTTCCTACGGAAGAGCCATCCTCGGCACTCACACTTATCTTGAGGCTTTTAGTAGTTTCCATTTACTTGTCTATGAACTGTATAGGCAACCAAGTAGTCCTTTACCGCGGACGCGGCTATTCGAATAGATCATGTTAACCCTGCAGGGGGTACTTCTTCATACACGCTCTCACCACTTACCGTCGTTTACACGACATGTACTCGGCAACCTTCAAGCGGAAGCCCAACGTGGGTGTCGGCCACGACCTACCTAATCACCTAAGCCTCTAGTCCAGGTTTATCGCCTATTCAGGTTCCATCCGCAGGGAGTCCGGCCGAGGTTTCCCATACGGCCCCGAACGATGTGAACAGGGTTCCCGAGATACCTAACGGGTATTCGGTACACCGTGCCACGTACCTACCGCATCACAGCCCACCCCTACGGTCAGCGCTGTCCACGGCCTCCAGTAGGCTACAAACACCAGAAACTACTTGCAACTCCTGGACAGAGAGCTAGGGTGAATAAGAAGTCGAGCGGGGTCATATTTCAGGGCCCAATGCATGGTAGTAGCTGTATCTTAAATTACACATACAGATCTCAGTGCTTAAGGTCGGCTTCAATGAAACAACCCACCATGTACTCCTACATGGCCTCTCATCGATACCTTTACCAAATCGTGTTCACCACACCACTCTCATTACCGACATAATCATTTCACTCTAGCCCATCACCCAGATGAACCAGACCTGACACGACTCTAAGCATAGCAGGCATAGCAAGGTAGGAACAACACATACATATGGCTCAATCAACTCCTACACATGCTAGTGGGTTTCATCTAGTTACTGTGGCAATGACAGGTCATGCAGAGGAAATGGGTTCAACTACCATAGCACACAGCAGTTTGAATCGCGTTGTCTTAATGCAGTAAAAGAGAGCAGGAGCGAGAACATGGGATTGTATCGATATGATCAAATGGTTGGTTGCTTGCCTGATGGTTCGATGCACGGATACGGTTCTTCGTTAGGGTAATCACGGTACTCCTCGGGGACAGAACCTGTCGCAAAGGGCATCGATACACAAGCATCACCAAACAATGTGCAACAATATGATGCATGCATGGAACATGGCAATATGAGTGTATTGGGCTAATGCAACTAAAGCCAGAAGGGTTTGAACAAATTTGAATCAAAGATTCAAATTTCAAATTCAAATATGGCCTTTTAAAGTGCTTTTCCTTGTTCTGCTTGAATCATCAATTTAACTTGTTTGATCATGCATGAAAATAGTACAGATGGATAGATTGGATTTTTCTGATCATTTTTCATATATAATTTGTCCAATTTGGAGTTACAGAATAAAAGTTGTGAATTTTGGAAGTTTAATTAATATTCTGGAATTTCCTGATTTAATTTAAATCCAGAAAATCAATTACTGCGTCAGCCTGACGTCAGTGTGACGTCAGCAGGTCAACTGCGGCTGGCTGAAGTCAAACCTGACGTGTGGGGGCCACACGTCAGTGACAGGGGGGGTTAAACAGATTTAAATTAATTCTAATTACTAATTAGTGGCGCTGGGGCCCACTGTCAGTGTCAGGGGGGGTTGACTAACAGTAGTTAGCGCTAACCTAACCATCTGGCCGACAGGGCCCACGCGTCAGTGACCCTGGGGGGTCAAACCCCAGGTCGGTCAAGTCAAACCCCACCGGCGACATGACGCCGGCGAGATCCGAGACGGCGGCGAGAGTGCTTTTTGCCATTCCGGCGACCAAATGGACGGCGGAAGGCATCTACGTGTTGCTGAGGTTGAGCCGCGTCTATTGGTGGTGGTGGTTGGGCTCGGGGTGGCCGGAGTTGACGGCGGCGAGCTCGGCTGCGGCGGCCGGAGTTCGGGTGCGGTCGGGATCAGTGTTGCAGGGGGTTTGGGGAGGCGTTGGTGCGTTCTATGTGCTCCTGGTGATGTGTGGAGCACGATGGTGTGCTCGGTTGGGCGCTACGGCGACCGTGGCCACGACGGCGACATCACCGGCGGCGTGGAGCTCTCGGTCGAGGTGGAGCTAGGGCCTAGAGGTCGGGAGAGACCAGGGAAGAAGGGGGAAACGCTCCGGGGGCTCACCGCGGTTGCAGTGGGCGTCGAAGCGGGCTCGGGGACGCGCCGGAGACGACGAATTTGACGGCGACGGTGGTCGGAGTCCGAAGAGGGGAACGGTGACGTGGCGGCGATGCAGGGCTTCCGGAGACCCGTGGAGCGGTGGGGAGGAAGAGGGAGTTGTGGCGGAGCTTCTGAGCTAGTCGGGGGAGCGAGGGGTGGTCGGAGACGACTGCGACGGCGAACGGTGGCGACGGTGGTGTTCGGCCGTGTGAGAGAGAGAGCGAGGGAGAGGAAGGAGAGAGCCGGGGAGAGTGAGAGAGAGCAGGGGGGATCGGGACGGGCTGCGGGCGTCGTCCACGCGGCCAGGAGGGCATCGGCAAGCAGGAGGTGGCCGCGCGGCCGCGCGCGCGCGAGCACGCAGCAGCTTCGGGGCGAGGGGAGGAAGACGACGGGGAGCTACAGTGCTGGGCTGGGTCGGTTGCTGGCTGGGCCGGCCAGCTGGCTGGGCCGCACAGGGAAGTCTTCCCCTTTCTTTTCTGTTTTCTGTTTTTATTTAATATATCTGCAACTTTGTTGAATTAAATAAAATACCTAGGCAACTTCAAAAATCACCAAACTATTCCTGGCCCATAGTTGGATTATTTCCAACATGAAACATTTTAGTTTGGAGATATTTGAGCATTTAAATATTTTATATTATTTTAAATGCTCAAATTCAAATATTTATGATTTAATTCAAAAACCCTAGGATGGCCTAGGAAAATGTGCACCATTTTTGGCAGAGGTTCTGAACCAAGACAAAAATGATGGGCATTTTAGAAGGGCATTTCAGGTTCATTGAAAAATTGTTTTAGTAGCCCTAGTTGGTTTCAGAGGGGATTGGGGGTTCTGTCATCCCCATTTCAAGTTTCTGATGAATGAGTAAACATGATGCAACACTCTAATGCATGACTAGCTAGGGTGTGACAACTCACCCCCACTCAAAAGAATCTCGCCCCGAGATTTGGGTTCCTCCGGGAAGAAGGCGGGATACTCGAGTCGAAGACGATCCTCCCTTTCCCAAGTTGCTTCATCTTCAGAATGGTGCGACCATTGAACTTTGAGAAACTTGACGTTATGACGTCGGGTGGTACGCTCGGCCTGATCGAGGATACGAATGGGGTACTCTCGATATGTAAGATCATCTTGGAGATCAAGCGTTTCGTGGTCCACTTCACGGATAGGATCCGAGAAGCAACGCCTGAGTTGAGAAACGTGGAAGACATCGTGAACTCTGGAGAGATGCGGAGGTAGTTCCAACTGGTAGGCAACTTCTCCTCGTTTGGCAAGAATGCGAAAAGGTCCAATGTAACGAGGAGCCAATTTGCCTTTGATACCGAAACGATGGGTTCCCTTCAGAGGGGTGACCCGAAGATAAGCCTTCTCGTCAACCTCGAAAGTCATAGCCTTATGTTTTCGGTCATATTGACTCTTTTGACGAGATTGGGCTGTTTTCAACTTTTCACGAACGATACAAACTTGATCTTCTGCTTCCTGAATCATATCCGGGCCAAAGAATTGTCTTTCCCCGGTCTCTGACCAGTTAAGGGGTGTTCGACATCGTCGTCCATAGAGAACTTCAAAAGGGGCTTTACCCAAGCTAGATTGATAGCTGTTGTTGTAAGCGAATTCGGCAAATGGAAGACACTTCTCCCAGTCCATTCCGAAAGAGATAACAGAGGCTCGAAGCATGTCTTCTAGAATTTGGTTGACGCGTTCCACTTGACCACTTGACTGAGGGTGGAAAGCGGTGCTAAAGGAGAGACGGGTTCCCATAGCAATTTGGAAACTTTCCCTAAATCGAGAGGTGAAGAGACTTCCTCGATCCGAATTGATTTCCAAAGGAACACCATGGAGGGACACTATTCGGGAGATGTATAAGTCTGCCAGCTGACTAGCGGTTATACTCTCACGAACAGGTAAGAAATGAGCTACTTTGGAAAGACGATCGACCACGACGAAAATAGCATTATTCCCTCTCTTGGTCCTGGGAAAACCGGTAATAAAATCCATACTAATTTTATCCCATTTCCATTCAGGAATAGCTAAGGGTTGAAGGGTGCCAGCAGACCGTTGATGCTCTGCTTTTACACGACGACAGACGTCGCAATTAGCAATATACTGAGCGATTTCTCTCTTCATCCTAGTCCACCAGAACCTCTGGCGTAGGTCCTGATACATCTTAGTACTACCGGGATGAATGGTGAGAGGAGATTCATGAGCTTCCTTAAGGATCAATCGCCTCAGGTTGCGCACCTTGGGAACCACTAGTCGATCCCCGAAGTATACGACTCCTTGATCATTAATGGAGAAACAATTCGCAATTCCTTTCTGAATGTTTCTCTTGATGCGGGAGATTCCCGGATCTACCTTCTGTGCTTTGATAATTTGATCCGTAAGGGTAGGTTTTGCCACCAAGGTGGAGAGAAAACCTTGAGGTACAATGTGAAGGTTAAGCTTCCGAAATTCCTCATGGAGAAGCGGTTGACTTTGTTGTAACATCAGGTTGTTACAATAAGATTTACGACTTAGCGCATCAGCCATGACGTTGGCTTTCCCTGGGGTGTAGGTTATTCCTAAGTCGAAGTCTGTGATCAATTCAACCCAACGTCTTTGCCTGAGATTCAGATCCGGTTGGGTGAAGATGTACTTCAGACTTTGGTGATCAGTGAATATTTCGCAACGATTACCGAGGAGGTAATGTCGCCGGGTCTTAAGTGCATAGACTACGGCTGCAAGTTCTAGATCATGAGTAGGATAATTCTCCTCATGTGGGTGCAATTGCCGTGAAGCGTAAGCAATTACGTGTCGATCTTGCATGAGAATGCAACCTAGTCCTTGTCGCGAGGCGTCGCAGTAGATAACAAAGTCCTTGGAGAAGTCTGGCGGTACTAGCACGGGAGCAGAGGTCAGGCGTCTTTTCAGTTCCTGAAAGCTGTGCTCACATTGTGGAGTCCATTCGAACTTCTTATCTTTCTTGAGGAGTTCGGTTAGAGGTTTAGCAACTTTGGAGAAGTTCTCGACAAAGCGACGACAATAGCTCGCTAAGCCTAGAAAACTCCGAACTTGCTTGACCGATTCGGGTGGAGTCCAATCAAGGATGGCTTGAACTCGCTCAGGGTTAACAGCAATACCTTTACCCGATATTACATGACCCAGATAGGTCACTTCTGACAACCAGAATTCACATTTTGAAAATTTGGCATAAAGGCGATGCTCTCGAAGTTTCTTCAACACTAGCCTTAGATGTTCGGCATGTTCTTCCTTGTTCTTGGAGTAGATGAGTATATCATCGAGATAAACTACGACGAATTTATCCAAATACTCCATGAAGATTGAGTTGATTAACCGAGAAAAGGTGGCTGGAGCGTTGGTTAAACCGAAGGACATGACGGTGTACTCGTATTGGCCATAACGAGTAACAAAGGCCGTTTTAGGAATGTCCCCGTTTCTGATTTTGATTTGATGGTAGCCCAACCTCAAATCCATCTTGGAGAAGACTGAGGATCCAGCAAGCTGATCATACAGATCGTTGATCCTGGGAAGTGGATATTTGTTCTTGATTGTGACCAAATTGACAGGTCGGTAATCTACAACCATCCGGTCCGTACCATCTTTCTTCTTGACGAATAGGACGGGGTAAGCCCACGGAGATGAGCTAGGTCGGATGAAACCCTTTTTCAAGGATTCATCGAGTTGTTTCTTAAGCTCGGCTAGTTCTAGGGGTGTCATCTTGTAGGGTCTTCTAGCAATCGGAACGGTTCCTGCAATGAGGTCTATTACGAACTCAACATCCCTGTCAGGTGGAACACCTGGCAATTCCTCTGGAAAGACATCCGGGAAGTCACGGACTACCGGAACGTCCTCAAGGTCTGGCAAAGGGCTGGCGTTAAGAGAATATAATTGTCGCTTGGCTATTCGGGTCAAGACATTGACTATCTTTCCCGAAGGATGGGTGAGTTGAACAGTCCTAGAGAAGCAATCAATTTTGGCTTGATGAGCTGACATCCAGTCCATACCCAAAATGATATTAATATCCGAAGATTTAAGGGCTATCAAAGATGCAAGGAAAACAAGTCTGTCGACTTGGATCTCATTTCCATAACTTACCCTAGAGGTCTGCCATCTAGACCCAGGGGTAGAGATTTCCATAGTGGATGGCAAGTCACATAATGCAACGTTATGCAAACGAGCATAATTTTCAGATATAAAAGAATGAGAGGCTCCTGTATCGAAAAGAACAGATGCCGGGTGGCAATTAACAAGAAGCGTACCGAGAACGACGTTGGGGTCCTCTTGAGCTTCTTCGGCAGAGATACAGTTGACATGGCCACGTGAAGCGGTGACCGGTTTGGCATGGAACACCTTCCCTGTCGGCTTGCCATGGCCAACAGCTTTAGCAGATTGATTGGGGTTGGTCTGGGGACACTCACGCATATAGTGACCAGATTCCCCACACTTGAAACAAGTCACGGAACTGGTACATGGAGGAGCATTATTGGATGGACCCCCATAGGGCTTGGTTGGTGCAGACTGTTGAACAGGGCGAGGCGCCTGGAAGGATGGCCTCGGTGTGAACCTGGGTGGCAGGGCGGTGTTGGGCACCCACACGCGGCGCTTCTGAGGACCAGCACCGGATGAGGAACCCAGGTCACGGCCATGCTTGCGTGTTGCGTCATAGTCGGTCTGACCAGTTTCAGCACTGATGGCTTTGTTGACAAGTTTCGAAAAAGATGTGCACTCATGCAGACGGAGGTCGCGGCGAAGCTCAGGACTAAGGCCCTTACGGAACCTTGCTTGCTTCTTGGCGTCAGTAGACACTTCCTCAGTTGCATATCGGGCGAGATTACCAAACTCTCTGCTATAGACGTCCACAGAAAGTCGGCCTTGGGTGAAACTGCAAAATTCTTCACGTTTACGGTCCATGAGACCCTCCGGAATGTGATGTTCACGGAAAGCCTCGCTGAACTCAGCCCAAGTAGTGACATGGCCCGCTAGGCGCATGGCTCCATAATTCTCCCACCATAGACTGGCGGGGCCTTCAAGATGATATGCAGCAAAGGTGACCTTGTCAGCCTCCGCTACCAGCGCAGAACGCAGCTTGTGAGAGATACTGCGAAGCCAGTCATCAGCGTCGAGAGGCTCGACGGAGTGGTGGAACGTGGGTGGATGCAATTTGATAAAATCACTGAGTGACACCACGTTAGCCCTCTGATGGTGTGCTGTATTCTGTTCAATACGCTCCAACAAACGGTTTGTCTCCCGCTTGTTTCTCTCAGCTTCCATCATCACCTCGGCTAGTGAAGGAGGATTAGGCAGATTTTCATTCCTGGCTTCACTGCCTTCGGCCTGCTCTTGGGAAGCAGGGTTGGCGCGCGTGTTGACCATCCTAGGTAAACAAGACAATGATTTAGTCAGAATGATGAAATTCCGACATGGGATACATAATGTAAGAAATAACTCGGAATGCAAGATGATCATCCGTATGACATGGTAGATACAGAAACTGCTTCTTTATTCCATCGTCATACACACCATACAAGGTTTAGTACAAGACCAAACAAAGTACTATTACGGTGAGAAAAGGATTACATCTCATCGGAGGCATTCCAAGCTCCTATACATTATTTTTCTACACCTTCGGAAGGAGTACAAACTAGGTCATAACCCACGAGTCACGCGGGACGATAGATGACACAGCTAGTGCGAACTAGTGATGCTACCCCTAACTCAGACCGATCCGTAGTAGTCCTCATAAAAGTCACCTCCATAGCCTGGAAGCTCAACATGTTCATCCGGAAACAGACGATCTCGCGGAGCTTGTGGACCATAGGGGCTAGGATGAGGCCTTGGACCAACAAACGGTGGCCTGCGGGGACCGCGAGGTGGGGTGATGCCTCCTACATCACGCCAAACCATCACGTCTGGCAGAGCAGATCTCACAGGATAGAGATCGCGCATATCCGAATATCCAGCTTGCACCGCCGGTGCGAACCGAGTCAAAGTGGCCCAGTGGTCAGCACGGGTATTGAAGAGCTCTAACCTTAAGGCCCGATTTTCACGGTCCTTATCCTCGAGCATCTCAGCAGTGGTGCGAGTCC